>NW_026907677.1:5291185-5602431 GCF_028389875.1 Rhea pennata
AGCATGCTGCATGCCCAGAACACATCTCTCACTGTCCTGCCTGCCACAGGGCTGTTTCTGAGCACGGAGGCACGTCTACAAGCCAGCTGAGATGGGCTTTGCCTAAGAGTGAGGGAAGTGTCGAGTGGAACAAGGGATGTGCTGCACAGCTTCCCTCGCAGGCAGATTCCCTCCTGGGACGCTTACTTCTCATGCCTTAGTGCCCTGCTTTGTTTGGAGGCTGTTTGCGGACAGCAGCACACACAGCGGGAAGGTGCGCTCTGATCGGCTCCAAGTCTCGGCAGATAGAAGCGCAAGCGAGGCACCGGCTCGCAGTTTGTCCCGGGCATGGGAAGCAGCGTGCTGCATGCCCAGAACACATCTCGCACTGTCCTGCCTGCCACAGGGCTGTTTCTGAGCACGGAGGCACGTCTACAAGCAAGTTGAGATGGGCTTTGCCTAAGAGTGAGGGAAGTGGCGAGTGGAACAAGGGAACTGCTGCACAGCTTCCCTCACAGGCACATTCCCTCCTGGGACGCTTACTTCTCTTGCCTTAGCGCCCTGCTTTGTTTGGAGGCTGTTTGCGGACAGCAGCACACACAGCAGGAAGGTGCGCGCTGGCCAGCTCCAAGTCTCGGCAGATAGAAGCGCAAGCGAGGCACCGGCTCGCAGTTTGTCCCGGGCATGGGAAGCAGCATGCTGCGTGCCCAGAACACATCTCGCACTGTCCTGCCTGCCACGGGACTGCTTCTGAGCACGGAGGCACGCCTACAAGCCAGCTGAGATGGACTTTGCCTAAGAGTCAGGGAAGTGTCGAGTGGAACAAGGGATGTGCTGCACAGCTTCCCTCGCAGGCAGATTCCCTCCTGGGACGCTTACTTCTCATGCCTTAGTGCCCTGCTTTGTTTGGAGGCTGTTTGCGGACAGCAGCACACACAGCGGGAAGGTGCGCTCTGATCGGCTCCAAGTCTCGGCAGATAGAAGTGCAAGCGAGGCACCGGCTCGTAGTTTGTCCCGGGCATGGGAAGCAGCATGCTGCGTGCCCAGAACACATCTCGCACTATCCTGCCTGCCACGGGACTGCTTCTGAGCACGGAGGCACGCCTACAAGCCAGCTGAGATGGGCTTTGCCTAAGAGTCAGGGAAGTGTCGAGTGGAACAAGGGATGTGCTGCACAGCTTCCCTCGCAGGCAGATTCCCTCCTGGGGCGCTTACTTCTCTTGCCTTAGCGCCCTGCTTTGTTTGGAGGCTGTTTGCGGACAGCAGCACACACAGCGGGAAGGTGCGCGCTGGCCAGCTCCAAGTCTCGGCAGATAGAAGCGCAAGCGAGGCACCGGCTCGCAGTTTGTCCCGGGCATGGGAAGCAGCATGCTGCATGTCCAGAACACATCCCCCTGTATCCTGCCTGCCACAGGACTGCTTCTGAGCACGGAGGCATGTCTACAAGCCAGCTGAGATGGGCTTTGCCTAAGAGTCAGGGAAGTGTCGAGTGGAACAAGGGATTTGCTGCACAGCTTCCCTCGCAGGCAGATTCCCTCCTGGGACGCTTACTTCTCTTTCCTTAGCGCCCTGCTTTGTTTGGAGGCTGTTTGCGGACAGCAGCACACACAGCGGGAAGGTGCGCGCTGGCCAGCTCCAAGTCTCGGCAGATAGAAGCGCAAGCGAGGCACCGGCTCGCAGTTTGTCCCGGGCATGGGAAGCAGCATGCTGCATGCCCAGAACACATCCCCCTGTATCCTGACTGCCACAGGACTGCTTCTGAGCACGGAGGCACGCCTACAAGCCAGCTGAGATGGGCTTTGCCTAAGAGTGAGGGAAATGTCGAGTGGAACAAGGGATGTGCTGCACAGCTTCCCTCGCAGGCAGATTCCCTCCTGGGACGCTTACTTCTCATGCCTTAGTGCCCTGCTTTGTTTGGAGGCTGTTTGCGGACAGCAGCACACACAGCGGGAAGGTGCGCTCTGATCGGCTCCAAGTCTCGGCAGATAGAAGCGCAAGCGAGGCACCGGCTCGCAGTTTGTCCCGGGCATGGGAAGCAGCATGCTGCGTGCCCAGAACACATCTTGCACTGTCCTGCCTGCCACAGGGCTGTTTCTGAGCACGGAGGCACGCCTACAAGCAAGTTGAGATGGGCTTTGCCTAAGAGTGAGGGAAGTGTCGAGTGGAACAAGGGAACTGCTGAACAGCTTCCCTCGCAGGCAGATTCCCTCCTGGGGCGCTTAGTTCTCTTGCTTTAGTGCCCTGCTTTGTTTGGAGACTGTTTGCGGACAGCAGCACACACAGCGGGAAGGTGCGCTCTGATCGGCTCCAAGTCCGGCAGATAGAAGCGCAAGCGAGGCACCGGCTCGCAGTTTGTCCCGGGCATGGGAAGCAGCATGCTGCTTGCCCAGAACACATCCCCCTGTATCCTGCCTGCCACGGGACTGCTTCTGAGCACGGAGGCACGCCTACAAGCCAGCTGAGATGGGCTTTGCCTAAGAGTCAGGGAAGTGGCGAGCTGAACACGGGAACTGCTGCACAGCTTCCCTCGCAGGCAGATTCCCTCCTGGTACGCTAACTTCTCTTGCCTTAGCGCCCTGCTTTGTTTGGAGGCTGTTTGCGGACAGCAGCACACACAGCGGGAAGGTGCGCGCTGGCCAGCTCCAAGTCTCGGCAGATAGAAGCGCAAGCGAGGCACTGGCTCGCAGTTTGTCCCGGGCATGGGAAGCAGCATGCTGCATGCCCAGAACACATCCCCCTGTATCCTGCCTGCCACGGGACTGCTTCTGAGCACGGAGACACGTCTACAAGCCAGCTGAGATGGGCTTAGCCTAAGAGTCAGGGAAGTGTCGAGTGGAACAAGGGATGTGCTGCACAGCTTCCCTCGCAGGCAGATTCCCTCCTGGGACGCTTACTTCTCATGCCTTAGTGCCCTGCTTTGTTTGGAGGCTGTTTGCGGACAGCAGCACACACAGCGGGAAGGTGCGCTCTGATCGGCTCCAAGTCTCGGCAGATAGAAGCGCAAGCGAGGCACCGGCTCGCAGTTTGTCCCGGGCATGGGAAGCAGCATGCTGCATGCCCAGAACACATCTCTCACTGTCCTGCCTGCCACAGGGCTGTTTCTGAGCACGGAGGCACGTCTACAAGCAAGTTGAGATGGGCTTTGCCTAAGAGTGAGGGAAGTGTCGAGTGGAACAAGGGATGTGCTGCACAGCTTCCCTCACAGGCAGATTCCCTCCTGGGACGCTTACTTCTCTTGCCTTAGCGCCCTGCTTTGTTTGGAGGCTGTTTGCGGACAGCAGCACACACAGCGGGAAGGTGCGCGCTGGCCAGCTCCAAGTCTCGGCAGATAGAAGCGCAAGCGAGGCACCGGCTCGCAGTTTGTCCCGGGCATGGGAAGCAGCATGCTGCATGCCCAGAACACATCTCGCACTGTCCTGCCTGCCACGGGACTGCTTCTGAGCACGGAGGCACGCCTACAAGCCAGCTGAGATGGGCTTTGCCTAAGAGTGAGGGAAGTGGCGAGCGGAACAAGGGAACTGCTGAACAGCTTCCCTCGCAGGCAGATTCCCTCCTGATACGCTTACTTCTCTTGCCTTAGCGCCCTGCTTTGTTTGGAGGCTGTTTGCAGACAGCAGCACACACAGCGGGAAGGTGCGCGCTGGCCAGCTCCAAGTCTCGGCAGATAGAAGCGCAAGCGAGGCACCGGCTCGCAGTTTGTCCCGGGCATGGGAAGCAGCATGCTGCATGCCCAGAAAACATCCCCTTGTATCCTGACTGCCACGGGACTGCTTCTGAGCACGGAGGCACGCCTACAAGCCAGCTGAGATGGGCTTTGCCTAAGAGTGAGGGAAGTGTCGAGTGGAACAAGGGATGTGCTGCACAGCTTCCCTCGCAGGCAGATTCCCTCCTGGGACGCTTACTTCTCATGCCTTAGTGCCCTGCTTTGTTTGGAGGCTGTTTGCGGACAGCAGCACACACAGCGGGAAGGTGCGCTCTGATCGGCTCCAAGTCTCGGCAGATAGAAGCGCAAGCGAGGCACCGGCTCGTAGTTTGTCCCGGGCATGGGAAGCAGCATGCTGCGTGCCCAGAACACATCTCGCACTATCCTGCCTGCCACGGGACTGCTTCTGAGCACGGAGGCACGCCTACAAGCCAGCTGAGATGGGCTTTGCCTAAGAGTGAGGGAAGTGTCGAGTGGAACAAGGGATGTGCTGCACAGCTTCCCTCGCAGGCAGATTCCCTCCTGTGGCGCTTACTTCTCTTGCCTTAGTGCCCTGCTTTGTTTGGAGACTGTTTGCGGACAGCAGCACACACAGCGGGAAGGTGCGCTCTGATCGGCTCCAAGTCTCGGCAGATAGAAGCGCAAGCGAGGCACCGGCTCGCAGTTTGTCCCGGGCATGGGAAGCAGCATGCTGCGTGCCCAGAACACATCCCCCTGTATCCTGCCTGCCACAGGACTGCTTCTGAGCACGGAGGCATGTCTACAAGCCAGCTGAGATGGGCTTTGCCTAAGAGTCAGGGAAGTGGCGAGTGGAACAAGGGATTTGCTGCACAGCTTCCCTCGCAGGCAGATTCCCTCCTGGGATGCTTACTTCTCTTGCCTTAGCGCCCTGCTTTGTTTGGAGGCTGTTTGCGGACAGCAGCACACACAGCGGGAAGGTGCGCGCTGGCCAGCTCCAAGTCTCGGCAGATAGAAGCGCAAGCGAGGCACCGGCTCGCAGTTTGTTCCGGGCATGGGAAGCAGCATGCTGCATGTCCAGAACACATCCCCCTGTATCCTGCCTGCCACAGGACTGCTTCTGAGCACGGAGGCATGTCTACAAGCCAGCTGAGATGGGCTTTGCCTAAGAGTCAGGGAAGTGTCGAGTGGAACAAGGGATGTGCTGCACAGCTTCCCTCGCAGGCAGATTCCCTCCTGGGACGCTTACTTCTCATGCCTTAGTGCCCTGCTTTGTTTGGAGGCTGTTTGCGGACAGCAGCACACACAGCGGGAAGGTGCGCTCTGATCGGCTCCAAGTCTCGGCAGATAGAAGCGCAAGCGAGGCACCGGCTCGCAGTTTGTCCCGGGCATGGGAAGCAGCGTGCTGCATGCCCAGAACACATCTCTCACTGTCCTGCCTTCCACAGGGCTGTTTGTGAGCATGGAGGCACGCCTACAAGCAAGTTGAGATGGGCTTTGCCTAAGAGTAAGGGAAGTGGCGAGTGGAACAAGGGAACTGCTGCACAGCTTCCCTCACAGGCAGATTCCCTCCTGGGACACTTACTTCTATTGCCTTAGCGCCCTGCTTTGTTTGGAGGCTGTTTGCAGACAGCAGCACACACAGCGGGAAGGTGCGCGCTGGCCAGCTCCAAGTCTCGGCAGATAGAAGCGCAAGCGAGGCACCGGCTCGCAGTTTGTCCCGGGCATGGGAAGCAGCATGCTGCGTGCCCAGAACACATCTCGCACTGTCCTGCCTGCCACGGGACTGCTTCTGAGCACGGAGGCACGTCTACAAGCCAGCTGAGATGGGCTTTGCCTAAGAGTGAGGGAAGCGGCGAGCGGAACAAGGGAACTGCTGCACAGCTTCCCTCGCAGGCAGATTCCCTCCTGGGACACTTACTTCTCTTGCCTTAGTGCCCTGCTTTGTTTGGAGGCTGTTTGCGGACAGCAGCACACACAGCGGGAAGGTGCGCTCTGATCGGCTCCAAGTCTCGGCAGATAGAAGCGCAAGCGAGGCACCGGCTCGTAGTTTGTCCCGGGCATGGGAAGCAGCATGCTGCGTGCCCAGAACACATCTCGCACTATCCTGCCTGCCACGGGACTGCTTCTGAGCACGGAGGCACGCCATACAAGCCAGCTGAGATGGGCTTTGCCTAAGAGTCAGGGAAGTGGCGAGCTGAACACGGGAACTGCTGCACAGCTTCCCTCGCAGGCAGATTCCCTCCTGGTACGCTAACTTCTCTTGCCTTAGCGCCCTGCTTTGTTTGGAGGCTGTTTGCGGACAGCAGCACACACAGCGGGAAGGTGCGCGCTGGCCAGCTCCAAGTCTCGGCAGATAGAAGCGCAAGCGAGGCACCGGCTCGCAGTTTGTCCCGGGCATGGGAAGCAGCATGCTGCATGCCCAGAACACATCCCCCTGTATCCTGCCTGCCACGGGACTGCTTCTGAGCACGGAGACACGTCTACAAGCCAGCTGAGATGGGCTTTGCCTAAGAGTCAGGGAAGTGTCGAGTGGAACAAGGGATGTGCTGCACAGCTTCCCTCGCAGGCAGATTCCCTCCTGGGACGCTTACTTCTCATGCCTTAGTGCCCTGCTTTGTTTGGAGGCTGTTTGCGGACAGCAGCACACACAGCGGGAAGGTGCGCTCTGATCGGCTCCAAGTCTCGGCAGATAGAAGCGCAAGCGAGGCACCGGCTCGTAGTTTGTCCCGGGCATGGGAAGCAGCATGCTGCGTGCCCAGAACACATCTCGCACTATCCTGCCTGCCACGGGACTGCTTCTGAGCACGGAGGCACGTCTACAGGCCAGCTGAGATGGGCTTTGCCTAAGAGTGAGGGAAGTGTCGAGTGGAACAAGGGATGTGCTGCACAGCTTCCCTCGCAGGCAGATTCCCTCCTGGGGCGCTTACTTCTCTTGCCTTAGCGCCCTGCTTTGTTTGGAGGCTGTTTGCGGACAGCAGCACACACAGCGGGAAGGTGCGCGCTGGCCAGCTCCAAGTCTCGGCAGATAGAAGCGCAAGCGAGGCACCGGCTCGCAGTTTGTCCCGGGCATGGGAAGCAGCATGCTGCATGTCCAGAACACATCCCCCTGTATCCTGCCTGCCACAGGACTGCTTCTGAGCACGGAGGCATGTCTACAAGCCAGCTGAGATGGGCTTTGCCTAAGAGTCAGGGAAGTGTCGAGTGGAACAAGGGATTTGCTGCACAGCTTCCCTCGCAGGCATATTCCCTCCTGGGACGCTTACTTCTCTTTCCTTAGTGCCCTGCTTTGTTTGGAGGCTGTTTGCGGACAGCAGCACACACAGCGGGAAGGTGCGCGCTGGCCAGCTCCAAGTCTCGGCAGATAGAAGCGCAAGCGAGGCACCGGCTCGCAGTTTGTCCCGGGCATGGGAAGCAGCATGCTGCATGCCCAGAACACATCCCCCTGTATCCTGACTGCCACAGGACTGCTTCTGAGCACGGAGGCACGTCTACAAGCCAGCTGAGATGGGCTTTGCCTAAGAGTGAGGGAAGTGTCGAGTGGAACAAGGGATGTGCTGCACAGCTTCCCTCGCAGGCAGATTCCCTCCTGGGACGCTTACTTCTCATGCCTTAGTGCCCTGCTTTGTTTGGAGGCTGTTTGCGGACAGCAGCACACACAGCGGGAAGGTGCGCTCTGATCGGCTCCAAGTCTCGGCAGATAGAAGCGCAAGCGAGGCACCGGCTCGCAGTTTGTCCCGGGCATGGGAAGCAGCATGCTGCGTGCCCAGAACACATCTTGCACTGTCCTGCCTGCCACAGGGCTGTTTCTGAGCACGGAGGCACGCCTACAAGCAAGTTGAGATGGGCTTTGCCTAAGAGTGAGGGAAGTGTCGAGTGGAACAAGGGAACTGCTGAACAGCTTCCCTCGCAGGCAGATTCCCTCCTGGGGCGCTTAGTTCTCTTGCTTTAGTGCCCTGCTTTGTTTGGAGACTGTTTGCGGACAGCAGCACACACAGCGGGAAGGTGCGCTCTGATCGGCTCCAAGTCTCGGCAGATAGAAGCGCAAGCGAGGCACCGGCTCGCAGTTTGTCCCGGGCATGGGAAGCAGCATGCTGCTTGCCCAGAACACATCCCCCTGTATCCTGCCTGCCACGGGACTGCTTCTGAGCACGGAGGCACGTCTACAAGCCAGCTGAGATGGGCTTTGCCTAAGAGTCAGGGAAGTGGCGAGCTGAACACGGGAACTGCTGCACAGCTTCCCTCGCAGGCAGATTCCCTCCTGGTACGCTAACTTCTCTTGCCTTAGCGCCCTGCTTTGTTTGGAGGCTGTTTGCGGGCAGCAGCACACACAGCGGGAAGGTGCGCGCTGGCCAGCTCCAAGTCTCGGCAGATAGAAGCGCAAGCGAGGCACTGGCTCGCAGTTTGTCCCGGGCATGGGAAGCAGCATGCTGCATGCCCAGAACACATCCCCCTGTATCCTGCCTGCCACGGGACTGCTTCTGAGCACGGAGACACGTCTACAAGCCAGCTGAGATGGGCTTTGCCTAAGAGTCAGGGAAGTGTCGAGTGGAACAAGGGATGTGCTGCACAGCTTCCCTCGCAGGCAGATTCCCTCCTGGGACGCTTACTTCTCTTGCCTTAGTGCCCTGCTTTGTTTGGAGGCTGTTTGCGGACAGCAGCACACACAGCGGGAAGGTGCGCTCTGATCGGCTCCAAGTCTCGGCAGATAGAAGCGCAAGCGAGGCACCGGCTCGCAGTTTGTCCCGGGCATGGGAAGCAGCATGCTGCGTGCCCAGAACACATCTTGCACTGTCCTGCCTGCCACAGGGCTGTTTCTGAGCACGGAGGCACGCCTACAAGCAAGTTGAGATGGGCTTTGCCTAAGAGTGAGGGAAGTGTCGAGTGGAACAAGGGAACTGCTGAACAGCTTCCCTCGCAGGCAGATTCCCTCCTGGGGCGCTTAGTTCTCTTGCTTTAGTGCCCTGCTTTGTTTGGAGACTGTTTGCGGACAGCAGCACACACAGCGGGAAGGTGCGCGCTTGCCAGCTCCAAGTCCGGCAGATAGAAGCGCAAGCGAGGCACCGGCTCGCAGTTTGTCCCGGGCATGGGAAGCAGCATGCTGCTTGCCCAGAACACATCCCCCTGTATCCTGCCTGCCACGGGACTGCTTCTGAGCACGGAGACACGTCTACAAGCCAGCTGAGATGGGCTTTGCCTAAGAGTGAGGGAAGTGTCGAGTGGAACAAGGGATGTGCTGCACAGCTTCCCTCGCAGGCAGATTCCCTCCTGGGACGCTTACTTCTCATGCCTTAGTGCCCTGCTTTGTTTGGAGGCTGTTTGCGGACAGCAGCACACACAGCGGGAAGGTGCGCTCTGATCGGCTCCAAGTCTCGGCAGATAGAAGCGCAAGCGAGGCACCGGCTCGCAGTTTGTCCCGGGCATGGGAAGCAGCATTCTGCATGCCCAGAACACATCTCTCACTGTCCTGCCTGCCACAGGGCTGTTTCTGAGCACGGAGGCACGTCTACAAGCAAGTTGAGATGGGCTTTGCCTAAGAGTGAGGGAAGTGGCGAGTGGAACAAGGGAACTGCTGCACAGCTTCCCTCGCAGGCAGATTCCCTCCTGGGACACTTACTTCTCTTGCCTTAGCGCCCTGCTTTGTTTGGAGGCTGTTTGCGGACAGCAGCACACACAGCGGGAAGGTGCGCGCTGGCCAGCTCCAAGTCTCGGCAGATAGAAGCGCAAGCGAGGCACCGGCTCGCAGTTTGTCCCGGGCATGGGAAGCAGCATGCTGCGTGCCCAGAACACATCTCGCACTGTCCTGCCTGCCACGGGACTGCTTCTGAGCACGGAGGCACGTCTACAAGCCAGCTGAGATGGGCTTTGCCTAAGAGTGAGGGAAGCGGCGAGCGGAACAATGGAACTGCTGCACAGCTTCCCTCGCAGGCAGATTCCCTCCTGGGACACTTACTTCTCTTGCCTTAGCGCCCTGCTTTGTTTGGAGGCTGTTTGCGGACAGCAGCACACACAGCGGGAAGGTGCGCGCTGGCCAGCTCCAAGTCTCGGCAGATAGAAGCGCAAGCGAGGCACCGGCTCGCAGTTTGTCCCGGGCATGGGAAGCAGCATGCTGCATGTCCAGAACACATCCCCCTGTATCCTGCCTGCCACAGGACTGCTTCTGAGCACGGAGGCACGTCTACAAGCCAGCTGAGATGGGCTTTGCCTAAGAGTCAGGGAAGTGTCGAGTGGAACAAGGGATGTGCTGCACAGCTTCCCTCGCAGGCAGATTCCCTCCTGGGACGCTTACTTCTCTTGCCTTAGCGCCCTGCTTTGTTTGGAGGCTGTTTGCGGACAGCAGCACACACAGCGGGAAGGTGCGCTCTGATCGGCTCCAAGTCCGGCAGATAGAAGCGCAAGCGAGGCACCGGCTCGCAGTTTGTCCCGGGCATGGGAAGCAGCGTGCTGCATGCCCAGAACACATCTCTCACTGTCCTGCCTGCCACAGGGCTGTTTCTGAGCACGGAGGCACGCCTACAAGCCAGCTGAGATGGGCTTTGCCTAAGAGTGAGGGAAGTGGCGAGTGGAACAAGGGAACTGCTGCACAGCTTCCCTCACAGGCACATTCCCTCCTGGGACGCTTACTTCTCATGCCTTAGCGCCCTGCTTTGTTTGGAGGCTGTTTGCGGACAGCAGCACACACAGCGGGAAGGTGCGCGCTGGCCAGCTCCAAGTCTCGGCAGATAGAAGCGCAAGCGAGGCACCGGCTCGCAGTTTGTCCCGGGCATGGGAAGCAGCATGCTGCGTGCCCAGAACACATCTCGCACTGTCCTGCCTACCACGGGACTGCTTCTGAGCACGGAGGCACGCCTACAAGCCAGCTGAGATGGGCTTTGCCTAAGAGTGAGGGAAGTGTCGAGTGGAACAAGGGAACTGCTGAACAGCTTCCCTCGCAGGCAGATTCCCTCCTGGGACGCTTACTTCTCATGCCTTAGTGCCCTGCTTTGTTTGGAGGCTGTTTGCGGACAGCAGCACACACAGCGGGAAGGTGCGCTCTGATCGGCTCCAAGTCTCGGCAGATAGAAGCGCAAGCGAGGCACCGGCTCGTAGTTTGTCCCGGGCATGGGAAGCAGCATGCTGCGTGCCCAGAACACATCTCGCACTATCCTGCCTGCCACGGGACTGCTTCTGAGCACGGAGGCACGCCATACAAGCCAGCTGAGATGGGCTTTGCCTAAGAGTCAGGGAAGTGGCGAGCTGAACACGGGAACTGCTGCACAGCTTCCCTCGCAGGCAGATTCCCTCCTGGTACGCTAACTTCTCTTGCCTTAGTGCCCTGCTTTGTTTGGAGGCTGTTTGCGGACAGCAGCACACACAGCGGGAAGGTGCGCGCTGGCCAGCTCCAAGTCTCGGCAGATAGAAGCGCAAGCGAGGCACCGGCTCGCAGTTTGTCCCGGGCATGGGAAGCAGCATGCTGCATGCCCAGAACACATCCCCCTGTATCCTGCCTGCCACGGGACTGCTTCTGAGCACGGAGACACGTCTACAAGCCAGCTGAGATGGGCTTTGCCTAAGAGTCAGGGAAGTGTCGAGTGGAACAAGGGATGTGCTGCACAGCTTCCCTCGCAGGCAGATTCCCTCCTGGGACGCTTACTTCTCATGCCTTAGTGCCCTGCTTTGTTTGGAGGCTGTTTGCGGACAGCAGCACACACAGCGGGAAGGTGCGCGCTGGCAAGCTCCAAGTCTCGGCAGATAGAAGCGCAAGCGAGGCACCGGCTCGCAGTTTGTCCCGGGCATGGGAAGCAGCATGCTGCATGCCCAGAACACATCTCTCACTGTCCTGCCTGCCACAGGGCTGTTTCTGAGCACGGAGGCACGTCTACAAGCAAGTTGAGATGGGCTTTGCCTAAGAGTGAGGGAAGTGGCGAGTGGAACAAGGGAACTGCTGCACAGCTTCCCTAACAGGCAGATTCCCTCCTGGGGCGCTTACTTCTCTTGCCTTAGCGCCCTGCTTTGTTTGGAGGCTGTTTGCGGACAGCAGCACACACAGCGGGAAGGTGCGCGCTGGCCAGCTCCAAGTCTCGGCAGATAGAAGCGCAAGCGAGGCACCGGCTCGCAGTTTGTCCCGGGCATGGGAAGCAGCATGCTGCATGCCCAGAACACATCTCGCACTGTCCTGCCTGCCACGGGACTGCTTCTGAGCACGGAGGCACGCCTACAAGCCAGCTGAGATGGGCTTTGCCTAAGAGTCAGGGAAGTGTCGAGTGGAACAAGGGATGTGCTGCACAGCTTCCCTCGCAGGCATATTCCCTCCTGGGACGCTTACTTCTCTTTCCTTAGTGCCCTGCTTTGTTTGGAGGCTGTTTGCGGACAGCAGCGCACACAGCGGGAAGGTGCGCGCTGGCCAGCTCCAAGTCTCGGCAGATAGAAGCGCAAGCGAGGCACCGGCTCGCAGTTTGTCCCGGGCATGGGAAGCAGCATGCTGCATGCCCAGAACACATCCCCCTGTATCCTGACTGCCACAGGACTGCTTCTGAGCACGGAGGCACGTCTACAAGCCAGCTGAGATGGGCTTTGCCTAAGAGTGAGGGAAGTGTCGAGTGGAACAAGGGATGTGCTGCACAGCTTCCCTCGCAGGCAGATTCCCTCCTGGGACGCTTACTTCTCATGCCTTAGTGCCCTGCTTTGTTTGGAGGCTGTTTGCGGACAGCAGCACACACAGCGGGAAGGTGCGCTCTGATCGGCTCCAAGTCTCGGCAGATAGAAGCGCAAGCGAGGCACCGGCTCGCAGTTTGTCCCGGGCATGGGAAGCAGCATGCTGCGTGCCCAGAACACATCTTGCACTGTCCTGCCTGCCACAGGGCTGTTTCTGAGCACGGAGGCACGCCTACAAGCAAGTTGAGATGGGCTTTGCCTAAGAGTGAGGGAAGTGTCGAGTGGAACAAGGGAACTGCTGAACAGCTTCCCTCGCAGGCAGATTCCCTCCTGGGGCGCTTAGTTCTCTTGCTTTAGTGCCCTGCTTTGTTTGGAGACTGTTTGCGGACAGCAGCACACACAGCAGGAAGGTGCGCTCTGATCGGCTCCAAGTCCGGCAGATAGAAGCGCAAGCGAGGCACCGGCTCGCAGTTTGTCCCGGGCATGGGAAGCAGCATGCTGCTT
Organism: Rhea pennata; assembly: GCF_028389875.1. Taxonomy (NCBI): domain Eukaryota; kingdom Metazoa; phylum Chordata; class Aves; order Rheiformes; family Rheidae; genus Rhea; species Rhea pennata. The sequence continues at coordinate 5,303,964 of NW_026907677.1, forward strand.
GCCCAGAACACATCCCCCTGTATCCTGCCTGCCACGGGACTGCTTCTGAGCACGGAGGCACGTCTACAAGCCAGCTGAGATGGGCTTTGCCTAAGAGTCAGGGAAGTGGCGAGCTGAACACGGGAACTGCTGCACAGCTTCCCTCGCAGGCAGATTCCCTCCTGGGACGCTTACTTCTCATGCCTTAGTGCCCTGCTTTGTTTGGAGGCTGTTTGCGGACAGCAGCACACACAGCGGGAAGGTGCGCGCTGGCAAGCTCCAAGTCTCGGCAGATAGAAGCGCAAGCGAGGCACCGGCTCGCAGTTTGTCCCGGGCATGGGAAGCAGCATGCTGCATGCCCAGAACACATCCCCCTGTATCCTGACTGCCACAGGACTGCTTCTGAACACGGAGGCACGTCTACAAGCCAGCTGAGATGGGCTTTGCCTAAGAGTGAGGGAAGTGTCGAGTGGAACAAGGGATGTGCTGCACAGCTTCCCTCGCAGGCAGATTCCCTCCTGGGACGCTTACTTCTCATGCCTTAGTGCCCTGCTTTGTTTGGAGGGTGTTTGCGGACAGCAGCACACACAGCGGGAAGGTGCGCTCTGATCGGCTCCAAGTCTCGGCAGATAGAAGCGCAAGCGAGGCACCGGCTCGCAGTTTGTCCCGGGCATGGGAAGCAGCATGCTGCATGCCCAGAACACATCTCTCACTGTCCTGCCTGCCACAGGGCTGTTTCTGAGCACGGAGGCACGTCTACAAGCAAGTTGAGATGGGCTTTGCCTAAGAGTGAGGGAAGTGGCGAGTGGAACAAGGGAACTGCTGCACAGCTTCCCTCACAGGCAGATTCCCTCCTGGGGCGCTTACTTCTCTTTCCTTAGCGCCCTGCTTTGTTTGGAGGCTGTTTGCGGACAGCAGCACACACAGCGGGAAGGTGCGCGCTGGCCAGCTCCAAGTCTCGGCAGATAGAAGCGCAAGCGAGGCACCGGCTCGCAGTTTGTCCCGGGCATGGGAAGCAGCATGCTGCATGCCCAGAACACATCTCGCACTGTCCTGCCTGCCACGGGACTGCTTCTGAGCACGGAGGCACGCCTACAAGCCAGCTGAGATGGGCTTTGCCTAAGAGTGAGGGAAGTGGCGAGCGGAACAAGGGAACTGCTGAACAGCTTCCCTCGCAGGCAGATTCCCTCCTGATACGCTTACTTCTCTTGCCTTAGCGCCCTGCTTTGTTTGGAGGCTGTTTGCGGACAGCAGCACACACAGCGGGAAGGTGCGCGCTGGCCAGCTCCAAGTCTCGGCAGATAGAAGCGCAAGCGAGGCACCGGCTCGCAGTTTGTCCCGGGCATGGGAAGCAGCATGCTGCATGCCCAGAAAACATCCCCTTGTATCCTGACTGCCACGGGACTGCTTCTGAGCACGGAGGCACGCCTACAAGCCAGCTGAGATGGGCTTTGCCTAAGAGTCAGGGAAGTGTCGAGTGGAACAAGGGATGTGCTGCACAGCTTCCCTCGCAGGCAGATTCCCTCCTGGGATGCTTACTTCTCATGCCTTAGTGCCCTGCTTTGTTTGGAGGCTGTTTGCGGACAGCAGCACACACAGCGGGAAGGTGCGCTCTGATCGGCTCCAAGTCTCGGCAGATAGAAGCGCAAGCGAGGCACCGGCTCGTAGTTTGTCCCGGGCATGGGAAGCAGCATGCTGCGTGCCCAGAACACATCTCGCACTATCCTGCCTGCCACGGGACTGCTTCTGAGCACGGAGGCACGCCTACAAGCCAGCTGAGATGGGCTTTGCCTAAGAGTGAGGGAAGTGTCGAGTGGAACAAGGGATGTGCTGCACAGCTTCCCTCGCAGGCAGATTCCCTCCTGGGGCGCTTACTTCTCTTGCCTTAGTGCCCTGCTTTGTTTGGAGGCTGTTTGCGGACAGCAGCACACACAGCGGGAAGGTGCGCGCTGGCCAGCTCCAAGTCTCGGCAGATAGAAGCGCAAGCGAGGCACCGGCTCGCAGTTTGTCCCGGGCATGGGAAGCAGCATGCTGCATGTCCAGAACACATCCCCCTGTATCCTGCCTGCCACAGGACTGCTTCTGAGCACGGAGACACGTCTACAAGCCAGCTGAGATGGGCTTTGCCTAAGAGTGAGGGAAGTGTCGAGTGGAACAAGGGATGTGCTGCACAGCTTCCCTCGCAGGCAGATTCCCTCCTGGGACGCTTACTTCTCATGCCTTAGTGCCCTGCTTTGTTTGGAGGCTGTTTGCGGACAGCAGCACACACAGCGGGAAGGTGCGCTCTGATCGGCTCCAAGTCTCGGCAGATAGAAGCGCAAGCGAGGCACCGGCTCGTAGTTTGTCCCGGGCATGGGAAGCAGCATGCTGCATGCCCAGAACACATCTCGCACTATCCTGCCTGCCACGGGACTGCTTCTGAGCACGGAGGCACGTCTACAAGCCAGCTGAGATGGGCTTTGCCTAAGAGTGAGGGAAGTGTCGAGTGGAACAAGGGATGTGCTGCACAGCTTCCCTCGCAGGCAGATTCCCTCCTGGGACGCTTAGTTCTCTTGCCTTAGCGCCCTGCTTTGTTTGGAGGCTGTTTGCGGACAGCAGCACACACAGTGGGAAGGTGCGCTCTGATCGGCTCCAAGTCCGGCAGATAGAAGCGCAAGCGAGGCACCGGCTCGCAGTTTGTCCCGGGCATGGGAAGCAGCATGCTGCTTGCCCAGAACACATCCCCCTGTATCCTGCCTGCCACGGGACTGCTTCTGAGCACGGAGGCACGTCTACAAGCCAGCTGAGATGGGCTTTGCCTAAGAGTCAGGGAAGTGGCGAGCTGAACACGGGAACTGCTGCACAGCTTCCCTCGCAGGCAGATTCCCTCCTGGTACGCTAACTTCTCTTGCCTTAGCGCCCTGCTTTGTTTGGAGGCTGTTTGCGGGCAGCAGCACACACAGCGGGAAGGTGCGCGCTGGCCAGCTCCAAGTCTCGGCAGATAGAAGCGCAAGCGAGGCACTGGCTCGCAGTTTGTCCCGGGCATGGGAAGCAGCATGCTGCGTGCCCAGAACACATCCCCCTGTATCCTGCCTGCCACGGGACTGCTTCTGAGCACGGAGACACGTCTACAAGCCAGCTGAGATGGGCTTTGCCTAAGAGTCAGGGAAGTGTCGAGTGGAACAAGGGATGTGCTGCACAGCTTCCCTCGCAGGCAGATTCCCTCCTGGGACGCTTACTTCTCTTGCCTTAGTGCCCTGCTTTGTTTGGAGGCTGTTTGCGGACAGCAGCACACACAGCGGGAAGGTGCGCTCTGATCGGCTCCAAGTCTCGGCAGATAGAAGCGCAAGCGAGGCACCGGCTCGCAGTTTGTCCCGGGCATGGGAAGCAGCATGCTGCGTGCCCAGAACACATCTTGCACTGTCCTGCCTGCCACAGGGCTGTTTCTGAGCACGGAGGCACGCCTACAAGCAAGTTGAGATGGGCTTTGCCTAAGAGTGAGGGAAGTGTCGAGTGGAACAAGGGAACTGCTGAACAGCTTCCCTCGCAGGCAGATTCCCTCCTGGGGCGCTTAGTTCTCTTGCTTTAGTGCCCTGCTTTGTTTGGAGACTGTTTGCGGACAGCAGCACACACAGCGGGAAGGTGCGCTCTGATCGGCTCCAAGTCCGGCAGATAGAAGCGCAAGCGAGGCACCGGCTCGCAGTTTGTCCCGGGCATGGGAAGCAGCATGCTGCTTGCCCAGAACACATCCCCCTGTATCCTGCCTGCCACGGGACTGCTTCTGAGCACGGAGACACGTCTACAAGCCAGCTGAGATGGGCTTTGCCTAAGAGTGAGGGAAGTGTCGAGTGGAACAAGGGATGTGCTGCACAGCTTCCCTCGCAGGCAGATTCCCTCCTGGGACGCTTACTTCTCATGCCTTAGTGCCCTGCTTTGTTTGGAGGGTGTTTGCGGACAGCAGCACACACAGCGGGAAGGTGCGCTCTGATCGGCTCCAAGTCTCGGCAGATAGAAGCGCAAGCGAGGCACCGGCTCGCAGTTTGTCCCGGGCATGGGAAGCAGCATGCTGCATGCCCAGAACACATCTCTCACTGTCCTGCCTGCCACAGGGCTGTTTCTGAGCACGGAGGCACGCCTACAAGCAAGTTGAGATGGGCTTTGCCTAAGAGTGAGGGAAGTGTCGAGTGGAACAAGGGAACTGCTGCACAGCTTCCCTCACAGGCAGATTCCCTCCTGGGACGCTTACTTCTCTTGCCTTAGCGCCCTGCTTTGTTTGGAGGCTGTTTGCGGACAGCAGCACACACAGCGGGAAGGTGCGCGCTGGCCAGCTCCAAGTCTCGGCAGATAGAAGCGCAAGCGAGGCACCGGCTCGCAGTTTGTCCCGGGCATGGGAAGCAGCATGCTGCATGCCCAGAAAACATCCCCTTGTATCCTGACTGCCACGGGACTGCTTCTGAGCACGGAGGCACGCCTACAAGCCAGCTGAGATGGGCTTTGCCTAAGAGTCAGGGAAGTGTCGAGTGGAACAAGGGATGTGCTGCACAGCTTCCCTCGCAGGCAGATTCCCTCCTGGGACGCTTACTTCTCATGCCTTAGTGCCCTGCTTTGTTTGGAGGCTGTTTGCGGACAGCAGCACACACAGCGGGAAGGTGCGCTCTGATCGGCTCCAAGTCTCGGCAGATAGAAGCGCAAGCGAGGCACCGGCTCGTAGTTTGTCCCGGGCATGGGAAGCAGCATGCTGCGTGCCCAGAACACATCTCGCACTATCCTGCCTGCCACGGGACTGCTTCTGAGCACGGAGACACGCCTACAAGCCAGCTGAGATGGGCTTTGCCTAAGAGTGAGGGAAGTGTCGAGTGGAACAAGGGATGTGCTGCACAGCTTCCCTCGCAGGCAGATTCCCTCCTGGGGCGCTTACTTCTCTTGCCTTAGTGCCCTGCTTTGTTTGGAGGCTGTTTGCGGACAGCAGCACACACAGCGGGAAGGTGCGCGCTGGCCAGCTCCAAGTCTCGGCAGATAGAAGCGCAAGCGAGGCACCGGCTCGCAGTTTGTCCCGGGCATGGGAAGCAGCATGCTGCATGTCCAGAACACATCCCCCTGTATCCTGCCTGCCACAGGACTGCTTCTGAGCACGGAGGCATGTCTACAAGCCAGCTGAGATGGGCTTTGCCTAAGAGTCAGGGAAGTGGCGAGTGGAACAAGGGATTTGCTGCACAGCTTCCCTCGCAGGCAGATTCCCTCCTGGGACGCTTACTTCTCTTGCCTTAGCGCCCTGCTTTGTTTGGAGGCTGTTTGCGGACAGCAGCACACACAGCGGGAAGGTGCGCGCTGGCCAGCTCCAAGTCTCGGCAGATAGAAGCGCAAACGAGGCACCGGCTCGCAGTTTGTTCCGGGCATGGGAAGCAGCATGCTGCATGTCCAGAACACATCCCCCTGTATCCTGCCTGCCACAGGACTGCTTCTGAGCACGGAGGCATGTCTACAAGCCAGCTGAGATGGGCTTTGCCTAAGAGTGAGGGAAGTGTCGAGTGGAACAAGGGATGTGCTGCACAGCTTCCCTCGCAGGCAGATTCCCTCCTGGGACGCTTACTTCTCATGCCTTAGTGCCCTGCTTTGTTTGGAGGCTGTTTGCGGACAGCAGCACACACAGCGGGAAGGTGCGCTCTGATCGGCTCCAAGTCTCGGCAGATAGAAGCGCAAGCGAGGCACCGGCTCGCAGTTTGTCCCGGGCATGGGAAGCAGCGTGCTGCATGCCCAGAACACATCTCTCACTGTCCTGCCTTCCACAGGGCTGTTTGTGAGCATGGAGGCACGCCTACAAGCAAGTTGAGATGGGCTTTGCCTAAGAGTAAGGGAAGTGGCGAGTGGAACAAGGGAACTGCTGCACAGCTTCCCTCACAGGCAGATTCCCTCCTGGGACACTTACTTCTCTTGCCTTAGCGCCCTGCTTTGTTTGGAGGCTGTTTGCGGACAGCAGCACACACAGCGGGAAGGTGCGCGCTGGCCAGCTCCAAGACTCGGCAGATAGAAGCGCAAGCGAGGCACCGGCTCGCAGTTTGTCCCGGGCATGGGAAGCAGCATGCTGCGTGCCCAGAACACATCTCGCACTGTCCTGCCTGCCACGGGACTGCTTCTGAGCACGGAGGCACGTCTACAAGCAAGTTGAGATGGGCTTTGCCTAAGAGTGAGGGAAGTGGCGAGCGGAACAAGGGAACTGCTGCACAGCTTCCCTCGCAGGCAGATTCCCTCCTGGGACAATTACTTCTCTTGCCTTAGCGCCCTGCTTTGTTTGGAGGCTGTTTGCGGACAGCAGCACACACAGCGGGAAGGTGCGCGCTGGCCAGCTCCAAGTCTCGGCAGATAGAAGCGCAAGCGAGGCACCGGCTCGCAGTTTGTCCCGGGCATGGGAAGCAGCATGCTGCATGTCCAGAACACATCCCCCTGTATCCTGCCTGCCACAGGACTGCTTCTGAGCACGGAGGCATGTCTACAAGCCAGCTGAGATGGGCTTTGCCTAAGAGTCAGGGAAGTGTCGAGTGGAACAAGGGATGTGCTGCACAGCTTCCCTCGCAGGCAGATTCCCTCCTGGGACGCTTACTTCTCATGCCTTAGTGCCCTGCTTTGTTTGGAGGCTGTTTGCGGACAGCAGCACACACAGCGGGAAGGTGCGCTCTGATCGGCTCCAAGTCTCGGCAGATAGAAGCGCAAGCGAGGCACCGGCTCGCAGTTTGTCCCGGGCATGGGAAGCAGCGTGCTGCATGCCCAGAACACATCTCGCACTGTCCTGCCTGCCACGGGACTGCTTCTGAGCACGGAGGCTCGCCTACAAGCCAGCTGAGATGGGCTTTGCCTAAGAGTGAGGGAAGTGTCGAGTGGAACAAGGGATGTGCTGCACAGCTTCCCTCACAGGCAGATTCCCTCCTGGGACGCTTACTTCTCTTGCCTTAGCGCCCTGCTTTGTTTGGAGGCTGTTTGCGGACAGCAGCACACACAGCGGGAAGGTGCGCGCTGGCCAGCTCCAAGTCCGGCAGATAGAAGCGCAAGCGAGGCACCGGCTCGCAGTTTGTCCCGGGCATGGGAAGCAGCATGCTGCATGCCCAGAACACATCTCTCACTGTCCTGCCTGCCACAGGGCTGTTTCTGAGCACGGAGGCACGTCTACAAGCAAGTTGAGATGGGCTTTGCCTAAGAGTGAGGGAAGTGGCGAGTGGAACAAGGGAACTGCTGCACAGCTTCCCTCACAGGCACATTCCCTCCTGGGACGCTTACTTCTCTTGCCTTAGTGCCCTGCTTTGTTTGGAGGCTGTTTGCGGACAGCAGCACACACAGCGGGAAGGTGCGCGCTGGCCAGCTCCAAGTCTCGGCAGATAGAAGCGCAAGCGAGGCACCGGCTCGCAGTTTGTCCCGGGCATGGGAAGCAGCATGCTGCGTGCCCAGAACACATCTCGCACTGTCCTGCCTGCCACGGGACTGCTTCTGAGCACGGAGGCACGCCTACAAGCCAGCTGAGATGGGCTTTGCCTAAGAGTGAGGGAAGTGTCGAGTGGAACAAGGGAACTGCTGAACAGCTTCCCTCACAGGCAGATTCCCTCCTGATACGCTTACTTCTCATGCCTTAGTGCCCTGCTTTGTTTGGAGGCTGTTTGCGGACAGCAGCACACACAGCGGGAAGGTGCGCTCTGATCGGCTCCAAGTCTCGGCAGATAGAAGCGCAAGCGAGGCACCGGCTCGCAGTTTGTCCCGGGCATGGGAAGCAGCATGCTGCATGCCCAGAACACATCCCCCTGTGTCCTGACTGCCACAGGACTGCTTCTGAACACGGAGGCACGTCTACAAGCCAGCTGAGATGGGCTTTGCCTAAGAGTGAGGGAAGTGTCGAGTGGAACAAGGGATGTGCTGCACAGCTTCCCTCGCAGGCAGATTCCCTCCTGGGGCGCTTACTTCTCTTGCCTTAGTGCCCTGCTTTGTTTGGAGGCTGTTTGCGGACAGCAGCACACACAGCGGGAAGGTGCGCGCTGGCCAGCTCCAAGTCTCGGCAGATAGAAGCGCAAGCGAGGCACCGGCTCGCAGTTTGTCCCGGGCATGGGAAGCAGCATGCTGCATGTCCAGAACACATCCCCCTGTATCCTGCCTGCCACAGGACTGCTTCTGAGCACGGAGGCATGTCTACAAGCCAGCTGAGATGGGCTTTGCCTAAGAGTGAGGGAAGTGTCGAGTGGAACAAGGGATGTGCTGCACAGCTTCCCTCGCAGGCAGATTCCCTCCTGGGACGCTTACTTCTCTTGCCTTAGCGCCCTGCTTTGTTTGGAGGCTGTTTGCGGACAGCAGCACACACAGTGGGAAGGTGCGCGCTGGCCAGCTCCAAGTCTCGGCAGATAGAAGCGCAAGCGAGGCACCGGCTCGCAGTTTGTCCCGGGCATGGGAAGCAGCATGCTGCTTGCCCAGAACACATCCCCCTGTTTCCTGCCTGCCACGGGACTGCTTCTGAGCACGGAGACACGTCTACAAGCCAGCTGAGATGGGCTTTGCCTAAGAGTGAGGGAAGTGTCGAGTGGAACAAGGGATGTGCTGCACAGCTTCCCTCGCAGGCAGATTCCCTCCTGGGACGCTTACTTCTCATGCCTTAGTGCCCTGCTTTGTTTGGAGGCTGTTTGCGGACAGCAGCACACACAGCGGGAAGGTGCGCTCTGATCGGCTCCAAGTCTCGGCAGATAGAAGCGCAAGCGAGGCACCGGCTCGCAGTTTGTCCCGGGCATGGGAAGCAGCATGCTGCATGCCCAGAACACATCTCTCACTGTCCTGCCTGCCACAGGGCTGTTTCTGAGCACGGAGGCACGTCTACAAGCAAGTTGAGATGGGCTTTGCCTAAGAGTGAGGGAAGTGGCGAGTGGAACAAGGGAACTGCTGCACAGCTTCCCTCACAGGCAGATTCCCTCCTGGGACGCTTACTTCTCTTGCCTTAGCGCCCTGCTTTGTTTGGAGGCTGTTTGCGGACAGCAGCACACACAGCGGGAAGGTGCGCGCTGGCCAGCTCCAAGTCTCGGCAGATAGAAGCGCAAGCGAGGCACCGGCTCGCAGTTTGTCCCGGGCATGGGAAGCAGCATGCTGCATGCCCAGAACACATCTCGCACTGTCCTGCCTGCCACGGGACTGCTTCTGAGCACGGAGGCACGCCTACAAGCCAGCTGAGATGGGCTTTGCCTAAGAGTGAGGGAAGTGGCGAGCGGAACAAGGGAACTGCTGAACAGCTTCCCTCGCAGGCAGATTCCCTCCTGATACGCTTACTTCTCTTGCCTTAGCGCCCTGCTTTGTTTGGAGGCTGTTTGCGGACAGCAGCACACACAGCGGGAAGGTGCGCGCTGGCCAGCTCCAAGTCTCGGCAGATAGAAGCGCAAGCGAGGCACCGGCTCGCAGTTTGTCCCGGGCATGGGAAGCAGCATGCTGCGTGCCCAGAACACATCTCGCACTATCCTGCCTGCCACGGGACTGCTTCTGAGCACGGAGGCACGCCTACAAGCCAGCTGAGATGGGCTTTGCCTAAGAGTCAGGGAAGTGGCGAGCTGAACACGGGAACTGCTGCACAGCTTCCCTCGCAGGCAGATTCCCTCCTGGTACGCTAACTTCTCTTTCCTTAGCGCCCTGCTTTGTTTGGAGGCTGTTTGCGGACAGCAGCACACACAGCGGGAAGGTGCGCTCTGATCGGCTCCAAGTCTCGGCAGATAGAAGCGCAAGCGAGGCACCGGCTCGTAGTTTGTCCCGGGCATGGGAAGCAGCATGCTGCGTGCCCAGAACACATCTCGCACTATCCTGCCTGCCACGGGACTGCTTCTGAGCACGGAGGCACGCCTACAAGCCACTGAGATGGGCTTTGCCTAAGAGTGAGGGAAGTGTCGAGTGGAACAAGGGATGTGCTGCACAGCTTCCCTCGCAGGCAGATTCTCTCCTGGGGCGCTTACTTCTCTTGCCTTAGTGCCCTGCTTTGTTTGGAGGCTGTTTGCGGACAGCAGCACACACAGCGGGAAGGTGTGCGCTGGCCAGCTCCAAGTCTCGGCAGATAGAAGCGCAAGCGAGGCACCGGCTCGCAGTTTGTCCCGGGCATGGGAAGCAGCATGCTGCATGTCCAGAACACATCCCCCTGTATCCTGCCTGCCACAGGACTGCTTCTGAGCACGGAGGCATGTCTACAAGCCAGCTGAGATGGGCTTTGCCTAAGAGTCAGGGAAGTGTCGAGTGGAACAAGGGATTTGCTGCACAGCTTCCCTCGCAGGCAGATTCCCTCCTGGGACGCTTACTTCTCTTGCCTTAGCGCCCTGCTTTGTTTGGAGGCTGTTTGCGGACAGCAGCACACACAGCGGGAAGGTGCGCGCTGGCCAGCTCCAAGTCTCGGCAGATAGAAGCGCAAGCGAGGCACCGGCTCGCAGTTTGTCCCGGGCATGGGAAGCAGCATGCTGCATGTCCAGAACACATCCCCCTGTATCCTGCCTGCCACAGGACTGCTTCTGAGCACGGAGGCATGTCTACAAGCCAGCTGAGATGGGCTTTGCCTAAGAGTCAGGGAAGTGTCGAGTGGAACAAGGGATGTGCTGCACAGCTTCCCTCGCAGGCAGATTCCCTCCTGGGACGCTTACTTCTCATGCCTTAGTGCCCTGCTTTGTTTGGAGGCTGTTTGCGTCAGCAGCACACACAGCGGGAAGGTGCGCTCTGATCGGCTCCAAGTCTCGGCAGATAGAAGCGCAAGCGAGGCACCGGCTCGTAGTTTGTCCCGGGCATGGGAAGCAGCATGCTGCGTGCCCAGAACACATCTCGCACTATCCTGCCTGCCACGGGACTGCTTCTGAGCACGGAGGCACGTCTACAAGCCAGCTGAGATGGGCTTTGCCTAAGAGTGAGGGAAGTGTCGAGTGGAACAAGGGATGTGCTGCACAGCTTCCCTCGCAGGCAGATTCCCTCCTGGGGCGCTTACTTCTCTTGCCTTAGCGCCCTGCTTTGTTTGGAGGCTGTTTGCGGACAGCAGCACACACAGCGGGAAGGTGCGCGCTGGCCAGCTCCAAGTCTCGGCAGATAGAAGCGCAAGCGAGGCACCGGCTCGCAGTTTGTCCCGGGCATGGGAAGCAGCATGCTGCATGTCCAGAACACATCCCCCTGTATCCTGCCTGCCACAGGACTGCTTCTGAGCACGGAGGCATGTCTACAAGCCAGCTGAGATGGGCTTTGCCTAAGAGTCAGGGAAGTGTCGAGTGGAACAAGGGATTTGCTGCACAGCTTCCCTCGCAGGCAGATTCCCTCCTGGGACGCTTACTTCTCTTGCCTTAGCGCCCTGCTTTGTTTGGAGGCTGTTTGCGGACAGCAGCACACACAGCGGGAAGGTGCGCGCTGGCCAGCTCCAAGTCTCGGCAGATAGAAGCGCAAGCGAGGCACCGGCTCGCAGTTTGTCCCGGGCATGGGAAGCAGCATGCTGCATGCCCAGAACACATCCCCCTGTATCCTGACTGCCACAGGACTGCTTCTGAGCACGGAGGCACGTCTACAAGCCAGCTGAGATGGGCTTTGCCTAAGAGTGAGGGAAGTGTCGAGTGGAACAAGGGATGTGCTGCACAGCTTCCCTCGCAGGCAGATTCCCTCCTGGGACGCTTACTTCTCATGCCTTAGTGCCCTGCTTTGTTTGGAGGCTGTTTGCGGACAGCAGCACACACAGCGGGAAGGTGCGCTCTGATCGGCTCCAAGTCTCGGCAGATAGAAGCGCAAGCGAGGCACCGGCTCGCAGTTTGTCCCGGGCATGGGAAGCAGCATGCTGCGTGCCCAGAACACATCTTGCACTGTCCTGCCTGCCACAGGGCTGTTTCTGAGCACGGAGGCACGCCTACAAGCAAGTTGAGATGGGCTTTGCCTAAGAGTGAGGGAAGTGTCGAGTGGAACAAGGGAACTGCTGAACAGCTTCCCTCGCAGGCAGATTCCCTCCTGGGGCGCTTAGTTCTCTTGCTTTAGTGCCCTGCTTTGTTTGGAGACTGTTTGCGGACAGCAGCACACACAGCGGGAAGGTGCGCTCTGATCGGCTCCAAGTCCGGCAGATAGAAGCGCAAGCGAGGCACCGGCTCGCAGTTTGTCCCGGGCATGGGAAGCAGCATGCTGCTTGCCCAGAACAGATCCCCCTGTATCCTGCCTGCCACGGGACTGCTTCTGAGCACGGAGGCACGTCTACAAGCCAGCTGAGATGGGCTTTGCCTAAGAGTCAGGGAAGTGGCGAGCTGAACACGGGAACTGCTGCACAGCTTCCCTCGCAGGCAGATTCCCTCCTGGTACGCTAACTTCTCTTGCCTTAGCGCCCTGCTTTGTTTGGAGGCTGTTTGCGGGCAGCAGCACACACAGCGGGAAGGTGCGCGCTGGCCAGCTCCAAGTCTCGGCAGATAGAAGCGCAAGCGAGGCACTGGCTCGCAGTTTGTCCCGGGCATGGGAAGCAGCATGCTGCATGCCCAGAACACATCTCGCACTGTCCTGCCTGCCACGGGACTGCTTCTGAGCACGGAGGCACGTCTACAAGCCAGCTGAGATGGGCTTTGCCTAAGAGTGAGGGAAGTGTCGAGTGGAACAAGGGATGTGCTGCACAGCTTCCCTCGCAGGCAGATTCCCTCCTGGGACGCTTACTTCTCTTGCCTTAGTGCCCTGCTTTGTTTGGAGGCTGTTTGCGGACAGCAGCACACACAGCGGGAAGGTGCGCTCTGATCGGCTCCAAGTCTCGGCAGATAGAAGCGCAAGCGAGGCACCGGCTCGCAGTTTGTCCCGGGCATGGGAAGCAGCATGCTGCGTGCCCAGAACACATCTTGCACTGTCCTGCCTGCCACAGGGCTGTTTCTGAGCACGGAGGCACGCCTACAAGCAAGTTGAGATGGGCTTTGCCTAAGAGTGAGGGAAGTGTCGAGTGGAACAAGGGAACTGCTGAACAGCTTCCCTCGCAGGCAGATTCCCTCCTGGGGCGCTTAGTTCTCTTGCTTTAGTGCCCTGCTTTGTTTGGAGACTGTTTGCGGACAGCAGCACACACAGCGGGAAGGTGCGCTCTGATCGGCTCCAAGTCCGGCAGATAGAAGCGCAAGCGAGGCACCGGCTCGCAGTTTGTCCCGGGCATGGGAAGCAGCATGCTGCTTGCCCAGAACACATCCCCCTGTATCCTGCCTGCCACGGGACTGCTTCTGAGCACGGAGACACGTCTACAAGCCAGCTGAGATGGGCTTTGCCTAAGAGTGAGGGAAGTGTCGAGTGGAACAAGGGATGTGCTGCACAGCTTCCCTCGCAGGCAGATTCCCTCCTGGGACGCTTACTTCTCATGCCTTAGTGCCCTGCTTTGTTTGGAGGCTGTTTGCGGACAGCAGCACACACAGCGGGAAGGTGCGCTCTGATCGGCTCCAAGTCTCGGCAGATAGAAGCGCAAGCGAGGCACCGGCTCGCAGTTTGTCCCGGGCATGGGAAGCAGCATGCTGCATGCCCAGAACACATCTCTCACTGTCCTGCCTTCCACAGGGCTGTTTCTGAGCACGGAGGCACGTCTACAAGCAAGTTGAGATGGGCTTTGCCTAAGAGTGAGGGAAGTGGCGAGTGGAACAAGGGAACTGCTGCACAGCTTCCCTCACAGGCAGATTCCCTCCTGGGACGCTTACTTCTCTTGCCTTAGCGCCCTGCTTTGTTTGGAGGCTGTTTGCGGACAGCAGCACACACAGCGGGAAGGTGCGCTCTGATCGGCTCCAAGTCTCGGCAGATAGAAGCGCAAGCGAGGCACCGGCTCGTAGTTTGTCCCGGGCATGGGAAGCAGCATGCTGCGTGCCCAGAACACATCTCGCACTATCCTGCCTGCCACGGGACTGCTTCTGAGCACGGAGACACGCCTACAAGCCAGCTGAGATGGGCTTTGCCTAAGAGTGAGGGAAGTGTCGAGTGGAACAAGGGATGTGCTGCACAGCTTCCCTCGCAGGCAGATTCCCTCCTGGGGCGCTTACTTCTCTTGCCTTAGTGCCCTGCTTTGTTTGGAGGCTGTTTGCGGACAGCAGCACACACAGCGGGAAGGTGCGCGCTGGCCAGCTCCAAGTCTCGGCAGATAGAAGCGCAAGCGAGGCACCGGCTCGCAGTTTGTCCCGGGCATGGGAAGCAGCATGCTGCATGTCCAGAACACATCCCCCTGTATCCTGCCTGCCACAGGACTGCTTCTGAGCACGGAGGCATGTCTACAAGCCAGCTGAGATGGGCTTTGCCTAAGAGTCAGGGAAGTGTCGAGTGGAACAAGGGATTTGCTGCACAGCTTCCCTCGCAGGCAGATTCCCTCCTGGGACGCTTACTTCTCTTGCCTTAGCGCCCTGCTTTGTTTGGAGGCTGTTTGCGGACAGCAGCACACACAGCGGGAAGGTGCGCGCTGGCCAGCTCCAAGTCTCGGCAGATAGAAGCGCAAGCGAGGCACCGGCTCGCAGTTTGTTCCGGGCATGGGAAGCAGCATGCTGCATGTCCAGAACACATCCCCCTGTATCCTGCCTGCCACAGGACTGCTTCTGAGCACGGAGGCATGTCTACAAGCCAGCTGAGATGGGCTTTGCCTAAGAGTGAGGGAAGTGTCGAGTGGAACAAGGGATGTGCTGCACAGCTTCCCTCGCAGGCAGATTCCCTCCTGGGACGCTTACTTCTCATGCCTTAGTGCCCTGCTTTGTTTGGAGGCTGTTTGCGGACAGCAGCACACACAGCGGGAAGGAGCGCTCTGATCGGCTCCAAGTCTCGGCAGATAGAAGCGCAAGCGAGGCACCGGCTCGCAGTTTGTCCCGGGCATGGGAAGCAGCGTGCTGCATGCCCAGAACACATCTCTCACTGTCCTGCCTTCCACAGGGCTGTTTCTGAGCATGGAGGCACGCCTACAAGCAAGTTGAGATGGGCTTTGCCTAAGAGTAAGGGAAGTGGCGAGTGGAACAAGGGAACTGCTGCACAGCTTCCCTCACAGGCAGATTCCCTCCTGGGACACTTACTTCTCTTGCCTTAGCGCCCTGCTTTGTTTGGAGGCTGTTTGCGGACAGCAGCACACACAGCGGGAAGGTGCGCGCTGGCCAGCTCCAAGTCTCGGCAGATAGAAGCGCAAGCGAGGCACCGGCTCGCAGTTTGTCCCGGGCATGGGAAGCAGCATGCTGCGTGCCCAGAACACATCTCGCACTGTCCTGCCTGCCACGGGACTGCTTCTGAGCACGGAGGCACGTCTACAAGCCAGCTGAGATGGGCTTTGCCTAAGAGTGAGGGAAGTGGCGAGCGGAACAAGGGAACTGCTGCACAGCTTCCCTCGCAGGCAGATTCCCTCCTGGGACAATTACTTCTCTTGCCTTAGCGCCCTGCTTTGTTTGGAGGCTGTTTGCGGACAGCAGCACACACAGCGGGAAGGTGCGCGCTGGCCAGCTCCAAGTCTCGGCAGATAGAAGCGCAAGCGAGGCACCGGCTCGCAGTTTGTCCCGGGCATGGGAAGCAGCATGCTGCATGTCCAGAACACATCCCCCTGTATCCTGCCTGCCACAGGACTGCTTCTGAGCACGGAGGCATGTCTACAAGCCAGCTGAGATGGGCTTTGCCTAAGAGTCAGGGAAGTGTCGAGTGGAACAAGGGATGTGCTGCACAGCTTCCCTCGCAGGCAGATTCCCTCCTGGGACGCTTACTTCTCATGCCTTAGTGCCCTGCTTTGTTTGGAGGCTGTTTGCGGACAGCAGCACACACAGCGGGAAGGTGCGCTCTGATCGGCTCCAAGTCTCAGCAGATAGAAGCGCAAGCGAGGCACCGGCTCGCAGTTTGTCCCGGGCATGGGAAGCAGCGTGCTGCATGCCCAGAACACATCTCGCACTGTCCTGCCTGCCACGGGACTGCTTCTGAGCACGGAGGCTCGCCTACAAGCCAGCTGAGATGGGCTTTGCCTAAGAGTCAGGGAAGTGTCGAGTGGAACAAGGGATGTGCTGCACAGCTTCCCTCGCAGGCAGATTCCCTCCTGGGACGCTTACTTCTCTTGCCTTAGCGCCCTGCTTTGTTTGGAGGCTGTTTGCGGACAGCAGCACACACAGCGGGAAGGTGCGCGCTGGCCAGCTCCAAGTCCGGCAGATAGAAGCGCAAGCGAGGCACCGGCTCGCAGTTTGTCCCGGGCATGGGAAGCAGCATGCTGCATGCCCAGAACACATCTCTCACTGTCCTGCCTGCCACAGGGCTGTTTCTGAGCACGGAGGCACGTCTACAAGCAAGTTGAGATGGGCTTTGCCTAAGAGTGAGGGAAGTGGCGAGTGGAACAAGGGAACTGCTGCACAGCTTCCCTCACAGGCACATTCCCTCCTGGGACGCTTACTTCTCTTGCCTTAGTGCCCTGCTTTGTTTGGAGGCTGTTTGCGGACAGCAGCACACACAGCGGGAAGGTGCGCGCTGGCCAGCTCCAAGTCTCGGCAGATAGAAGCGCAAGCGAGGCACCGGCTCGCAGTTTGTCCCGGGCATGGGAAGCAGCATGCTGCGTGCCCAGAACACATCTCGCACTGTCCTGCCTGCCACGGGACTGCTTCTGAGCACGGAGGCACGCCTACAAGCCAGCTGAGATGGGCTTTGCCTAAGAGTGAGGGAAGTGTCGAGTGGAACAAGGGAACTGCTGAACAGCTTCCCTCACAGGCAGATTCCCTCCTGATACGCTTACTTCTCATGCCTTAGTGCCCTGCTTTGTTTGGAGGCTGTTTGCGGACAGCAGCACACACAGCGGGAAGGTGCGCTCTGATCGGCTCCAAGTCTCGGCAGATAGAAGCGCAAGCGAGGCACCGGCTCGTAGTTTGTCCCGGGCATGGGAAGCAGCATGCTGCGTGCCCAGAACACATCTCGCACTATCCTGCCTGCCACGGGACTGCTTCTGAGCACGGAGGCACGCCTACAAGCCAGCTGAGATGGGCTTTGCCTAAGAGTCAGGGAAGTGGCGAGCTGAACACGGGAACTGCTGCACAGCTTCCCTCGCAGGCAGATTCCCTCCTGGTACGCTAACTTCTCTTGCCTTAGCGCCCTGCTTTGTTTGGAGGCTGTTTGCGGACAGCAGCACACACAGCGGGAAGGTGCGCGCTGGCCAGCTCCAAGTCTCGGCAGATAGAAGCGCAAGCGAGGCACCGGCTCGCAGTTTGTCCCGGGCATGGGAAGCAGCATGCTGCATGCCCAGAACACATCCCCCTGTATCCTGCCTGCCACAGGACTGCTTCTGAGCACGGAGGCACGTCTACAAGCCAGCTGAGATGGGCTTTGCCTAAGAGTCAGGGAAGTGTCGAGTGGAACAAGGGATGTGCTGCACAGCTTCCCTCGCAGGCAGATTCCCTCCTGGGACGCTTACTTCTCATGCCTTAGTGCCCTGCTTTGTTTGGAGGCTGTTTGCGGACAGCAGCACACACAGCGGGAAGGTGCGCGCTGGCCAGCTCCAAGTCTCGGCAGATAGAAGCGCAAGCGATGCACCGGCTCGCAGTTTGTCCCGGGCATGGGAAGCAGCATGCTGCATGCCCAGAACACATCCCCCTGTGTCCTGACTGCCACAGGACTGCTTCTGAACACGGAGGCACGTCTACAAGCCAGCTGAGATGGGCTTTGCCTAAGAGTGAGGGAAGTGTCGAGTGGAACAAGGGATGTGCTGCACAGCTTCCCTCGCAGGCAGATTCCCTCCTGGGGCGCTTACTTCTCTTGCCTTAGTGCCCTGCTTTGTTTGGAGGCTGTTTGCGGACAGCAGCACACACAGCGGGAAGGTGCGCGCTGGCCAGCTCCAAGTCTCGGCAGATAGAAGCGCAAGCGAGGCACCGGCTCGCAGTTTGTCCCGGGCATGGGAAGCAGCATGCTGCATGTCCAGAACACATCCCCCTGTATCCTGCCTGCCACAGGACTGCTTCTGAGCACGGAGGCATGTCTACAAGCCAGCTGAGATGGGCTTTGCCTAAGAGTCAGGGAAGTGTCGAGTGGAACAAGGGATGTGCTGCACAGCTTCCCTCGCAGGCAGATTCCCTCCTGGGACGCTTACTTCTCTTGCCTTAGCGCCCTGCTTTGTTTGGAGGCTGTTTGCGGACAGCAGCACACACAGTGGGAAGGTGCGCGCTGGCCAGCTCCAAGTCTCGGCAGATAGAAGCGCAAGCGAGGCACCGGCTCGCAGTTTGTCCCGGGCATGGGAAGCAGCATGCTGCTTGCCCAGAACACATCCCCCTGTTTCCTGCCTGCCACGGGACTGCTTCTGAGCACGGAGACACATCTACAAGCCAGCTGAGATGGGCTTTGCCTAAGAGTGAGGGAAGTGTCGAGTGGAACAAGGGATGTGCTGCACAGCTTCCCTCGCAGGCAGATTCCCTCCTGGGACGCTTACTTCTCATGCCTTAGTGCCCTGCTTTGTTTGGAGGCTGTTTGCGGACAGCAGCACACACAGCGGCAAGGTGCGCTCTGATCGGCTCCAAGTCTCGGCAGATAGAAGCGCAAGCGAGGCACCGGCTCGCAGTTTGTCCCGGGCATGGGAAGCAGCATGCTGCATGCCCAGAACACATCTCTCACTGTCCTGCCTGCCACAGGGCTGTTTCTGAGCACGGAGGCACGTCTACAAGCAAGTTGAGATGGGCTTTGCCTAAGAGTGAGGGAAGTGGCGAGTGGAACAAGGGAACTGCTGCACAGCTTCCCTCACAGGCAGATTCCCTCCTGGGACGCTTACTTCTCTTGCCTTAGCGCCCTGCTTTGTTTGGAGGCTGTTTGTGGACAGCAGCACATACAGCGGGAAGGTGCGCGCTGGCCAGCTCCAAGTCTCGGCAGATAGAAGCGCAAGCGAGGCACCGGCTCGCAGTTTGTCCCGGGCATGGGAAGCAGCATGCTGCATGCCCAGAACACATCTCGCACTGTCCTGCCTGCCACGGGACTGCTTCTGAGCACGGAGGCACGCCTACAAGCCAGCTGAGATGGGCTTTGCCTAAGAGTGAGGGAAGTGGCGAGCGGAACAAGGGAACTGCTGAACAGCTTCCCTCGCAGGCAGATTCCCTCCTGATACGCTTACTTCTCTTGCCTTAGCGCCCTGCTTTGTTTGGAGGCTGTTTGCGGACAGCAGCACACACAGCGGGAAGGTGCGCGCTGGCCAGCTCCAAGTCTCGGCAGATAGAAGCGCAAGCGAGGCACCGGCTCGCAGTTTGTCCCGGGCATGGGAAGCAGCATGCTGCGTGCCCAGAACACATCTCGCACTATCCTGCCTGCCACGGGACTGCTTCTGAGCACGGAGGCACGCCTACAAGCCAGCTGAGATGGGCTTTGCCTAAGAGTCAGGGAAGTGGCGAGCTGAACACGGGAACTGCTGCACAGCTTCCCTCGCAGGCAGATTCCCTCCTGGTACGCTAACTTCTCTTGCCTTAGTGCCCTGCTTTGTTTGGAGGCTGTTTGCGGACAGCAGCACACACAGCGGGAAGGTGCGCGCTGGCCAGCTCCAAGTCTCGGCAGATAGAAGCGCAAGCGAGGCACCGGCTCGCAGTTTGTCCCGGGCATGGGAAGCAGCATGCTGCATGCCCAGAACACATCCCCCTGTGTCCTGACTGCCACAGGACTGCTTCTGAACACGGAGGCACGTCTACAAGCCAGCTGAGATGGGCTTTGCCTAAGAGTGAGGGAAGTGTCGAGTGGAACAAGGGATGTGCTGCACAGCTTCCCTCGCAGGCAGATTCCCTCCTGGGGCGCTTAGTTCTCTTGCCTTAGTGCCCTGCTTTGTTTGGAGACTGTTTGCGGACAGCAGCACACACAGCGGGAAGGTGCGCGCTGGCCAGCTCCAAGTCTCGGCAGATAGAAGCGCAAGCGAGGCACTGGCTCGCAGTTTGTCCCGGGCATGGGAAGCAGCATGCTGCATGTCCAGAACACATCCCCCTGTATCCTGCCTGCCACAGGACTGCTTCTGAGCACGGAGGCATGTCTACAAGCCAGCTGAGATGGGCTTTGCCTAAGAGTCAGGGAAGTGTCGAGTGGAACAAGGGATGTGCTGCACAGCTTCCCTCGCAGGCAGATTCCCTCCTGGGACGCTTACTTCTCTTGCCTTAGCGCCCTGCTTTGTTTGGAGGCTGTTTGCGGACAGCAGCACACACAGTGGGAAGGTGCGCGCTGGCCAGCTCCAAGTCTCGGCAGATAGAAGCGCAAGCGAGGCACCGGCTCGCAGTTTGTCCCGGGCATGGGAAGCAGCATGCTGCTTGCCCAGAACACATCCCCCTGTTTCCTGCCTGCCACGGGACTGCTTCTGAGCACGGAGACACGTCTACAAGCCAGCTGAGATGGGCTTTGCCTAAGAGTGAGGGAAGTGTCGAGTGGAACAAGGGATGTGCTGCACAGCTTCCCTCGCAGGCAGATTCCCTCCTGGGACGCTTACTTCTCATGCCTTAGTGCCCTGCTTTGTTTGGAGGCTGTTTGCGGACAGCAGCACACACAGCGGGAAGGTGCGCTCTGATCGGCTCCAAGTCTCGGCAGATAGAAGCGCAAGCGAGGCACCGGCTCGCAGTTTGTCCCGGGCATGGGAAGCAGCATGCTGCATGCCCAGAACACATCTCTCACTGTCCTGCCTGCCACAGGGCTGTTTCTGAGCACGGAGGCACGTCTACAAGCAAGTTGAGATGGGCTTTGCCTAAGAGTGAGGGAAGTGGCGAGTGGAACAAGGGAACTGCTGCACAGCTTCCCTCACAGGCAGATTCCCTCCTGGGACGCTTACTTCTCTTGCCTTAGCGCCCTGCTTTGTTTGGAGGCTGTTTGCGGACAGCAGCACACACAGCAGGAAGGTGCGCGCTGGCCAGCTCCAAGTCTCGGCAGATAGAAGCGCAAGCGAGGCACCGGCTCGCAGTTTGTCCCGGGCATGGGAAGCAGCATGCTGCATGCCCAGAAAACATCCCCTTGTATCCTGACTGCCACGGGACTGCTTCTGAGCACGGAGGCACGCCTACAAGCCAGCTGAGATGGGCTTTGCCTAAGAGTCAGGGAAGTGTCGAGTGGAACAAGGGAACTGCTGAACAGCTTCCCTCACAGGCAGATTCCCTCCTGGGACGCTTACTTCTCA
Organism: Rhea pennata; assembly: GCF_028389875.1. Taxonomy (NCBI): domain Eukaryota; kingdom Metazoa; phylum Chordata; class Aves; order Rheiformes; family Rheidae; genus Rhea; species Rhea pennata. Next base: position 5,324,968 of record NW_026907677.1, read on the forward strand.
TGCCTTAGTGCCCTGCTTTGTTTGGAGGCTGTTTGCGGACAGCAGCACACACAGCGGGAAGGTGCGCTCTGATCGGCTCCAAGTCTCGGCAGATAGAAGCGCAAGCGAGGCACCGGCTCGTAGTTTGTCCCGGGCATGGGAAGCAGCATGCTGCGTGCCCAGAACACATCTCGCACTATCCTGCCTGCCACGGGACTGCTTCTGAGCACGGAGGCACGCCTACAAGCCACTGAGATGGGCTTTGCCTAAGAGTGAGGGAAGTGTCGAGTGGAACAAGGGATGTGCTGCACAGCTTCCCTCGCAGGCAGATTCCCTCCTGGGGCGCTTACTTCTCTTGCCTTAGTGCCCTGCTTTGTTTGGAGGCTGTTTGCGGACAGCAGCACACACAGCGGGAAGGTGCGCGCTGGCCAGCTCCAAGTCTCGGCAGATAGAAGCGCAAGCGAGGCACCGGCTCGCAGTTTGTCCCGGGCATGGGAAGCAGCATGCTGCATGTCCAGAACACATCCCCCTGTATCCTGCCTGCCACAGGACTGCTTCTGAGCACGGAGGCATGTCTACAAGCCAGCTGAGATGGGCTTTGCCTAAGAGTCAGGGAAGTGTCGAGTGGAACAAGGGATTTGCTGCACAGCTTCCCTCGCAGGCAGATTCCCTCCTGGGACGCTTACTTCTCTTGCCTTAGCGCCCTGCTTTGTTTGGAGGCTGTTTGCGGACAGCAGCACACACAGCGGGAAGGTGCGCGCTGGCCAGCTCCAAGTCTCGGCAGATAGAAGCGCAAGCGAGGCACCGGCTCGCAGTTTGTTCCGGGCATGGGAAGCAGCATGCTGCATGTCCAGAACACATCCCCCTGTATCCTGCCTGCCACAGGACTGCTTCTGAGCACGGAGGCATGTCTACAAGCCAGCTGAGATGGGCTTTGCCTAAGAGTCAGGGAAGTGTCGAGTGGAACAAGGGATGTGCTGCACAGCTTCCCTCGCAGGCAGATTCCCTCCTGGGACGCTTACTTCTCTTGCCTTAGTGCCCTGCTTTGTTTGGAGGCTGTTTGCGGACAGCAGCACACACAGCGGGAAGGAGCGCTCTGATCGGCTCCAAGTCTCGGCAGATAGAAGCGCAAGCGAGGCACCGGCTCGCAGTTTGTCCCGGGCATGGGAAGCAGCGTGCTGCATGCCCAGAACACATCTCTCACTGTCCTGCCTTCCACAGGGCTGTTTCTGAGCATGGAGGCACGCCTACAAGCAAGTTGAGATGGGCTTTGCCTAAGAGTAAGGGAAGTGGCGAGTGGAACAAGGGAACTGCTGCACAGCTTCCCTCACAGGCAGATTCCCTCCTGGGACACTTACTTCTCTTGCCTTAGCGCCCTGCTTTGTTTGGAGGCTGTTTGCGGACAGCAGCACACACAGCGGGAAGGTGCGCGCTGGCCAGCTCCAAGTCTCGGCAGATAGAAGCGCAAGCGAGGCACCGGCTCGCAGTTTGTCCCGGGCATGGGAAGCAGCATGCTGCGTGCCCAGAACACATCTCGCACTGTCCTGCCTGCCACGGGACTGCTTCTGAGCACGGAGGCACGTCTACAAGCCAGCTGAGATGGGCTTTGCCTAAGAGTGAGGGAAGTGGCGAGCGGAACAAGGGAACTGCTGCACAGCTTCCCTCGCAGGCAGATTCCCTCCTGGGACACTTACTTCTCTTGCCTTAGCGCCCTGCTTTGTTTGGAGGCTGTTTGCGGACAGCAGCACACACAGCGGGAAGGTGCGCGCTGGCCAGCTCCAAGTCTCGGCAGATAGAAGCGCAAGCGAGGCACCGGCTCGCAGTTTGTCCCGGGCATGGGAAGCAGCATGCTGCATGTCCAGAACACATCCCCCTGTATCCTGCCTGCCACAGGACTGCTTCTGAGCACGGAGGCATGTCTACAAGCCAGCTGAGATGGGCTTTGCCTAAGAGTCAGGGAAGTGTCGAGTGGAACAAGGGATGTGCTGCACAGCTTCCCTCGCAGGCAGATTCCCTCCTGGGACGCTTACTTCTCATGCCTTAGTGCCCTGCTTTGTTTGGAGGCTGTTTGCGGACAGCAGCACACACAGCGGGAAGGTGCGCGCTGGCCAGCTCCAAGTCCGGCAGATAGAAGCGCAAGCGAGGCACCGGCTCGCAGTTTGTCCCGGGCATGGGAAGCAGCGTGCTGCATGCCCAGAACACATCACTCACTGTCCTGCCTGCCACAGGGCTGTTTCTGAGCACGGAGACACGTCTACAAGCAAGTTGAGATGGGCTTTGCCTAAGAGTGAGGGAAGTGGTGAGTGGAACAAGGGAACTGCTGCACAGCTTCCCTCACAGGCACATTCCCTCCTGGGACGCTTACTTCTCTTGCCTTAGTGCCCTGCTTTGTTTGGAGGCTGTTTGCGGACAGCAGCACACACAGCGGGAAGGTGCGCTCTGATCGGCTCCAAGTCTCGGCAGATAGAAGCGCAAGCGAGGCACCGGCTCGTAGTTTGTCCCGGGCATGGGAAGCAGCATGCTGCGTGCCCAGAACACATCTCGCACTGTCCTGCCTGCCACGGGACTGCTTCTGAGCACGGAGGCACGTCTACAAGCCAGCTGAGATGGGCTTTGCCTAAGAGTCAGGGAAGTGGCGAGCTGAACACGGGAACTGCTGCACAGCTTCCCTCGCAGGCAGATTCCCTCCTGGTACGCTAACTTCTCTTGCCTTAGCGCCCTGCTTTGTTTGGAGGCTGTTTGCGGACAGCAGCACACACAGCGGGAAGGTGCGCGCTGGCCAGCTCCAAGTCTCGGCAGATAGAAGCGCAAGCGAGGCACCGGCTCGCAGTTTGTCCCGGGCATGGGAAGCAGCATGCTGCATGCCCAGAACACATCCCCCTGTATCCTGCCTGCCACGGGACTGCTTCTGAGCACGGAGACACGTCTACAAGCCAGCTGAGATGGGCTTTGCCTAAGAGTCAGGGAAGTGTCGAGTGGAACAAGGGATGTGCTGCACAGCTTCCCTCGCAGGCAGATTCCCTCCTGGGACGCTTACTTCTCATGCCTTAGTGCCCTGCTTTGTTTGGAGGCTGTTTGCGGACAGCAGCACACACAGCGGGAAGGTGCGCGCTGGCCAGCTCCAAGTCTCGGCAGATAGAAGCGCAAGCGAGGCACCGGCTCGCAGTTTGTCCCGGGCATGGGAAGCAGCATGCTGCATGCCCAGAACACATCCCCCTGTGTCCTGACTGCCACAGGACTGCTTCTGAACACGGAGGCACGCCTACAAGCCAGCTGAGATGGGCTTTGCCTAAGAGTGAGGGAAGTGTCGAGTGGAACAAGGGATGTGCTGCACAGCTTCCCTCGCAGGCAGATTCCCTCCTGGGACGCTTACTTCTCATGCCTTAGTGCCCTGCTTTGTTTGGAGGGTGTTTGCGGACAGCAGCACACACAGCGGGAAGGTGCGCTCTGATCGGCTCCAAGTCTCGGCAGATAGAAGCGCAAGCGAGGCACCGGCTCGCAGTTTGTCCCGGGCATGGGAAGCAGCATGCTGCATGCCCAGAACACATCTCTCACTGTCCTGCCTGCCACAGGGCTGTTTCTGAGCACGGAGGCACGTCTACAAGCAAGTTGAGATGGGCTTTGCCTAAGAGTGAGGGAAGTGGCGAGTGGAACAAGGGAACTGCTGCACAGCTTCCCTCACAGGCAGATTCCCTCCTGGGACGCTTACTTCTCTTGCCTTAGCGCCCTGCTTTGTTTGGAGGCTGTTTGCGGACAGCAGCACACACAGCGGGAAGGTGCGCGCTGGCCAGCTCCAAGTCTCGGCAGATAGAAGCGCAAGCGAGGCACCGGCTCGCAGTTTGTCCCGGGCATGGGAAGCAGCATGCTGCATGCCCAGAAAACATCCCCTTGTATCCTGACTGCCACAGGGCTGTTTCTGAGCACGGAGACACGTCTACAAGCCAGCTGAGATGGGCTTTGCCTAAGAGTGAGGGAAGTGTCGAGTGGAACAAGGGATGTGCTGCACAGCTTCCCTCGCAGGCAGATTCCCTCCTGGGACGCTTACTTCTCATGCCTTAGTGCCCTGCTTTGTTTGGAGGCTGTTTGCGGACAGCAGCACACACAGCGGGAAGGTGCGCTCTGATCGGCTCCAAGTCTCGGCAGATAGAAGCGCAAGCGAGGCACCGGCTCGTAGTTTGTCCCGGGCATGGGAAGCAGCATGCTGCGTGCCCAGAACACATCTCGCACTATCCTGCCTGCCACGGGACTGCTTCTGAGCACGGAGGCACGCCTACAAGCCAGCTGAGATGGGCTTTGCCTAAGAGTGAGGGAAGTGTCGAGTGGAACAAGGGATGTGCTGCACAGCTTCCCTCGCAGGCAGATTCCCTCCTGGGGCGCTTACTTCTCTTGCCTTAGTGCCCTGCTTTGTTTGGAGGCTGTTTGCGGACAGCAGCACACACAGCGGGAAGGTGCGCGCTGGCCAGCTCCAAGTCTCGGCAGATAGAAGCGCAAGCGAGGCACCGGCTCGCAGTTTGTCCCGGGCATGGGAAGCAGCATGCTGCATGTCCAGAACACATCCCCCTGTATCCTGCCTGCCACAGGACTGCTTCTGAGCACGGAGGCATGTCTACAAGCCAGCTGAGATGGGCTTTGCCTAAGAGTCAGGGAAGTGTCGAGTGGAACAAGGGATTTGCTGCACAGCTTCCCTCGCAGGCAGATTCCCTCCTGGGACGCTTACTTCTCTTGCCTTAGCGCCCTGCTTTGTTTGGACGCTGTTTGCGGACAGCAGCACACACAGCGGGAAGGTGCGCGCTGGCCAGCTCCAAGTCTCGGCAGATAGAAGCGCAAGCGAGGCACCGGCTCGCAGTTTGTCCCGGGCATGGGAAGCAGCATGCTGCATGCCCAGAACACATCTCTCACTGTCCTGCCTGCCACGGGACTGCTTCTGAGCACGGAGGCTCGCCTACAAGCCAGCTGAGATGGGCTTTGCCTAAGAGTCAGGGAAGTGGCGAGTGGAACAAGGGATGTGCTGCACAGCTTCCCTCGCAGGCAGATTCCCTCCTGGGACGCTTACTTCTCATGCCTTAGTGCCCTGCTTTGTTTGGAGGCTGTTTGCGGACAGCAGCACACACAGCGGGAAGGTGCGCTCTGATCGGCTCCAAGTCTCGGCACATAGAAGCGCAAGCCAGGCACCGGCTCGCAGTTTGTCCCGGGCATGGGAAGCAGCATGCTGCGTGCCCAGAACACATCTTGCACTGTCCTGCCTGCCACAGGGCTGTTTCTGAGCACGGAGGCACGCCTACAAGCAAGTTGAGATGGGCTTTGCCTAAGAGTCAGGGAAGTGGCGAGTGGAACAAGGGAACTGCTGAACAGCTTCCCTCGCAGGCAGATTCCCTCCTGGGGCACTTAGTTCTCTTGCTTTAGTGCCCTGCTTTGTTTGGAGACTGTTTGCGGACAGCAGCACACACAGCGGGAAGGTGCGCTCTGATCGGCTCCAAGTCCGGCAGATAGAAGCGCAAGCGAGGCACCGGCTCGCAGTTTGTCCCGGGCATGGGAAGCAGCATGCTGCTTGCCCAGAACACATCCCCCTGTATCCTGCCTGCCACGGGACTGCTTCTGAGCACGGAGACACGCCTACAAGCCAGCTGAGATGGGCTTTGCCTAAGAGTGAGGGAAGTGTCGAGTGGAACAAGGGATGTGCTGCACAGCTTCCCTCGCAGGCAGATTCCCTCCTGGGGCGCTTACTTCTCATGCCTTAGTGCCCTGCTTTGTTTGGAGGCTGTTTGCGGACAGCAGCACACACAGCGGGAAGGTGCGCTCTGATCGGCTCCAAGTCTCGGCAGATAGAAGCGCAAGCGAGGCACCGGCTCGCAGTTTGTCCCGGGCATGGGAAGCAGCATGCTGCGTGCCCAGAACACATCTTGCACTGTCCTGCCTGCCACAGGGCTGTTTCTGAGCACGGAGGCACGCCTACAAGCAAGTTGAGATGGGCTTTGCCTAAGAGTGAGGGAAGTGTCGAGTGGAACAAGGGAACTGCTGAACAGCTTCCCTCGCAGGCAGATTCCCTCCTGGGGCGCTTAGTTCTCTTGCTTTAGTGCCCTGCTTTGTTTGGAGACTGTTTGCGGACAGCAGCACACACAGCGGGAAGGTGCGCGCTGGCCAGCTCCAAGTCCGGCAGATAGAAGCGCAAGCCAGGCACCGGCTCGCAGTTTGTCCCAGGCATGGGAAGCAGCGTGCTGCATGCCCAGAACACATCTCTCACTGTCCTGCCTGCCACAGGGCTGTTTCTGAGCACGGAGGCACGTCTACAAGCAAGTTGAGATGGGCTTTGCCTAAGAGTGAGGGAAGTGGCGAGTGGAACAAGGGAACTGCTGCACAGCTTCCCTCACAGGCACATTCCCTCCTGGGACGCTTACTTCTCTTGCCTTAGCGCCCTGCTTTGTTTGGAGGCTGTTTGCGGACAGCAGCACACACAGCGGGAAGGTGCGCGCTGGCCAGCTCCAAGTCTCGGCAGATAGAAGCGCAAGCGAGGCACCGGCTCGCAGTTTGTCCCGGGCATGGGAAGCAGCATGCTGCATGTCCAGAACACATCCCCCTGTATCCTGCCTGCCACAGGACTGCTTCTGAGCACGGAGGCAGGCCTACAAGCCAGCTGAGATGGGCTTTGCCTAAGAGTCAGGGAAGTGTCGAGTGGAACAAGGGATGTGCTGCACAGCTTCCCTCGCAGGCAGATTCCCTCCTGGGACGCTTACTTCTCATGCCTTAGTGCCCTGCTTTGTTTGGAGGCTGTTTGCGGACAGCAGCACACACAGCGGGAAGGTGCGCTCTGATCGGCTCCAAGTCTCGGCAGATAGAAGCGCAAGCGAGGCACCGGCTCGTAGTTTGTCCCGGGCATGGGAAGCAGCATGCTGCGTGCCCAGAACACATCTCGCACTATCCTGCCTGCCACGGGACTGCTTCTGAGCACGGAGGCACGCCTACAAGCCAGCTGAGATGGGCTTTGCCTAAGAGTGAGGGAAGTGGCGAGTGGAACAAGGGATGTGCTGCACAGCTTCCCTCGCAGGCAGATTCCCTCCTGGGGCGCTTACTTCTCTTGCCTTAGTGCCCTGCTTTGTTTGGAGGCTGTTTGCGGACAGCAGCACACACAGCGGGAAGGTGCGCGCTGGCCAGCTCCAAGTCTCGGCAGATAGAAGCGCAAGCGAGGCACCGGCTCGCAGTTTGTCCCGGGCATGGGAAGCAGCATGCTGCATGTCCAGAACACATCCCCCTGTATCCTGCCTGCCACAGGACTGCTTCTGAGCACGGAGGCATGTCTACAAGCCAGCTGAGATGGGCTTTGCCTAAGAGTCAGGGAAGTGTCGAGTGGAACAAGGGATTTGCTGCACAGCTTCCCTCGCAGGCAGATTCCCTCCTGGGACGCTTACTTCTCTTGCCTTAGCGCCCTGCTTTGTTTGGACGCTGTTTGCGGACAGCAGCACACACAGCGGGAAGGTGCGCGCTGGCCAGCTCCAAGTCTCGGCAGATAGAAGCGCAAGCGAGGCACCGGCTCGCAGTTTGTCCCGGGCATGGGAAGCAGCATGCTGCATGCCCAGAACACATCTCTCACTGTCCTGCCTGCCACGGGACTGCTTCTGAGCACGGAGGCTCGCCTACAAGCCAGCTGAGATGGGCTTTGCCTAAGAGTCAGGGAAGTGGCGAGTGGAACAAGGGATGTGCTGCACAGCTTCCCTCGCAGGCAGATTCCCTCCTGGGACGCTTACTTCTCATGCCTTAGTGCCCTGCTTTGTTTGGAGGCTGTTTGCGGACAGCAGCACACACAGCGGGAAGGTGCGCTCTGATCGGCTCCAAGTCTCGGCAGATAGAAGCGCAAGCGAGGCACCGGCTCGCAGTTTGTCCCGGGCATGGGAAGCAGCATGCTGCGTGCCCAGAACACATCTTGCACTGTCCTGCCTGCCACAGGGCTGTTTCTGAGCACGGAGGCACGCCTACAAGCAAGTTGAGATGGGCTTTGCCTAAGAGTCAGGGAAGTGGCGAGTGGAACAAGGGAACTGCTGAACAGCTTCCCTCGCAGGCAGATTCCCTCCTGGGGCACTTAGTTCTCTTGCTTTAGTGCCCTGCTTTGTTTGGAGACTGTTTGCGGACAGCAGCACACACAGCGGGAAGGTGCGCTCTGATCGGCTCCAAGTCCGGCAGATAGAAGCGCAAGCGAGGCACCGGCTCGCAGTTTGTCCCGGGCATGGGAAGCAGCATGCTGCTTGCCCAGAACACATCCCCCTGTATCCTGCCTGCCACGGGACTGCTTCTGAGCACGGAGGCACGCCTACAAGCCAGCTGAGATGGGCTTTGCCTAAGAGTCAGGGAAGTGTCGAGTGGAACAAGGGATGTGCTGCACAGCTTCCCTCGCAGGCAGATTCCCTCCTGGGACGCTTACTTCTCATGCCTTAGTGCCCTGCTTTGTTTGGAGGCTGTTTGCGGACAGCAGCACACACAGCGGGAAGGTGCGCTCTGATCGGCTCCAAGTCTCGGCAGATAGAAGCGCAAGCGAGGCACCGGCTCGCAGTTTGTCCCGGGCATGGGAAGCAGCATGCTGCGTGCCCAGAACACATCTTGCACTGTCCTGCCTGCCACAGGGCTGTTTCTGAGCACGGAGGCACGCCTACAAGCAAGTTGAGATGGGCTTTGCCTAAGAGTGAGGGAAGTGTCGAGTGGAACAAGGGAACTGCTGAACAGCTTCCCTCGCAGGCAGATTCCCTCCTGGGGCGCTTAGTTCTCTTGCTTTAGTGCCCTGCTTTGTTTGGAGACTGTTTGCGGACAGCAGCACACACAGCGGGAAGGTGCGCGCTGGCCAGCTCCAAGTCCGGCAGATAGAAGCGCAAGCCAGGCACCGGCTCGCAGTTTGTCCCAGGCATGGGAAGCAGCGTGCTGCATGCCCAGAACACATCTCTCACTGTCCTGCCTGCCACAGGGCTGTTTCTGAGCACGGAGGCACGTCTACAAGCAAGTTGAGATGGGCTTTGCCTAAGAGTGAGGGAAGTGGCGAGTGGAACAAGGGAACTGCTGCACAGCTTCCCTCACAGGCACATTCCCTCCTGGGACGCTTACTTCTCTTGCCTTAGCGCCCTGCTTTGTTTGGAGGCTGTTTGCGGACAGCAGCACACACAGCGGGAAGGTGCGCGCTGGCCAGCTCCAAGTCTCGGCAGATAGAAGCGCAAGCGAGGCACCGGCTCGCAGTTTGTCCCGGGCATGGGAAGCAGCATGCTGCATGTCCAGAACACATCCCCCTGTATCCTGCCTGCCACAGGACTGCTTCTGAGCACGGAGGCAGGCCTACAAGCCAGCTGAGATGGGCTTTGCCTAAGAGTCAGGGAAGTGTCGAGTGGAACAAGGGATGTGCTGCACAGCTTCCCTCGCAGGCAGATTCCCTCCTGGGACGCTTACTTCTCTTGCCTTAGCGCCCTGCTTTGTTTGGACGCTGTTTGCGGACAGCAGCACACACAGCGGGAAGGTGCGCGCTGGCCAGCTCCAAGTCTCGGCAGATAGAAGCGCAAGCGAGGCACCGGCTCGCAGTTTGTCCCGGGCATGGGAAGCAGCATGCTGCATGCCCAGAACACATCTCTCACTGTCCTGCCTGCCACGGGACTGCTTCTGAGCACGGAGGCTCGCCTACAAGCCAGCTGAGATGGGCTTTGCCTAAGAGTCAGGGAAGTGGCGAGTGGAACAAGGGATGTGCTGCACAGCTTCCCTCGCAGGCAGATTCCCTCCTGGGACGCTTACTTCTCATGCCTTAGTGCCCTGCTTTGTTTGGAGGCTGTTTGCGGACAGCAGCACACACAGCGGGAAGGTGCGCTCTGATCGGCTCCAAGTCTCGGCAGATAGAAGCGCAAGCGAGGCACCGGCTCGCAGTTTGTCCCGGGCATGGGAAGCAGCATGCTGCGTGCCCAGAACACATCTCGCACTGTCCTGCCTGCCACGGGACTGCTTCTGAGCACGGAGGCACGCCTACAAGCAAGTTGAGATGGGCTTTGCCTAAGAGTCAGGGAAGTGGCGAGTGGAACAAGGGAACTGCTGAACAGCTTCCCTCGCAGGCAGATTCCCTCCTGGGGCACTTAGTTCTCTTGCTTTAGTGCCCTGCTTTGTTTGGAGACTGTTTGCGGACAGCAGCACACACAGCGGGAAGGTGCGCTCTGATCGGCTCCAAGTCCGGCAGATAGAAGCGCAAGCGAGGCACCGGCTCGCAGTTTGTCCCGGGCATGGGAAGCAGCATGCTGCTTGCCCAGAACACATCCCCCTGTATCCTGCCTGCCACGGGACTGCTTCTGAGCACGGAGACACGTCTACAAGCCAGCTGAGATGGGCTTTGCCTAAGAGTGAGGGAAGTGTCGAGTGGAACAAGGGATGTGCTGCACAGCTTCCCTCGCAGGCAGATTCCCTCCTGGGGCGCTTACTTCTCATGCCTTAGTGCCCTGCTTTGTTTGGAGGCTGTTTGCGGACAGCAGCACACACAGCGGGAAGGTGCGCTCTGATCGGCTCCAAGTCTCGGCAGATAGAAGCGCAAGCGAGGCACCGGCTCGCAGTTTGTCCCGGGCATGGGAAGCAGCATGCTGCGTGCCCAGAACACATCTTGCACTGTCCTGCCTGCCACAGGGCTGTTTCTGAGCACGGAGGCACGCCTACAAGCAAGTTGAGATGGGCTTTGCCTAAGAGTGAGGGAAGTGTCGAGTGGAACAAGGGAACTGCTGAACAGCTTCCCTCGCAGGCAGATTCCCTCCTGGGGCGCTTAGTTCTCTTGCTTTAGTGCCCTGCTTTGTTTGGAGACTGTTTGCGGACAGCAGCACACACAGCGGGAAGGTGCGCGCTGGCCAGCTCCAAGTCCGGCAGATAGAAGCGCAAGCCAGGCACCGGCTCGCAGTTTGTCCCAGGCATGGGAAGCAGCGTGCTGCATGCCCAGAACACATCTCTCACTGTCCTGCCTGCCACAGGGCTGTTTCTGAGCACGGAGGCACGTCTACAAGCAAGTTGAGATGGGCTTTGCCTAAGAGTGAGGGAAGTGGCGAGTGGAACAAGGGAACTGCTGCACAGCTTCCCTCACAGGCACATTCCCTCCTGGGACGCTTACTTCTCTTGCCTTAGCGCCCTGCTTTGTTTGGAGGCTGTTTGCGGACAGCAGCACACACAGCGGGAAGGTGCGCGCTGGCCAGCTCCAAGTCTCGGCAGATAGAAGCGCAAGCGAGGCACCGGCTCGCAGTTTGTCCCGGGCATGGGAAGCAGCATGCTGCGTGCCCAGAACACATCTCGCACTGTCCTGCCTGCCACGGGACTGCTTCTGAGCACGGAGGCACGCCTACAAGCCAGCTGAGATGGGCTTTGCCTAAGAGTGAGGGAAGTGTCGAGTGGAACAAGGGAACTGCTGAACAGCTTCCCTCGCAGGCAGATTCCCTCCTGATACGCTTACTTCTCATGCCTTAGTGCCCTGCTTTGTTTGGAGGCTGTTTGCGGACAGCAGCACACACAGCGGGAAGGTGCGCTCTGATCGGCTCCAAGTCTCGGCAGATAGAAGCGCAAGCGAGGCACCGGCTCGTAGTTTGTCCCGGGCATGGGAAGCAGCATGCTGCGTGCCCAGAACACATCTCGCACTATCCTGCCTGCCACGGGACTGCTTCTGAGCACGGAGGCACGCCTACAAGCCAGCTGAGATGGGCTTTGCCTAAGAGTCAGGGAAGTGGCGAGCTGAACACGGGAACTGCTGCACAGCTTCCCTCGCAGGCAGATTCCCTCCTGGTACGCTAACTTCTCTTGCCTTAGCGCCCTGCTTTGTTTGGAGGCTGTTTGCGGACAGCAGCACACACAGCGGGAAGGTGCGCGCTGGCCAGCTCCAAGTCTCGGCAGATAGAAGCGCAAGCGAGGCACCGGCTCGCAGTTTGTCCCGGGCATGGGAAGCAGCATGCTGCGTGCCCAGAACACATCCCCCTGTATCCTGCCTGCCACGGGACTGCTTCTGAGCACGGAGACACGTCTACAAGCCAGCTGAGATGGGCTTTGCCTAAGAGTGAGGGAAGTGTCGAGTGGAACAAGGGATGTGCTGCACAGCTTCCCTCGCAGGCAGATTCCCTCCTGGGACGCTTACTTCTCATGCCTTAGTGCCCTGCTTTGTTTGGAGGCTGTTTGCGGACAGCAGCACACACAGCGGGAAGGTGCGCTCTGATCGGCTCCAAGTCTCGGCAGATAGAAGCGCAAGCGAGGCACCGGCTCGCAGTTTGTCCCGGGCATGGGAAGCAGCATGCTGCGTGCCCAGAACACATCTTGCACTGTCCTGCCTGCCACAGGGCTGTTTCTGAGCACGGAGGCACGCCTACAAGCAAGTTGAGATGGGCTTTGCCTAAGAGTCAGGGAAGTGTCGAGTGGAACAAGGGATGTGCTGCACAGCTTCCCTCGCAGGCAGATTCCCTCCTGGGGCGCTTAGTTCTCTTGCTTTAGTGCCCTGCTTTGTTTGGAGACTGTTTGCGGACAGCAGCACACACAGCGGGAAGGTGCGCTCTGATCGGCTCCAAGTCCGGCAGATAGAAGCGCAAGCGAGGCACCGGCTCGCAGTTTGTCCCGGGCATGGGAAGCAGCATGCTGCTTGCCCAGAACACATCCCCCTGTATCCTGCCTGCCACGGGACTGCTTCTGAGCACGGAGACACGTCTACAAGCCAGCTGAGATGGGCTTTGCCTAAGAGTGAGGGAAGTGTCGAGTGGAACAAGGGATGTGCTGCACAGCTTCCCTCGCAGGCAGATTCCCTCCTGGGACGCTTACTTCTCTTGCCTTAGTGCCCTGCTTTGTTTGGAGGCTGTTTGCGGACAGCAGCACACACAGCGGGAAGGTGCGCTCTGATCGGCTCCAAGTCTCGGCAGATAGAAGCGCAAGCGAGGCACCGGCTCGCAGTTTGTCCCGGGCATGGGAAGCAGCATGCTGCATGCCCAGAACACATCTCTCACTGTCCTGCCTGCCACAGGGCTGTTTCTGAGCACGGAGGCACGTCTACAAGCAAGTTGAGATGGGCTTTGCCTAAGAGTGAGGGAAGTGGCGAGTGGAACAAGGGATGTGCTGCACAGCTTCCCTCACAGGCACATTCCCTCCTGGGACGCTTACTTCTCTTGCCTTAGCGCCCTGCTTTGTTTGGAGGCTGTTTGCGGACAGCAGCACACACAGCGGGAAGGTGCGCGCTGGCCAGCTCCAAGTCTCGGCAGATAGAAGCGCAAGCGAGGCACCGGCTCGCAGTTTGTCCCGGGCATGGGAAGCAGCATGCTGCGTGCCCAGAACAAATCTCGCACTGTCCTGCCTGCCACGGGACTGCTTCTGAGCACGGAGGCATGCCTACAAGCCAGCTGAGATGGGCTTTGCCTAAGAGTGAGGGAAGTGGCGAGCGGAACAAGGGAACTGCTGAACAGCTTCCCTCGCAGGCAGATTCCCTCCTGATACGCTTACTTCTCTTGCCTTAGCGCCCTGCTTTGTTTGGAGACTGTTTGCGGACAGCAGCACACACAGCGGGAAGGTGCGCGCTGGCCAGCTCCAAGTCTCGGCAGATAGAAGCGCAAGCGAGGCACCGGCTCGCAGTTTGTCCCGGGCATGGGAAGCAGCATGCTGCATGCCCAGAAAACATCCCCTTGTATCCTGACTGCCACGGGACTGCTTCTGAGCACGGAGGCACGCCTACAAGCCAGCTGAGATGGGCTTTGCCTAAGAGTCAGGGAAGTGTCGAGTGGAACAAGGGATGTGCTGCACAGCTTCCCTCGCAGGCAGATTCCCTCCTGGGACGCTTACTTCTCATGCCTTAGTGCCCTGCTTTGTTTGGAGGCTGTTTGCGGACAGCAGCACACACAGCGGGAAGGTGCGCTCTGATCGGCTCCAAGTCTCGGCAGATAGAAGCGCAAGCGAGGCACCGGCTCGCAGTTTGTCCCGGGCATGGGAAGCAGCATGCTGCGTGCCCAGAACACATCTCGCACTATCCTGCCTGCCACGGGACTGCTTCTGAGCACGGAGGCACGCCTACAAGCCAGCTGAGATGGGCTTTGCCTAAGAGTCAGGGAAGTGGCGAGCTGAACACGGGAACTGCTGCACAGCTTCCCTCGCAGGCAGATTCCCTCCTGGTACGCTAACTTCTCTTGCCTTAGCGCCCTGCTTTGTTTGGAGGCTGTTTGCGGACAGCAGCACACACAGCGGGAAGGTGCGCGCTGGCCAGCTCCAAGTCTCGGCAGATAGAAGCGCAAGCGAGGCACCGGCTCGCAGTTTGTCCCGGGCATGGGAAGCAGCATGCTGCATGCCCAGAACACATCCCCCTGTATCCTGCCTGCCACGGGACTGCTTCTGAGCACGGAGACACGTCTACAAGCCAGCTGAGATGGGCTTTGCCTAAGAGTGAGGGAAGTGTCGAGTGGAACAAGGGATGTGCTGCACAGCTTCCCTCGCAGGCAGATTCCCTCCTGGGACGCTTACTTCTCATGCCTTAGTGCCCTGCTTTGTTTGGAGGCTGTTTGCGGACAGCAGCACACACAGCGGGAAGGTGCGCTCTGATCGGCTCCAAGTCTCGGCAGATAGAAGCGCAAGCGAGGCACCGGCTCGCAGTTTGTCCCGGGCATGGGAAGCAGCATGCTGCGTGCCCAGAACACATCTTGCACTGTCCTGCCTGCCACAGGGCTGTTTCTGAGCACGGAGGCACGCCTACAAGCAAGTTGAGATGGGCTTTGCCTAAGAGTGAGGGAAGTGTCGAGTGGAACAAGGGAACTGCTGAACAGCTTCCCTCGCAGGCAGATTCCCTCCTGGGGCGCTTACTTCTCATGCCTTAGTGCCCTGCTTTGTTTGGAGGCTGTTTGCGGACAGCAGCACACACAGCGGGAAGGTGCGCTCTGATCGGCTCCAAGTCTCGGCAGATAGAAGCGCAAGCGAGGCACCGGCTCGCAGTTTGTCCCGGGCATGGGAAGCAGCATGCTGCATGCCCAGAACACATCTCGCACTGTCCTGCCTGCCACGGGACTGCTTCTGAGCACGGAGGCATGCCTACAAGCCAGCTGAGATGGGCTTTGCCTAAGAGTCAGGGTAGTGTCGAGTGGAACAAGGGATGTGCTGCACAGCTTCCCTCGCAGGCAGATTCCCTCCTGGGACGCTTACTTCTCATGCCTTAGTGCCCTGCTTTGTTTGGAGGCTGTTTGCGGACAGCAGCACACACAGCGGGAAGGTGCGCTCTGATCGGCTCCAAGTCTCGGCAGATAGAAGCGCAAGCGAGGCACCGGCTCGCAGTTTGTCCCGGGCATGGGAAGCAGCATGCTGCGTGCCCAGAACACATCTTGCACTGTCCTGCCTGCCACAGGGCTGTTTCTGAGCACGGAGGCACGCCTACAAGCAAGTTGAGATGGGCTTTGCCTAAGAGTGAGGGAAGTGTCGAGTGGAACAAGGGAACTGCTGAACAGCTTCCCTCGCAGGCAGATTCCCTCCTGGGGCGCTTAGTTCTCTTGCTTTAGTGCCCTGCTTTGTTTGGAGACTGTTTGCGGACAGCAGCACACACAGCGGGAAGGTGCGCGCTGGCCAGCTCCAAGTCCGGCAGATAGAAGCGCAAGCCAGGCACCGGCTCGCAGTTTGTCCCAGGCATGGGAAGCAGCGTGCTGCATGCCCAGAACACATCTCTCACTGTCCTGCCTGCCACAGGGCTGTTTCTGAGCACGGAGGCACGTCTACAAGCAAGTTGAGATGGGCTTTGCCTAAGAGTGAGGGAAGTGGCGAGTGGAACAAGGGAACTGCTGCACAGCTTCCCTCACAGGCACATTCCCTCCTGGGACGCTTACTTCTCTTGCCTTAGCGCCCTGCTTTGTTTGGAGGCTGTTTGCGGACAGCAGCACACACAGCGGGAAGGTGCGCGCTGGCCAGCTCCAAGTCTCGGCAGATAGAAGCGCAAGCGAGGCACCGGCTCGCAGTTTGTCCCGGGCATGGGAAGCAGCATGCTGCGTGCCCAGAACACATCTCGCACTGTCCTGCCTGCCACGGGACTGCTTCTGAGCACGGAGGCATGCCTACAAGCCAGCTGAGATGGGCTTTGCCTAAGAGTCAGGGAAGTGGCGAGTGGAACAAGGGAACTGCTGCACAGCTTCCCTCGCAGGCAGATTCCCTCCTGATACGCTTACTTCTCTTGCCTTAGCGCCCTGCTTTGTTTGGAGGCTGTTTGCGGACAGCAGCACACACAGCGGCAAGGTGCGCTCTGATCGGCTCCAAGTCCGGCAGATAGAAGCGCAAGCGAGGCACCGGCTCGCAGTTTGTCCCGGGCATGGGAAGCAGCATGCTGCGTGCCCAGAACACATCCCCCTGTATCCTGCCTGCCACGGGACTGCTTCTGAGCACGGAGACACGTCTACAAGCCAGCTGAGATGGGCTTTGCCTAAGAGTGAGGGAAGTGTCGAGTGGAACAAGGGATGTGCTGCACAGCTTCCCTCGCAGGCAGATTCCCTCCTGGGACGCTTACTTCTCTTGCCTTAGTGCCCTGCTTTGTTTGGAGGCTGTTTGCGGACAGCAGCACACACAGCGGGAAGGTGCGCTCTGATCGGCTCCAAGTCTCGGCAGATAGAAGCGCAAGCGAGGCACCGGCTCGCAGTTTGTCCCGGGCATGGGAAGCAGCATGCTGCGTGCCCAGAACACATCTTGCACTGTCCTGCCTGCCACAGGGCTGTTTCTGAGCACGGAGGCACGCCTACAAGCAAGTTGAGATGGGCTTTGCCTAAGAGTGAGGGAAGTGTCGAGTGGAACAAGGGAACTGCTGAACAGCTTCCCTCGCAGGCAGATTCCCTCCTGGGGCGCTTAGTTCTCTTGCTTTAGTGCCCTGCTTTGTTTGGAGACTGTTTGCGGACAGCAGCACACACAGCGGGAAGGTGCGCTCTGATCGGCTCCAAGTCCAGCAGATAGAAGCGCAAGCGAGGCACCGGCTCGCAGTTTGTCCCGGGCATGGGAAGCAGCATGCTGCTTGCCCAGAACACATCCCCCTGTATCCTGCCTGCCACGGGACTGCTTCTGAGCACGGAGACACGTCTACAAGCCAGCTGAGATGGGCTTTGCCTAAGAGTCAGGGAAGTGTCGAGTGGAACAAGGGATGTGCTGCACAGCTTCCCTCGCAGGCAGATTCCCTCCTGGGGCGCTTACTTCTCATGCCTTAGTGCCCTGCTTTGTTTGGAGGCTGTTTGCGGACAGCAGCACACACAGCGGGAAGGTGCGCTCTGATCGGCTCCAAGTCTCGGCAGATAGAAGCGCAAGCGAGGCACCGGCTCGCAGTTTGTCCCGGGCATGGGAAGCAGCATGCTGCGTGCCCAGAACACATCTTGCACTGTCCTGCCTGCCACAGGGCTGTTTCTGAGCACGGAGGCACGCCTACAAGCAAGTTGAGATGGGCTTTGCCTAAGAGTGAGGGAAGTGTCGAGTGGAACAAGGGAACTGCTGAACAGCTTCCCTCGCAGGCAGATTCCCTCCTGGGGCGCTTAGTTCTCTTGCTTTAGTGCCCTGCTTTGTTTGGAGACTGTTTGCGGACAGCAGCACACACAGCGGGAAGGTGCGCGCTGGCCAGCTCCAAGTCCGGCAGATAGAAGCGCAAGCCAGGCACCGGCTCGCAGTTTGTCCCAGGCATGGGAAGCAGCGTGCTGCATGCCCAGAACACATCTCTCACTGTCCTGCCTGCCACAGGGCTGTTTCTGAGCACGGAGGCACGTCTACAAGCAAGTTGAGATGGGCTTTGCCTAAGAGTGAGGGAAGTGGCGAGTGGAACAAGGGAACTGCTGCACAGCTTCCCTCACAGGCACATTCCCTCCTGGGACGCTTACTTCTCTTGCCTTAGCGCCCTGCTTTGTTTGGAGGCTGTTTGCGGACAGCAGCACACACAGCGGGAAGGTGCGCGCTGGCCAGCTCCAAGTCTCGGCAGATAGAAGCGCAAGCGAGGCACCGGCTCGCAGTTTGTCCCGGGCATGGGAAGCAGCATGCTGCGTGCCCAGAACACATCTCGCACTGTCCTGCCTGCCACGGGACTGCTTCTGAGCACGGAGGCATGCCTACAAGCCAGCTGAGATGGGCTTTGCCTAAGAGTGAGGGAAGTGGCGAGCGGAACAAGGGAACTGCTGCACAGCTTCCCTCGCAGGCAGATTCCCTCCTGATACGCTTACTTCTCTTGCCTTAGCGCCCTGCTTTGTTTGGAGGCTGTTTGCGGACAGCAGCACACACAGCGGGAAGGTGCGCTCTGATCGGCTCCAAGTCCGGCAGATAGAAGCGCAAGCGAGGCACCGGCTCGCAGTTTGTCCCGGGCATGGGAAGCAGCATGCTGCTTGCCCAGAACACATCCCCCTGTATCCTGCCTGCCACGGGACTGCTTCTGAGCACGGAGACACGTCTACAAGCCAGCTGAGATGGGCTTTGCCTAAGAGTCAGGGAAGTGTCGAGTGGAACAAGGGATGTGCTGCACAGCTTCCCTCGCAGGCAGATTCCCTCCTGGGGCGCTTACTTCTCATGCCTTAGTGCCCTGCTTTGTTTGGAGGCTGTTTGCGGACAGCAGCACACACAGCGGGAAGGTGCGCTCTGATCGGCTCCAAGTCTCGGCAGATAGAAGCGCAAGCGAGGCACCGGCTCGCAGTTTGTCCCGGGCATGGGAAGCAGCATGCTGCGTGCCCAGAACACATCTTGCACTGTCCTGCCTGCCACAGGGCTGTTTCTGAGCACGGAGGCACGCCTACAAGCAAGTTGAGATGGGCTTTGCCTAAGAGTGAGGGAAGTGTCGAGTGGAACAAGGGAACTGCTGAACAGCTTCCCTCGCAGGCAGATTCCCTCCTGGGGCGCTTAGTTCTCTTGCTTTAGTGCCCTGCTTTGTTTGGAGACTGTTTGCGGACAGCAGCACACACAGCGGGAAGGTGCGCGCTGGCCAGCTCCAAGTCCGGCAGATAGAAGCGCAAGCCAGGCACCGGCTCGCAGTTTGTCCCAGGCATGGGAAGCAGCGTGCTGCATGCCCAGAACACATCTCTCACTGTCCTGCCTGCCACAGGGCTGTTTCTGAGCACGGAGGCACGTCTACAAGCAAGTTGAGATGGGCTTTGCCTAAGAGTGAGGGAAGTGGCGAGTGGAACAAGGGAACTGCTGCACAGCTTCCCTCACAGGCACATTCCCTCCTGGGACGCTTACTTCTCTTGCCTTAGCGCCCTGCTTTGTTTGGAGGCTGTTTGCGGACAGCAGCACACACAGCGGGAAGGTGCGCGCTGGCCAGCTCCAAGTCTCGGCAGATAGAAGCGCAAGCGAGGCACCGGCTCGCAGTTTGTCCCGGGCATGGGAAGCAGCATGCTGCGTGCCCAGAACACATCTCGCACTGTCCTGCCTGCCACGGGACTGCTTCTGAGCACGGAGGCATGCCTACAAGCCAGCTGAGATGGGCTTTGCCTAAGAGTGAGGGAAGTGGCGAGCGGAACAAGGGAACTGCTGCACAGCTTCCCTCGCAGGCAGATTCCCTCCTGATACGCTTACTTCTCTTGCCTTAGCGCCCTGCTTTGTTTGGAGGCTGTTTGCGGACAGCAGCACACACAGCGGGAAGGTGCGCGCTGGCCAGCTCCAAGTCTCGGCAGATAGAAGCGCAAGCGAGGCACCGGCTCGCAGTTTGTCCCGGGCATGGGAAGCAGCATGCTGCATGCCCAGAAAACATCCCCTTGTATCCTGACTGCCACGGGACTGCTTCTGAGCACGGAGGCACGCCTACAAGCCAGCTGAGATGGGCTTTGCCTAAGAGTCAGGGAAGTGTCGAGTGGAACAAGGGATGTGCTGCACAGCTTCCCTCGCAGGCAGATTCCCTCCTGGGACGCTTACTTCTCATGCCTTAGTGCCCTGCTTTGTTTGGAGGCTGTTTGCGGACAGCAGCACACACAGCGGGAAGGTGCGCTCTGATCGGCTCCAAGTCTCGGCAGATAGAAGCGCAGGCGAGGCACCGGCTCGTAGTTTGTCCCGGGCATGGGAAGCAGCATGCTGCGTGCCCAGAACACATCTCGCACTATCCTGCCTGCCACGGGACTGCTTCTGAGCACGGAGGCACGCCTACAAGCCAGCTGAGATGGGCTTTGCCTAAGAGTCAGGGAAGTGGCGAGCTGAACACGGGAACTGCTGCACAGCTTCCCTCGCAGGCAGATTCCCTCCTGGTACGCTAACTTCTCTTGCCTTAGCGCCCTGCTTTGTTTGGAGGCTGTTTGCGGACAGCAGCACACACAGCGGGAAGGTGCGCGCTGGCCAGCTCCAAGTCTCGGCAGATAGAAGCGCAAGCGAGGCACCGGCTCGCAGTTTGTCCCGGGCATGGGAAGCAGCATGCTGCGTGCCCAGAACACATCCCCCTGTATCCTGCCTGCCACGGGACTGCTTCTGAGCACGGAGACACGTCTACAAGCCAGCTGAGATGGGCTTTGCCTAAGAGTCAGGGAAGTGTCGAGTGGAACAAGGGATGTGCTGCACAGCTTCCCTCGCAGGCAGATTCCCTCCTGGGACGCTTACTTCTCATGCCTTTGTGCCCTGCTTTGTTTGGAGGCTGTTTGCGGACAGCAGCACACACAGCGGGAAGGTGCGCGCTGGCAAGCTCCAAGTCTCGGCAGATAGAAGCGCAAGCGAGGCACCGGCTCGCAGTTTGTCCCGGGCATGGGAAGCAGCATGATGCATGCGCAGAACACATCCCCCTGTATCCTGACTGCCACAGGACTGCTTCTGAGCACGGAGGCACGTCTACAAGCAAGTTGAGATGGGCTTTGCCTAAGAGTGAGGGAAGTGTCGAGTGGAACAAGGGATGTGCTGCACAGCTTCCCTCGCAGGCAGATTCCCTCCTGGGACGCTTACTTCTCATGCCTTAGTGCCCTGCTTTGTTTGGAGGCTGTTTGCGGACAGCAGCACACACAGCGGGAAGGTGCGCTCTGATCGGCTCCAAGTCTCGGCAGATAGAAGCGCAAGCGAGGCACCGGCTTGCAGTTTGTCCCGGGCATGGGAAGCAGCGTGCTGCATGCCCAGAACACATCTCTCACTGTCCTGCCTGCCACAGGGCTGTTTCTGAGCACGGAGGCACGTCTACAAGCAAGTTGAGATGGGCTTTGCCTAAGAGTGAGGGAAGTGTCGAGTGGAACAAGGGAACTGCTGAACAGCTTCCCTCGCAGGCAGATTCCCTCCTGGGGCGCTTAGTTCTCTTGCTTTAGTGCCCTGCTTTGTTTGGAGACTGTTTGCGGACAGCAGCACACACAGCGGGAAGGTGCGCTCTGATCGGCTCCAAGTCCGGCAGATAGAAGCGCAAGCGAGGCACCGGCTCGCAGTTTGTCCCGGGCATGGGAAGCAGCATGCTGCGTGCCCAGAACACATCCCCCTGTATCCTGACTGCCACGGGACTGCTTCTGAGCACGGAGACACGCCTACAAGCCAGCTGAGATGGGCTTTGCCTAAGAGTCAGGGAAGTGTCGAGTGGAACAAGGGATGTGCTGCACAGCTTCCCTCGCAGGCAGATTCCCTCCTGGGACGCTTACTTCTCATGCCTTAGTGCCCTGCTTTGTTTGGAGGCTGTTTGCGGACAGCAGCACACACAGCGGGAAGGTGCGCTCTGATCGGCTCCAAGTCTCGGCAGATAGAAGCGCAAGCGAGGCACCGGCTCGCAGTTTGTCCCGGGCATGGGAAGCAGCATGCTGCATGCCCAGAACACATCTCGCACTGTCCTGCCTGCCACGGGACTGCTTCTGAGCACGGAGGCTCGCCTACAAGCCAGCTGAGATGGGCTTTGCCTAAGAGTCAGGGTAGTGTCGAGTGGAACAAGGGATGTGCTGCACAGCTTCCCTCGCAGGCAGATTCCCTCCTGATACGCTTACTTCTCTTGCCTTAGCGCCCTGCTTTGTTTGGAGGCTGTTTGCGGACAGCAGCACACACAGCGGGAAGGTGCGCTCTGATCGGCTCCAAGTCTCGGCAGATAGAAGCGCAAGCGAGGCACCGGCTCGTAGTTTGTCCCGGGCATGGGAAGCAGCATGCTGCGTGCCCAGAACACATCTCGCACTGTCCTGCCTGCCACGGGACTGCTTCTGAACACGGAGACACGTCTACAAGCAAGTTGAGATGGGCTTTGCCTAAGAGTGAGGGAAGTGTCGAGTGGAACAAGGGAACTGCTGAACAGCTTCCCTCGCAGGCAGATTCCCTCCTGGGGCGCTTAGTTCTCTTGCTTTAGTGCCCTGCTTTGTTTGGAGACTGTTTGCGGACAGCAGCACACACAGCGGGAAGGTGCGCTCTGATCGGCTCCAAGTCCGGCAGATAGAAGCGCAAGCGAGGCACCGGCTCGCAGTTTGTCCCGGGCATGGGAAGCAGCATGCTGCTTGCCCAGAACACATCCCCCTGTATCCTGCCTGCCACGGGACTGCTTCTGAGCACGGAGACACGTCTACAAGCCAGCTGAGATGGGCTTTGCCTAAGAGTCAGGGAAGTGTCGAGTGGAACAAGGGATGTGCTGCACAGCTTCCCTCGCAGGCAGATTCCCTCCTGGGACGCTTACTTCTCATGCCTTAGTGCCCTGCTTTGTTTGGAGGCTGTTTGCGGACAGCAGCACACACAGCGGGAAGGTGCGCTCTGATCGGCTCCAAGTCTCGGCAGATAGAAGCGCAAGCGAGGCACCGGCTCGCAGTTTGTCCCGGGCATGGGAAGCAGCATGCTGCGTGCCCAGAACACATCTTGCACTGTCCTGCCTGCCACAGGGCTGTTTCTGAGCACGGAGGCACGCCTACAAGCAAGTTGAGATGGGCTTTGCCTAAGAGTGAGGGAAGTGTCGAGTGGAACAAGGGAACTGCTGAACAGCTTCCCTCGCAGGCAGATTCCCTCCTGGGGCGCTTAGTTCTCTTGCTTTAGTGCCCTGCTTTGTTTGGAGACTGTTTGCGGACAGCAGCACACACAGCGGGAAGGTGCGCGCTGGCCAGCTCCAAGTCCGGCAGATAGAAGCGCAAGCCAGGCACCGGCTCGCAGTTTGTCCCAGGCATGGGAAGCAGCGTGCTGCATGCCCAGAACACATCTCTCACTGTCCTGCCTGCCACAGGGCTGTTTCTGAGCACGGAGGCACGTCTACAAGCAAGTTGAGATGGGCTTTGCCTAAGAGTGAGGGAAGTGGCGAGTGGAACAAGGGAACTGCTGCACAGCTTCCCTCACAGGCACATTCCCTCCTGGGACGCTTACTTCTCTTGCCTTAGCGCCCTGCTTTGTTTGGAGGCTGTTTGCGGACAGCAGCACACACAGCGGGAAGGTGCGCGCTGGCCAGCTCCAAGTCTCGGCAGATAGAAGCGCAAGCGAGGCACCGGCTCGCAGTTTGTCCCGGGCATGGGAAGCAGCATGCTGCGTGCCCAGAACACATCTCGCACTGTCCTGCCTGCCACGGGACTGCTTCTGAGCACGGAGGCATGCCTACAAGCCAGCTGAGATGGGCTTTGCCTAAGAGTGAGGGAAGTGGCGAGCGGAACAAGGGAACTGCTGCACAGCTTCCCTCGCAGGCAGATTCCCTCCTGATACGCTTACTTCTCTTGCCTTAGCGCCCTGCTTTGTTTGGAGGCTGTTTGCGGACAGCAGCACACACAGCGGGAAGGTGCGCGCTGGCCAGCTCCAAGTCTCGGCAGATAGAAGCGCAAGCGAGGCACCGGCTCGCAGTTTGTCCCGGGCATGGGAAGCAGCATGCTGCATGCCCAGAAAACATCCCCTTGTATCCTGACTGCCACGGGACTGCTTCTGAGCACGGAGGCACGTCTACAAGCCAGCTGAGATGGGCTTTGCCTAAGAGTCAGGGAAGTGTCGAGTGGAACAAGGGATGTGCTGCACAGCTTCCCTCGCAGGCAGATTCCCTCCTGGGACGCTTACTTCTCATGCCTTAGTGCCCTGCTTTGTTTGGAGGCTGTTTGCGGACAGCAGCACACACAGCGGGAAGGTGCGCTCTGATCGGCTCCAAGTCTCGGCAGATAGAAGCGCAGGCGAGGCACCGGCTCGTAGTTTGTCCCGGGCATGGGAAGCAGCATGCTGCGTGCCCAGAACACATCTCGCACTATCCTGCCTGCCACGGGACTGCTTCTGAGCACGGAGGCTCGCCTACAAGCCAGCTGAGATGGGCTTTGCCTAAGAGTCAGGGAAGTGGCGAGCTGAACACGGGAACTGCTGCACAGCTTCCCTCGCAGGCAGATTCCCTCCTGGTACGCTAACTTCTCTTGCCTTAGCGCCCTGCTTTGTTTGGAGGCTGTTTGCGGACAGCAGCACACACAGCGGGAAGGTGCGCGCTGGCCAGCTCCAAGTCTCGGCAGATAGAAGCGCAAGCGAGGCACCGGCTCGCAGTTTGTCCCGGGCATGGGAAGCAGCATGCTGCATGCCCAGAACACATCCCCCTGTATCCTGCCTGCCACGGGACTGCTTCTGAGCACGGAGACACGTCTACAAGCCAGCTGAGATGGGCTTTGCCTAAGAGTCAGGGAAGTGTCGAGTGGAACAAGGGATGTGCTGCACAGCTTCCCTCGCAGGCAGATTCCCTCCTGGGACGCTTACTTCTCATGCCTTTGTGCCCTGCTTTGTTTGGAGGCTGTTTGCGGACAGCAGCACACACAGCGGGAAGGTGCGCGCTGGCAAGCTCCAAGTCTCGGCAGATAGAAGCGCAAGCGAGGCACCGGCTCGCAGTTTGTCCCGGGCATGGGAAGCAGCATGATGCATGCCCAGAACACATCCCCCTGTATCCTGACTGCCACAGGACTGCTTCTGAGCACGGAGGCACGTCTACAAGCAAGTTGAGATGGGCTTTGCCTAAGAGTGAGGGAAGTGTCGAGTGGAACAAGGGATGTGCTGCACAGCTTCCCTCGCAGGCAGATTCCCTCCTGGGACGCTTACTTCTCATGCCTTAGTGCCCTGCTTTGTTTGGAGGCTGTTTGCGGACAGCAGCACACACAGCGGGAAGGTGCGCTCTGATCGGCTCCAAGTCTCGGCAGATAGAAGCGCAAGCGAGGCATCGGCTCGCAGTTTGTCCCGGGCATGGGAAGCAGCGTGCTGCATGCCCAGAACACATCTCTCACTGTCCTGCCTGCCACAGGGCTGTTTCTGAGCACGGAGGCACGCCTACAAGCAAGTTGAGATGGGCTTTGCCTAAGAGTGAGGGAAGTGTCGAGTGGAACAAGGGAACTGCTGAACAGCTTCCCTCGCAGGCAGATTCCCTCCTGGGGCGCTTAGTTCTCTTGCTTTAGTGCCCTGCTTTGTTTGGAGACTGTTTGCGGACAGCAGCACACACAGCGGGAAGGTGCGCTCTGATCGGCTCCAAGTCCGGCAGATAGAAGCGCAAGCGAGGCACCGGCTCGCAGTTTGTCCCGGGCATGGGAAGCAGCATGCTGCGTGCCCAGAACACATCCCCCTGTATCCTGACTGCCACGGGACTGCTTCTGAGCACGGAGACACGCCTACAAGCCAGCTGAGATGGGCTTTGCCTAAGAGTCAGGGAAGTGTCGAGTGGAACAAGGGATGTGCTGCACAGCTTCCCTCGCAGGCAGATTCCCTCCTGGGACGCTTACTTCTCATGCCTTAGTGCCCTGCTTTGTTTGGAGGCTGTTTGCGGACAGCAGCACACACAGCGGGAAGGTGCGCTCTGATCGGCTCCAAGTCTCGGCAGATAGAAGCGCAAGCGAGGCACCGGCTCGCAGTTTGTCCCGGGCATGGGAAGCAGCATGCTGCATGCCCAGAACACATCTCGCACTGTCCTGCCTGCCACGGGACTGCTTCTGAGCACGGAGGCTCGCCTACAAGCCAGCTGAGATGGGCTTTGCCTAAGAGTCAGGGTAGTGTCGAGTGGAACAAGGGATGTGCTGCACAGCTTCCCTCGCAGGCAGATTCCCTCCTGATACGCTTACTTCTCTTGCCTTAGCGCCCTGCTTTGTTTGGAGGCTGTTTGCGGACAGCAGCACACACAGCGGGAAGGTGCGCTCTGATCGGCTCCAAGTCTCGGCAGATAGAAGCGCAAGCGAGGCACCGGCTCGCAGTTTGTCCCGGGCATGGGAAGCAGCATGCTGCATGCCCAGAACACATCTCGCACTGTCCTGCCTGCCACGGGACTGCTTCTGAGCACGGAGGCACGCCTACAGGCAAGTTGAGATGGGCTTTGCCTAAGAGTGAGGGAAGTGTCGAGTGGAACAAGGGAACTGCTGAACAGCTTCCCTCGCAGGCAGATTCCCTCCTGGGACGCTTACTTCTCTTGCCTTAGTGCCCTGCTTTGTTTGGAGACTGTTTGCGGACAGCAGCACACACAGCGGGAAGGTGCGCTCTGATCGGCTCCAAGTCTCGGCAGATAGAAGCGCAAGCGAGGCACCGGCTCGTAGTTTGTCCCGGGCATGGGAAGCAGCATGCTGCGTGCCCAGAACACATCTCGCACTATCCTGCCTGCCACGGGACTGCTTCTGAGCACGGAGGCACGCCTACAAGCCAGCTGAGATGGGCTTTGCCTAAGAGTCAGGGAAGTGGCGAGCTGAACACGGGAACTGCTGCACAGCTTCCCTCGCAGGCAGATTCCCTCCTGGTACGCTAACTTCTCTTGCCTTAGCGCCCTGCTTTGTTTGGAGGCTGTTTGCGGACAGCAGCACACACAGCGGGAAGGTGCGCGCTGGCCAGCTCCAAGTCTCGGCAGATAGAAGCGCAAGCGAGGCACCGGCTCGCAGTTTGTCCCGGGCATGGGAAGCAGCATGCTGCATGCCCAGAACACATCCCCCTGTATCCTGCCTGCCACGGGACTGCTTCTGAGCACGGAGACACGTCTACAAGCCAGCTGAGATGGGCTTTGCCTAAGAGTCAGGGAAGTGTCGAGTGGAACAAGGGATGTGCTGCACAGCTTCCCTCGCAGGCAGATTCCCTCCTGGGACGCTTACTTCTCATGCCTTAGTGCCCTGCTTTGTTTGGAGGCTGTTTGCGGACAGCAGCACACACAGCGGGAAGGTGCGCTCTGATCGGCTCCAAGTCTCGGCAGATAGAAGCGCAAGCGAGGCACCGGCTCGCAGTTTGTCCCGGGCATGGGAAGCAGCATGCTGCGTGCCCAGAACACATCTTGCACTGTCCTGCCTGCCACAGGGCTGTTTCTGAGCACGGAGGCACGCCTACAAGCAAGTTGAGATGGGCTTTGCCTAAGAGTGAGGGAAGTGTCGAGTGGAACAAGGGAACTGCTGAACAGCTTCCCTCGCAGGCAGATTCCCTCCTGGGGCGCTTAGTTCTCTTGCTTTAGTGCCCTGCTTTGTTTGGAGACTGTTTGCGGACAGCAGCACACACAGCGGGAAGGTGCGCTCTGATCGGCTCCAAGTCCGGCAGATAGAAGCGCAAGCGAGGCACCGGCTCGCAGTTTGTCCCGGGCATGGGAAGCAGCACGCTGCTTGCCCAGAACACATCCCCCTGTATCCTGACTGCCTCGGGACTGCTTCTGAGCACGGAGGCACGTCTACAAGCCAGCTGAGATGGGCTTTGCCTAAGAGTGAGGGAAGTGTCGAGTGGAACAAGGGATGTGCTGCACAGCTTCCCTCGCAGGCAGATTCCCTCCTGGGACGCTTACTTCTCATGCCTTAGTGCCCTGCTTTGTTTGGAGGCTGTTTGCGGACAGCAGCACACACAGCGGGAAGGTGCGCTCTGATCGGCTCCAAGTCTCGGCAGATAGAAGCGCAAGCGAGGCACCGGCTCGCAGTTTGTCCCGGGCATGGGAAGCAGCATGCTGCATGCCCAGAACACATCTCGCACTGTCCTGCCTGCCACGGGACTGCTTCTGAGCACGGAGGCTCGCCTACAAGCCAGCTGAGATGGGCTTTGCCTAAGAGTCAGGGTAGTGTCGAGTGGAACAAGGGATGTGCTGCACAGCTTCCCTCGCAGGCAGATTCCCTTCTGGGGCGCTTACTTCTCTTGCCTTAGCGCCCTGCTTTGTTTGGAGGCTGTTTGCGGACAGCAGCACACACAGCGGGAAGGTGCGCTCTGATCGGCTCCAAGTCTCGGCAGATAGAAGCGCAAGCGAGGCACCGGCTCGCAGTTTGTCCCGGGCATGGGAAGCAGCATGCTGCATGCCCAGAACACATCTCGCACTGTCCTGCCTGCCACGGGACTGCTTCTGAGCACGGAGGCACGCCTACAGGCAAGTTGAGATGGGCTTTGCCTAAGAGTGAGGGAAGTGTCGAGTGGAACAAGGGAACTGCTGAACAGCTTCCCTCGCAGGCAGATTCCCTCCTGGGGCGCTTAGTTCTCTTGCTTTAGTGCCCTGCTTTGTTTGGAGACTGTTTGCGGACAGCAGCACACACAGCGGGAAGGTGCGCGCTGGCCAGCTCCAAGTCCGGCAGATAGAAGCGCAAGCCAGGCACCGGCTCGCAGTTTGTCCCGGGCATGGGAAGCAGCGTGCTGCATGCCCAGAACACATCTCTCACTGTCCTGCCTGCCACAGGGCTGTTTCTGAGCACGGAGGCACGTCTACAAGCAAGTTGAGATGGGCTTTGCCTAAGAGTGAGGGAAGTGGCGAGTGGAACAAGGGAACTGCTGCACAGCTTCCCTCACAGGCACATTCCCTCCTGGGACGCTTACTTCTCTTGCCTTAGCGCCCTGCTTTGTTTGGAGGCTGTTTGCGGACAGCAGCACACACAGCGGGAAGGTGCGCGCTCGCCAGCTCCAAGTCTCGGCAGATAGAAGCGCAAGCGAGGCACCGGCTCGCAGTTTGTCCCGGGCATGGGAAGCAGCATGCTGCGTGCCCAGAACACATCTCGCACTGTCCTGCCTGCCACGGGACTGCTTCTGAGCACGGAGGCATGCCTACAAGCCAGCTGAGATGGGCTTTGCCTAAGAGTGAGGGAAGTGGCGAGCGGAACAAGGGAACTGCTGAACAGCTTCCCTCGCAGGCAGATTCCCTCCTGATACGCTTACTTCTCTTGCCTTAGCGCCCTGCTTTGTTTGGAGGCTGTTTGCGGACAGCAGCACACACAGCGGGAAGGTGCGCGCTGGCCAGCTCCAAGTCTCGGCAGATAGAAGCGCAAGCGAGGCACCGGCTCGCAGTTTGTCCCGGGCATGGGAAGCAGCATGCTGCATGCCCAGAAAACATCCCCTTGTATCCTGACTGCCACGGGACTGCTTCTGAGCACGGAGGCACGCCTACAAGCCAGCTGAGATGGGCTTTGCCTAAGAGTCAGGGAAGTGTCGAGTGGAACAAGGGATGTGCTGCACAGCTTCCCTCGCAGGCAGATTCCCTCCTGGGACGCTTACTTCTCATGCCTTAGTGCCCTGCTTTGTTTGGAGGCTGTTTGCGGACAGCAGCACACACAGCGGGAAGGTGCGCGCTGGCCAGCTCCAAGTCTCGGCAGATAGAAGCGCAAGCGAGGCACCGGCTCGCAGTTTGTCCCGGGCATGGGAAGCAGCATGCTGCATGTCCAGAACACATCCCCTGTATCCTGACTGCCACAGGACTGCTTCTGAGCACGGAGGCACGTCTACAAGCCAGCTGAGATGGGCTTTGCCTAAGAGTGAGGGAAGTGTCGAGTGGAACAAGGGATGTGCTGCACAGCTTCCCTCGCAGGCAGATTCCCTCCTGGGACGCTTACTTCTCATGCCTTAGTGCCCTGCTTTGTTTGGAGGCTGTTTGCGGACAGCAGCACACACAGCGGGAAGGTGCGCGCTGGCCAGCTCCAAGTCTCAGCAGATAGAAGCGCAAGCGAGGCACCGGCTCGCAGTTTGTCCCGGGCATGGGAAGCAGCATGCTGCATGTCCAGAACACATCCCCTGTATCCTGACTGCCACAGGACTGCTTCTGAGCACGGAGACACGTCTACAAGCCAGCTGAGATGGGCTTTGCCTAAGAGTGAGGGAAGTGTCGAGTGGAACAAGGGATGTGCTGCACAGCTTCCCTCGCAGGCAGATTCCCTCCTGGGACGCTTACTTCTCATGCCTTAGCGCCCTGCTTTGTTTGGAGGCTGTTTGCGGACAGCAGCACACACAGCGGGAAGGTGCGCTCTGATCGGCTCCAAGTCTCGGCAGATAGAAGCGCAAGCGAGGCACCGGCTCGCAGTTTGTCCCGGGCATGGGAAGCAGCATGCTGCGTGCCCAGAACACATCTCGCACTGTCCTGCCTGCCACGGGACTGCTTCTGAGCACGGAGGCTCGCCTACAAGCCAGCTGAGATGGGCTTTGCCTAAGAGTCAGGGTAGTGTCGAGTGGAACAAGGGATGTGCTGCACAGCTTCCCTCGCAGGCAGATTCCCTCCTGGGGCGCTTACTTCTCTTGCCTTAGCGCCCTGCTTTGTTTGGAGGCTGTTTGCGGACAGCAGCACACACAGCGGGAAGGTGCGCTCTGATCGGCTCCAAGTCTCGGCAGATAGAAGCGCAAGCGAGGCACCGGCTCGCAGTTTGTCCCGGGCATGGGAAGCAGCATGCTGCATGCCCAGAACACATCTCGCACTGTCCTGCCTGCCACGGGACTGCTTCTGAGCACGGAGGCACGCCTACAGGCAAGTTGAGATGGGCTTTGCCTAAGAGTGAGGGAAGTGTCGAGTGGAACAAGGGAACTGCTGAACAGCTTCCCTCGCAGGCAGATTCCCTCCTGGGGCGCTTAGTTCTCTTGCTTTAGTGCCCTGCTTTGTTTGGAGACTGTTTGCGGACAGCAGCACACACAGCGGGAAGGTGCGCGCTGGCCAGCTCCAAGTCCGGCAGATAGAAGCGCAAGCCAGGCACCGGCTCGCAGTTTGTCCCGGGCATGGGAAGCAGCGTGCTGCATGCCCAGAACACATCTCTCACTGTCCTGCCTGCCACAGGGCTGTTTCTGAGCACGGAGGCACGTCTACAAGCAAGTTGAGATGGGCTTTGCCTAAGAGTGAGGGAAGTGGCGAGTGGAACAAGGGATGTGCTGCACAGCTTCCCTCGCAGGCAGATTCCCTCCTGGGACGCTTACTTCTCATGCCTTAGCGCCCTGCTTTGTTTGGAGGCTGTTTGCGGACAGCAGCACACACAGCGGGAAGGTGCGCGCTGGCCAGCTCCAAGTCTCGGCAGATAGAAGCGCAAGCGAGGCACCGGCTCGCAGTTTGTCCCGGGCATGGGAAGCAGCATGCTGCGTGCCCAGAACACATCTTGCACTGTCCTGCCTGCCACAGGGCTGTTTCTGAGCACGGAGGCACGCCTACAAGCAAGTTGAGATGGGCTTTGCCTAAGAGTGAGGGAAGTGTCGAGTGGAACAAGGGAACTGCTGAACAGCTTCCCTCGCAGGCAGATTCCCTCCTGGGGCGCTTAGTTCTCTTGCTTTAGTGCCCTGCTTTGTTTGGAGACTGTTTGCGGACAGCAGCACACACAGCGGGAAGGTGCGCTCTGATCGGCTCCAAGTCCGGCAGATAGAAGCGCAAGCGAGGCACCGGCTCGCAGTTTGTCCCGGGCATGGGAAGCAGCACGCTGCTTGCCCAGAACACATCCCCCTGTATCCTGACTGCCTCGGGACTGCTTCTGAGCACGGAGGCACGTCTACAAGCCAGCTGAGATGGGCTTTGCCTAAGAGTGAGGGAAGTGTCGAGTGGAACAAGGGATGTGCTGCACAGCTTCCCTCGCAGGCAGATTCCCTCCTGGGACGCTTACTTCTCATGCCTTAGTGCCCTGCTTTGTTTGGAGGCTGTTTGCGGACAGCAGCACACACAGCGGGAAGGTGCGCTCTGATCGGCTCCAAGTCTCGGCAGATAGAAGCGCAAGCGAGGCACCGGCTCGCAGTTTGTCCCGGGCATGGGAAGCAGCATGCTGCATGCCCAGAACACATCTCGCACTGTCCTGCCTGCCACCGGACTGCTTCTGAGCACGGAGGCTCGCCTACAAGCCAGCTGAGATGGGCTTTGCCTAAGAGTCAGGGTAGTGTCGAGTGGAACAAGGGATGTGCTGCACAGCTTCCCTCGCAGGCAGATTCCCTCCTGGGGCGCTTACTTCTCTTGCCTTAGCGCCCTGCTTTGTTTGGAGGCTGTTTGCGGACAGCAGCACACACAGCGGGAAGGTGCGCTCTGATCGGCTCCAAGTCTCGGCAGATAGAAGCGCAAGCGAGGCACCGGCTCGCAGTTTGTCCCGGGCATGGGAAGCAGCATGCTGCATGCCCAGAACACATCTCGCACTGTCCTGCCTGCCACGGGACTGCTTCTGAGCACGGAGGCACGCCTACAGGCAAGTTGAGATGGGCTTTGCCTAAGAGTGAGGGAAGTGTCGAGTGGAACAAGGGAACTGCTGAACAGCTTCCCTCGCAGGCAGATTCCCTCCTGGGGCGCTTAGTTCTCTTGCTTTAGTGCCCTGCTTTGTTTGGAGACTGTTTGCGGACAGCAGCACACACAGCGGGAAGGTGCGCGCTGGCCAGCTCCAAGTCCGGCAGATAGAAGCGCAAGCCAGGCACCGGCTCGCAGTTTGTCCCGGGCATGGGAAGCAGCGTGCTGCATGCCCAGAACACATCTCTCACTGTCCTGCCTGCCACAGGGCTGTTTCTGAGCACGGAGGCACGTCTACAAGCAAGTTGAGATGGGCTTTGCCTAAGAGTGAGGGAAGTGGCGAGTGGAACAAGGGAACTGCTGCACAGCTTCCCTCACAGGCACATTCCCTCCTGGGACGCTTACTTCTCTTGCCTTAGCGCCCTGCTTTGTTTGGAGGCTGTTTGCGGACAGCAGCACACACAGCGGGAAGGTGCGCGCTCGCCAGCTCCAAGTCTCGGCAGATAGAAGCGCAAGCGAGGCACCGGCTCGCAGTTTGTCCCGGGCATGGGAAGCAGCATGCTGCGTGCCCAGAACACATCTCGCACTGTCCTGCCTGCCACGGGACTGCTTCTGAGCACGGAGGCATGCCTACAAGCCAGCTGAGATGGGCTTTGCCTAAGAGTGAGGGAAGTGGCGAGCGGAACAAGGGAACTGCTGAACAGCTTCCCTCGCAGGCAGATTCCCTCCTGATACGCTTACTTCTCTTGCCTTAGCGCCCTGCTTTGTTTGGAGGCTGTTTGCGGACAGCAGCACACACAGCGGGAAGGTGCGCGCTGGCCAGCTCCAAGTCTCGGCAGATAGAAGCGCAAGCGAGGCACCGGCTCGCAGTTTGTCCCGGGCATGGGAAGCAGCATGCTGCATGTCCAGAACACATCCCCTGTATCCTGACTGCCACAGGACTGCTTCTGAGCACGGAGGCACGCCTACAAGCCAGCTGAGATGGGCTTTGCCTAAGAGTCAGGGAAGTGTCGAGTGGAACAAGGGATGTGCTGCACAGCTTCCCTCGCAGGCAGATTCCCTCCTGGGACGCTTACTTCTCATGCCTTAGCGCCCTGCTTTGTTTGGAGGCTGTTTGCGGACAGCAGCACACACAGCGGGAAGGTGCGCTCTGATCGGCTCCAAGTCTCGGCAGATAGAAGCGCAAGCGAGGCACCGGCTCGCAGTTTGTCCCGGGCATGGGAAGCAGCATGCTGCGTGCCCAGAACACATCTCGCACTGTCCTGCCTGCCACGGGACTGCTTCTGAGCACGGAGGCTCGCCTACAAGCCAGCTGAGATGGGCTTTGCCTAAGAGTCAGGGTAGTGTCGAGTGGAACAAGGGATGTGCTGCACAGCTTCCCTCGCAGGCAGATTCCCTCCTGGGGCGCTTACTTCTCTTGCCTTAGCGCCCTGCTTTGTTTGGAGGCTGTTTGCGGACAGCAGCACACACAGCGGGAAGGTGCGCTCTGATCGGCTCCAAGTCTCGGCAGATAGAAGCGCAAGCGAGGCACCGGCTCGCAGTTTGTCCCGGGCATGGGAAGCAGCATGCTGCATGCCCAGAACACATCTCGCACTGTCCTGCCTGCCACGGGACTGCTTCTGAGCACGGAGGCACGCCTACAGGCAAGTTGAGATGGGCTTTGCCTAAGAGTGAGGGAAGTGTCGAGTGGAACAAGGGAACTGCTGAACAGCTTCCCTCGCAGGCAGATTCCCTCCTGGGGCGCTTAGTTCTCTTGCTTTAGTGCCCTGCTTTGTTTGGAGACTGCGGACAGCAGCACACACAGCGGGAAGGTGCGCGCTGGCCAGCTCCAAGTCCGGCAGATAGAAGCGCAAGCCAGGCACCGGCTCGCAGTTTGTCCCGGGCATGGGAAGCAGCGTGCTGCATGCCCAGAACACATCTCTCACTGTCCTGCCTGCCACAGGGCTGTTTCTGAGCACGGAGGCACGTCTACAAGCAAGTTGAGATGGGCTTTGCCTAAGAGTGAGGGAAGTGGCGAGTGGAACAAGGGAACTGCTGCACAGCTTCCCTCACAGGCACATTCCCTCCTGGGACGCTTACTTCTCTTGCCTTAGCGCCCTGCTTTGTTTGGAGGCTGTTTGCGGACAGCAGCACACACAGCGGGAAGGTGCGCGCTCGCCAGCTCCAAGTCTCGGCAGATAGAAGCGCAAGCGAGGCACCGGCTCGCAGTTTGTCCCGGGCATGGGAAGCAGCATGCTGCGTGCCCAGAACACATCTCGCACTGTCCTGCCTGCCACGGGACTGCTTCTGAGCACGGAGGCATGCCTACAAGCCAGCTGAGATGGGCTTTGCCTAAGAGTGAGGGAAGTGGCGAGCGGAACAAGGGAACTGCTGAACAGCTTCCCTCGCAGGCAGATTCCCTCCTGATACGCTTACTTCTCTTGCCTTAGCGCCCTGCTTTGTTTGGAGGCTGTTTGCGGACAGCAGCACACACAGCGGGAAGGTGCGCGCTGGCCAGCTCCAAGTCTCGGCAGATAGAAGCGCAAGCGAGGCACCGGCTCGCAGTTTGTCCCGGGCATGGGAAGCAGCATGCTGCATGCCCAGAAAACATCCCCTTGTATCCTGACTGCCACGGGACTGCTTCTGAGCACGGAGGCACGCCTACAAGCCAGCTGAGATGGGCTTTGCCTAAGAGTCAGGGAAGTGTCGAGTGGAACAAGGGATGTGCTGCACAGCTTCCCTCGCAGGCAGATTCCCTCCTGGGACGCTTACTTCTCATGCCTTAGTGCCCTGCTTTGTTTGGAGGCTGTTTGCGGACAGCAGCACACACAGCGGGAAGGTGCGCGCTGGCCAGCTCCAAGTCTCGGCAGATAGAAGCGCAAGCGAGGCACCGGCTCGCAGTTTGTCCCGGGCATGGGAAGCAGCATGCTGCATGTCCAGAACACATCCCCTGTATCCTGACTGCCACAGGACTGCTTCTGAGCACGGAGGCACGTCTACAAGCCAGCTGAGATGGGCTTTGCCTAAGAGTCAGGGAAGTGTCGAGTGGAACAAGGGATGTGCTGCACAGCTTCCCTCGCAGGCAGATTCCCTCCTGGGACGCTTACTTCTCTTTCCTTAGCGCCCTGCTTTGTTTGGAGGCTGTTTGCGGACAGCAGCACACACAGCGGGAAGGTGCGCTCTGATCGGCTCCAAGTCTCGGCAGATAGAAGCGCAAGCGAGGCACCGGCTCGCAGTTTGTCCCGGGCATGGGAAGCAGCATGCTGCATGCCCAGAACACATCTCGCACTGTCCTGCCTGCCACGGGACTGCTTCTGAGCACGGAGGCACGCCTACAGGCAAGTTGAGATGGGCTTTGCCTAAGAGTGAGGGAAGTGTCGAGTGGAACAAGGGAACTGCTGAACAGCTTCCCTCGCAGGCAGATTCCCTCCTGGGGCGCTTAGTTCTCTTGCTTTAGTGCCCTGCTTTGTTTGGAGACTGTTTGCGGACAGCAGCACACACAGCGGGAAGGTGCGCGCTGGCCAGCTCCAAGTCCGGCAGATAGAAGCGCAAGCCAGGCACCGGCTCGCAGTTTGTCCCGGGCATGGGAAGCAGCGTGCTGCATGCCCAGAACACATCTCTCACTGTCCTGCCTGCCACAGGGCTGTTTCTGAGCACGGAGGCACGTCTACAAGCAAGTTGAGATGGGCTTTGCCTAAGAGTGAGGGAAGTGGCGAGTGGAACAAGGGAACTGCTGCACAGCTTCCCTCACAGGCACATTCCCTCCTGGGACGCTTACTTCTCTTGCCTTAGCGCCCTGCTTTGTTTGGAGGCTGTTTGCGGACAGCAGCACACACAGCGGGAAGGTGCGCGCTCGCCAGCTCCAAGTCTCGGCAGATAGAAGCGCAAGCGAGGCACCGGCTCGCAGTTTGTCCCGGGCATGGGAAGCAGCATGCTGCGTGCCCAGAACACATCTCGCACTGTCCTGCCTGCCACGGGACTGCTTCTGAGCACGGAGGCATGCCTACAAGCCAGCTGAGATGGGCTTTGCCTAAGAGTGAGGGAAGTGGCGAGCGGAACAAGGGAACTGCTGAACAGCTTCCCTCGCAGGCAGATTCCCTCCTGATACGCTTACTTCTCTTGCCTTAGCGCCCTGCTTTGTTTGGAGGCTGTTTGCGGACAGCAGCACACACAGCGGGAAGGTGCGCGCTGGCCAGCTCCAAGTCTCGGCAGATAGAAGCGCAAGCGAGGCACCGGCTCGCAGTTTGTCCCGGGCATGGGAAGCAGCATGCTGCATGCCCAGAAAACATCCCCTTGTATCCTGACTGCCACGGGACTGCTTCTGAGCACGGAGGCACGTCTACAAGCCAGCTGAGATGGGCTTTGCCTAAGAGTCAGGGAAGTGTCGAGTGGAACAAGGGATGTGCTGCACAGCTTCCCTCGCAGGCAGATTCCCTCCTGGGACGCTTACTTCTCATGCCTTAGTGCCCTGCTTTGTTTGGAGGCTGTTTGCGGACAGCAGCACACACAGCGGGAAGGTGCGCGCTGGCCAGCTCCAAGTCTCGGCAGATAGAAGCGCAAGCGAGGCACCGGCTCGCAGTTTGTCCCGGGCATGGGAAGCAGCATGCTGCATGTCCAGAACACATCCCCTGTATCCTGACTGCCACAGGACTGCTTCTG
Source organism: Rhea pennata (assembly GCF_028389875.1). NCBI lineage: Eukaryota > Metazoa > Chordata > Aves > Rheiformes > Rheidae > Rhea > Rhea pennata. The sequence goes on from NW_026907677.1 coordinate 5,361,761, forward strand.
AGCACGGAGGCACGTCTACAAGCCAGCTGAGATGGGCTTTGCCTAAGAGTCAGGGAAGTGTCGAGTGGAACAAGGGATGTGCTGCACAGCTTCCCTCGCAGGCAGATTCCCTCCTGGGACGCTTACTTCTCATGCCTTAGCGCCCTGCTTTGTTTGGAGGCTGTTTGCGGACAGCAGCACACACAGCGGGAAGGTGCGCTCTGATCGGCTCCAAGTCTCGGCAGATAGAAGCGCAAGCGAGGCACCGGCTCGCAGTTTGTCCCGGGCATGGGAAGCAGCATGCTGCGTGCCCAGAACACATCTCGCACTGTCCTGCCTGCCACGGGACTGCTTCTGAGCACGGAGGCACGCCTACAAGCAAGTTGAGATGGGCTTTGCCTAAGAGTGAGGGAAGTGTCGAGTGGAACAAGGGAACTGCTGCACAGCTTCCCTCACAGGCAGATTCCCTCCTGGGACACTTACTTCTCTTGCCTTAGCGCCCTGCTTTGTTTGGAGGCTTTTTGCGGACAGCAGCACACACAGCGGGAAGGTGCGCGCTGGCCAGCTCCAAGTCTCGGCAGATAGAAGCGCAAGCCAGGCACCGGCTCGCAGTTTGTCCCGGGCATGGGAAGCAGCATGCTGCATGTCCAGAACACATCCCCCTGTATCCTGACTGCCACAGGACTGCTTCTGAGCACGGAGGCATGTCTACAAGCCAGCTGAGATGGGCTTTGCCTAAGAGTCAGGGAAGTGTCGAGTGGAACAAGGGATTTGCTGCACAGCTTCCCTCGCAGGCAGATTCCCTCCTGGGACGCTTACTTCTCTTTCCTTAGCGCCCTGCTTTGTTTGGAGGCTGTTTGCGGACAGCAGCACACACAGCGGGAAGGTGCGCTCTGATCGGCTCCAAGTCTCGGCAGATAGAAGCGCAAGCGAGGCACCGGCTCGCAGTTTGTCCCGGGCATGGGAAGCAGCGTGCTGCATGCCCAGAACACATCTCTCACTGTCCTGCCTGCCACAGGGCTGTTTCTGAGCATGGAGGCACGCCTACAAGCAAGTTGAGATGGGCTTTGCCTAAGAGTAAGGGAAGTGGCGAGTGGAACAAGGGAACTGCTGCACAGCTTCCCTCACAGGCAGATTCCCTCCTGGGACACTTACTTCTCTTGCCTTAGCGCCCTGCTTTGTTTGGAGACTGTTTGCGGACAGCAGCACACACAGCGGGAAGGTGCGCTCTGATCAGCTCCAAGTCTCGGCAGATAGAAGCGCAAGCGAGGCACCGGCTCGCAGTTTGTCCTGGGCATGGGAAGCAGCATGCTGCGTGCCCAGAACACATCTCGCACTGTCCTGCCTGCCACGGGACTGCTTCTGAGCACGGAGGCACGTCTACAAGCCAGCTGAGATGGGCTTTGCCTAAGAGTGAGGGAAGTGGCGAGCGGAACAAGGGAACTGCTGAACAGCTTCCCTCGCAGGCAGATTCCCTCCTGGGACGCTTACTTCTCATGCCTTAGCGCCCTGCTTTGTTTGGAGGCTGTTTGCGGACAGCAGCACACACAGCAGGAAGGTGCGCGCTGGCCAGCTCCAAGTCTCGGCAGATAGAAGCGCAAGCGAGGCACCGGCTCGCAGTTTGTCCCGGGCATGGGAAGCAGCATGCTGCTTGCCCAGAACACATCCCCCTGTATCCTGCCTGCCACGGGACTGCTTCTGAGCACGGAGGCACGTCTACAAGCCAGCTGAGATGGGCTTTGCCTAAGAGTGAGGGAAGTGTCGAGTGGAACAAGGGATGTGCTGCACAGCTTCCCTCGCAGGCAGATTCCCTCCTGGGACGCTTACTTCTCATGCCTTAGTGCCCTGCTTTGTTTGGAGGCTGTTTGCGGACAGCAGCACACACAGCGGGAAGGTGCGCTCTGATCGGCTCCAAGTCTCGGCAGATAGAAGCGCAAGCGAGGCACCGGCTCGCAGTTTGTCCCGGGCATGGGAAGCAGCATGCTGCATGCCCAGAACACATCTCGCACTGTCCTGCCTGCCACGGGACTGCTTCTGAGCACGGAGGCTCGCCTACAAGCCAGCTGAGATGGGCTTTGCCTAAGAGTCAGGGTAGTGTCGAGTGGAACAAGGGATGTGCTGCACAGCTTCCCTCGCAGGCAGATTCCCTCCTGGGGCGCTTACTTCTCTTGCCTTAGCGCCCTGCTTTGTTTGGAGGCTGTTTGCGGACAGCAGCACACACAGCGGGAAGGTGCGCTCTGATCGGCTCCAAGTCTCGGCAGATAGAAGCGCAAGCGAGGCACCGGCTCGCAGTTTGTCCCGGGCATGGGAAGCAGCATGCTGCATGCCCAGAACACATCTCGCACTGTCCTGCCTGCCACGGGACTGCTTCTGAGCACGGAGGCACGCCTACAGGCAAGTTGAGATGGGCTTTGCCTAAGAGTGAGGGAAGTGTCGAGTGGAACAAGGGAACTGCTGCACAGCTTCCCTCGCAGGCAGATTCCCTCCTGGTACGCTAACTTCTCATGCCTTAGTGCCCTGCTTTGTTTGGAGGCTGTTTGCGGACAGCAGCACACACAGCGGGAAGGTGCGCTCTGATCGGCTCCAAGTCCGGCAGATAGAAGCGCAAGCGAGGCACCGGCTCGTAGTTTGTCCCGGGCATGGGAAGCAGCATGCTGCGTGCCCAGAACACATCCCCCTGTATCCTGCCTGCCACGGGACTGCTTCTGAGCACGGAGGCATGCCTACAAGCCAGCTGAGATGGGCTTTGCCTAAGAGTCAGGGAAGTGGCGAGCTGAACACGGGAACTGCTGCACAGCTTCCCTCGCAGGCAGATTCCCTCCTGGTACGCTAACTTCTCATGCCTTAGCGCCCTGCTTTGTTTGGAGGCTGTTTGCGGACAGCAGCACACACAGCGGGAAGGTGCGCGCTGGCCAGCTCCAAGTCTCGGCAGATAGAAGCGCAAGCGAGGCACCGGCTCGCAGTTTGTCCCGGGCATGGGAAGCAGCATGCTGCATGCCCAGAACACATCCCCCTGTATCCTGCCTGCCACGGGACTGCTTCTGAGCACGGAGACACGTCTACAAGACAGCTGAGATGGGCTTTGCCTAAGAGTCAGGGAAGTGTCGAGTGGAACAAGGGATGTGCTGCACAGCTTCCCTCGCAGGCAGATTCCCTCCTGGGACGCTTACTTCTCATGCCTTAGTGCCCTGCTTTGTTTGGAGGCTGTTTGCGGACAGCAGCACACACAGCGGGAAGGTGCGCTCTGATCGGCTCCAAGTCTCGGCAGATAGAAGCGCAAGCGAGGCACCGGCTCGCAGTTTGTCCCGGGCATGGGAAGCAGCATGCTGCGTGCCCAGAACACATCTTGCACTGTCCTGCCTGCCACAGGGCTGTTTCTGAGCACGGAGGCACGCCTACAAGCAAGTTGAGATGGGCTTTGCCTAACTGTCAGGGAAGTGTCGAGTGGAACAAGGGAACTGCTGAACAGCTTCCCTCGCAGGCAGATTCCCTCCTGGGGCGCTTAGTTCTCTTGCTTTAGTGCCCTGCTTTGTTTGGAGACTGTTTGCGGACAGCAGCACACACAGCGGGAAGGTGCGCTCTGATCGGCTCCAAGTCCGGCAGATAGAAGCGCAAGCGAGGCACCGGCTCGCAGTTTGTCCCGGGCATGGGAAGCAGCATGCTGCTTGCCCAGAACACATCCCCCTGTATCCTGCCTGCCACGGGACTGCTTCTGAGCACGGAGGCACATCTACAAGCCAGCTGAGATGGGCTTTGCCTAAGAGTGAGGGAAGTGTCGAGTGGAACAAGGGATGTGCTGCACAGCTTCCCTCGCAGGCAGATTCCCTCCTGGGGCGCTTACTTCTCTTGCCTTAGTGCCCTGCTTTGTTTGGAGGCTGTTTGCGGACAGCAGCACACACAGCGGGAAGGTGCGCTCTGATCGGCTCCAAGTCTCGGCAGATAGAAGCGCAAGCGAGGCACCGGCTCGCAGTTTGTCCCGGGCATGGGAAGCAGCATGCTGCATGCCCAGAACACATCTCGCACTGTCCTGCCTGCCACGGGACTGCTTCTGAGCACGGAGGCACGCCTACAGGCAAGTTGAGATGGGCTTTGCCTAAGAGTCAGGGAAGTGTCGAGTGGAACAAGGGAACTGCTGAACAGCTTCCCTCGCAGGCAGATTCCCTCCTGGGGCGCTTAGTTCTCTTGCTTTAGTGCCCTGCTTTGTTTGGAGACTGTTTGCGGACAGCAGCACACACAGCGGGAAGGTGCGCTCTGATCGGCTCCAAGTCTCGGCAGATAGAAGCGCAAGCGAGGCACCGGCTCGTAGTTTGTCCCGGGCATGGGAAGCAGCATGCTGCGTGCCCAGAACACATCTCGCACTATCCTGCCTGCCACGGGACTGCTTCTGAGCACGGAGGCACGCCTACAAGCCAGCTGAGATGGGCTTTGCCTAAGAGTCAGGGAAGTGGCGAGCTGAACACGGGAACTGCTGCACAGCTTCCCTCGCAGGCAGATTCCCTCCTGGGACGCTAACTTCTCTTGCCTTAGCGCCCTGCTTTGTTTGGAGGCTGTTTGCGGACAGCAGCACACACAGCGGGAAGGTGCGCGCTGGCCAGCTCCAAGTCTCGGCAGATAGAAGCGCAAGCGAGGCACCGGCTCGCAGTTTGTCCCGGGCATGGGAAGCAGCATGCTGCATGCCCAGAACACATCCCCCTGTATCCTGCCTGCCACGGGACTGCTTCTGAGCACGGAGACACGTCTACAAGCCAGCTGAGATGGGCTTTGCCTAAGAGTCAGGGAAGTGTCGAGTGGAACAAGGGATGTGCTGCACAGCTTCCCTCGCAGGCAGATTCCCTCCTGGGACGCTAACTTCTCTTGCCTTAGCGCCCTGCTTTGTTTGGAGGCTGTTTGCGGACAGCAGCACACACAGCGGGAAGGTGCGCGCTGGCCAGCTCCAAGTCTCGGCAGATAGAAGCGCAAGCGAGGCACCGGCTCGCAGTTTGTCCCGGGCATGGGAAGCAGCATGCTGCATGCCCAGAACACATCCCCCTGTATCCTGCCTGCCACGGGACTGCTTCTGAGCACGGAGACACGTCTACAAGCCAGCTGAGATGGGCTTTGCCTAAGAGTCAGGGAAGTGTCGAGTGGAACAAGGGATGTGCTGCACAGCTTCCCTCACAGGCAGATTCCCTCCTGGGACGCTTACTTCTCATGCCTTAGTGCCCTGCTTTGTTTGGAGGCTGTTTGCGGACAGCAGCACACACAGCGGGAAGGTGCGCTCTGATCGGCTCCAAGTCTCGGCAGATAGAAGCGCAAGCGAGGCACCGGCTCGCAGTTTGTCCCGGGCATGGGAAGCAGCATGCTGCTTGCCCAGAACACATCTCGCACTGTCCTGCCTGCCACGGGACTGCTTCTGAGCACGGAGGCTCGCCTACAAGCCAGCTGAGATGGGCTTTGCCTAAGAGTCAGGGAAGTGTCGAGTGGAACAAGGGATGTGCTGCACAGCTTCCCTCGCAGGCAGATTCCCTCCTGGGGCGCTTAGTTCTCTTGCTTTAGTGCCCTGCTTTGTTTGGAGACTGTTTGCGGACAGCAGCACACACAGCGGGAAGGTGCGCTCTGATCGGCTCCAAGTCTCGGCAGATAGAAGCGCAAGCGAGGCACCGGCTCGTAGTTTGTCCCGGGCATGGGAAGCAGCATGCTGCGTGCCCAGAACACATCTCGCACTATCCTGCCTGCCACAGGGCTGTTTCTGAGCACGGAGGCACGCCTACAAGCCAGCTGAGATGGGCTTTGCCTAAGAGTCAGGGAAGTGGCGAGCTGAACACGGGAACTGCTGCACAGCTTCCCTCGCAGGCAGATTCCCTCCTGGTACGCTAACTTCTCTTGCCTTAGCGCCCTGCTTTGTTTGGAGGCTGTTTGCGGACAGCAGCACACACAGCGGGAAGGTGCGCGCTGGCCAGCTCCAAGTCTCGGCAGATAGAAGCGCAAGCGAGGCACCGGCTCGCAGTTTGTCCTGGGCATGGGAAGCAGCATGCTGCATGCCCAGAACACATCTCGCACTGTCCTGCCTGCCACAGGGCTGTTTCTGAGCACGGAGGCACGCCTACAAGCCAGCTGAGATGGGCTTTGCCTAAGAGTGAGGGAAGTGGCGAGCGGAACAAGGGATGTGCTGCACAGCTTCCCTCGCAGGCAGATTCCCTCCTGGGACGCTTACTTCTCTTGCCTTAGCGCCCTGCTTTGTTTGGAGGCTGTTTGCGGACAGCAGCACACACAGCGGCAAGGTGCGCTCTGATCGGCTCCAAGTCTCGGCAGATAGAAGCGCAAGCGAGGCACCGGCTCGCAGTTTGTCCCGGGCATGGGAAGCAGCATGCTGCGTGCCCAGAACACATCCCCCTGTATCCTGCCTGCCACGGGACTGCTTCTGAGCACGGAGGCACGCCTACAAGCCAGCTGAGATGGGCTTTGCCTAAGAGTCAGGGAAGTGTCGAGTGGAACAAGGGATGTGCTGCACAGCTTCCCTCGCAGGCAGATTCCCTCCTGGGACGCTTACTTCTCATGCCTTTGTGCCCTGCTTTGTTTGGAGGCTGTTTGCGGACAGCAGCACACACAGCGGGAAGGAGCGCTCTGATCGGCTCCAAGTCTCGGCAGATAGAAGCGCAAGCGAGGCACCGGCTCGCAGTTTGTCCCAAGCATGGGAAGCAGCATGCTGCGTGCCCAGAATACATCCCCCTGTATCCTGCCTGCCACGGGACTGCTTCTGAGCACGGAGGCTCGCCTACAAGCCAGCTGAGATGGGCTTTGCCTAAGAGTCAGGGAAGTGTCGAGTGGAACAAGGGATGTGCTGCACAGCTTCCCTCGCAGGCAGATTCCCTCCTGGGATGCTTACTTCTCATGCCTTAGTGCCCTGCTTTGTTTGGAGGCTGTTTGCGGACAGCAGCACACACAGCGGGAAGGTGCGCTCTGATCGGCTCCAAGTCTCGGCAGATAGAAGCGCAATCGAGGCACCGGCTCGCAGTTTGTCCCGGGCATGGGAAGCAGCGTGCTGCATGCCCAGAACACATCTCTCACTGTCCTGCCTGCCACAGGGCTGTTTCTGAGCATGGAGGCACGCCTACAAGCAAGTTGAGATGGGCTTTGCCTAAGAGTAAGGGAAGTGGCGAGTGGAACAAGGGAACTGCTGCACAGCTTCCCTCGCAGGCAGATTCCCTCCTGGGACGCTAACTTCTCTTGCCTTAGCGCCCTGCTTTGTTTGGAGGCTGTTTGCGGACAGCAGCACACACAGCGGGAAGGTGCGCGCTGGCCAGCTCCAAGTCTCGGCAGATAGAAGCGCAAGCGAGGCACCGGCTCGCAGTTTGTCCCGGGCATGGGAAGCAGCATGCTGCGTGCCCAGAACACATCTCGCACTGTCCTGCCTGCCACGGGACTGCTTCTGAGCACGGAGGCACGTCTACAAGCCAGCTGAGATGGGCTTTGCCTAAGAGTGAGGGAAGTGGCGAGCGGAACAAGGGAACTGCTGAACAGCTTCCCTCGCAGGCAGATTCCCTCCTGATACGCTTACTTCTCTTGCCTTAGCGCCCTGCTTTGTTTGGAGGCTGTTTGCGGACAGCAGCACACACAGCGGGAAGGTGCGCTCTGATCGGCTCCAAGTCTCGGCAGATAGAAGCGCAAGCGAGGCACCGGCTCGCAGTTTGTCCCGGGCATGGGAAGCAGCATGCTGCATGCCCAGAACACATCTTGCACTGTCCTGCCTGCCACAGGGCTGCTTCTGAGCACGGAGGCACGCCTACAAGCAAGTTGAGATGGGCTTTGCCTAAGAGTGAGGGAAGTGTCGAGTGGAACAAGGGAACTGCTGAACAGCTTCCCTCGCAGGCAGATTCCCTCCTGGGGCGCTTAGTTCTCTTGCTTTAGTGCCCTGCTTTGTTTGGAGACTGTTTGCGGTCAGCAGCACACACAGCGGGAAGGTGCGCTCTGATCGGCTCCAAGTCCGGCAGATAGAAGCGCAAGCGAGGCACCGGCTCGCAGTTTGTCCCGGGCATGGGAAGCAGCATGCTGCTTGCCCAGAACACATCCCCCTGTATCCTGCCTGCCACGGGACTGCTTCTGAGCACGGAGGCACGTCTACAAGCCAGCTGAGATGGGCTTTGCCTAAGAGTGAGGGAAGTGTCGAGTGGAACAAGGGATGTGCTGCACAGCTTCCCTCGCAGGCAGATTCCCTCCTGGGACGCTTACTTCTCATGCCTTAGTGCCCTGCTTTGTTTGGAGGCTGTTTGCGGACAGCAGCACACACAGCGGGAAGGTGCGCTCTGATCGGCTCCAAGTCTCGGCAGATAGAAGCGCAAGCGAGGCACCGGCTCGCAGTTTGTCCCGGGCATGGGAAGCAGCATGCTGCATGCCCAGAACACATCTCGCACTGTCCTGCCTGCCACGGGACTGCTTCTGAGCACGGAGGCACGCCTACAGGCAAGTTGAGATGGGCTTTGCCTAAGAGTGAGGGAAGTGTCGAGTGGAACAAGGGAACTGCTGCACAGCTTCCCTCGCAGGCAGATTCCCTCCTGGTACGCTAACTTCTCATGCCTTAGTGCCCTGCTTTGTTTGGAGGCTGTTTGCGGACAGCAGCACACACAGCGGGAAGGTGCGCTCTGATCGGCTCCAAGTCCGGCAGATAGAAGCGCAAGCGAGGCACCGGCTCGTAGTTTGTCCCGGGCATGGGAAGCAGCATGCTGCGTGCCCAGAACACATCCCCCTGTATCCTGCCTGCCACGGGACTGCTTCTGAGCACGGAGGCATGCCTACAAGCCAGCTGAGATGGGCTTTGCCTAAGAGTCAGGGAAGTGGCGAGCTGAACACGGGAACTGCTGCACAGCTTCCCTCGCAGGCAGATTCCCTCCTGGTACGCTAACTTCTCATGCCTTAGCGCCCTGCTTTGTTTGGAGGCTGTTTGCGGACAGCAGCACACACAGCGGGAAGGTGCGCGCTGGCCAGCTCCAAGTCTCGGCAGATAGAAGCGCAAGCGAGGCACCGGCTCGCAGTTTGTCCCGGGCATGGGAAGCAGCATGCTGCATGCCCAGAACACATCCCCCTGTATCCTGCCTGCCACGGGACTGCTTCTGAGCACGGAGACACGTCTACAAGACAGCTGAGATGGGCTTTGCCTAAGAGTCAGGGAAGTGTCGAGTGGAACAAGGGATGTGCTGCACAGCTTCCCTCGCAGGCAGATTCCCTCCTGGGACGCTTACTTCTCATGCCTTAGTGCCCTGCTTTGTTTGGAGGCTGTTTGCGGACAGCAGCACACACAGCGGGAAGGTGCGCTCTGATCGGCTCCAAGTCTCGGCAGATAGAAGCGCAAGCGAGGCACCGGCTCGCAGTTTGTCCCGGGCATGGGAAGCAGCATGCTGCGTGCCCAGAACACATCTTGCACTGTCCTGCCTGCCACAGGGCTGTTTCTGAGCACGGAGGCACGCCTACAAGCAAGTTGAGATGGGCTTTGCCTAAGAGTCAGGGAAGTGTCGAGTGGAACAAGGGAACTGCTGAACAGCTTCCCTCGCAGGCAGATTCCCTCCTGGGGCGCTTAGTTCTCTTGCTTTAGTGCCCTGCTTTGTTTGGAGACTGTTTGCGGACAGCAGCACACACAGCGGGAAGGTGCGCTCTGATCGGCTCCAAGTCCGGCAGATAGAAGCGCAAGCGAGGCACCGGCTCGCAGTTTGTCCCGGGCATGGGAAGCAGCATGCTGCTTGCCCAGAACACATCCCCCTGTATCCTGCCTGCCACGGGACTGCTTCTGAGCACGGAGGCACATCTACAAGCCAGCTGAGATGGGCTTTGCCTAAGAGTGAGGGAAGTGTCGAGTGGAACAAGGGATGTGCTGCACAGCTTCCCTCGCAGGCAGATTCCCTCCTGGGGCGCTTACTTCTCTTGCCTTAGTGCCCTGCTTTGTTTGGAGGCTGTTTGCGGACAGCAGCACACACAGCGGGAAGGTGCGCTCTGATCGGCTCCAAGTCTCGGCAGATAGAAGCGCAAGCGAGGCACCGGCTCGCAGTTTGTCCCGGGCATGGGAAGCAGCATGCTGCATGCCCAGAACACATCTCGCACTGTCCTGCCTGCCACGGGACTGCTTCTGAGCACGGAGGCACGCCTACAGGCAAGTTGAGATGGGCTTTGCCTAAGAGTGAGGGAAGTGTCGAGTGGAACAAGGGAACTGCTGAACAGCTTCCCTCGCAGGCAGATTCCCTCCTGGGGCGCTTAGTTCTCTTGCTTTAGTGCCCTGCTTTGTTTGGAGACTGTTTGCGGACAGCAGCACACACAGCGGGAAGGTGCGCTCTGATCGGCTCCAAGTCTCGGCAGATAGAAGCGCAAGCGAGGCACCGGCTCGTAGTTTGTCCCGGGCATGGGAAGCAGCATGCTGCGTGCCCAGAACACATCTCGCACTATCCTGCCTGCCACGGGACTGCTTCTGAGCACGGAGGCACGCCTACAAGCCAGCTGAGATGGGCTTTGCCTAAGAGTCAGGGAAGTGGCGAGCTGAACACGGGAACTGCTGCACAGCTTCCCTCGCAGGCAGATTCCCTCCTGGTACGCTAACTTCTCTTGCCTTAGCGCCCTGCTTTGTTTGGAGGCTGTTTGCGGACAGCAGCACACACAGCGGGAAGGTGCGCGCTGGCCAGCTCCAAGTCTCGGCAGATAGAAGCGCAAGCGAGGCACCGGCTCGCAGTTTGTCCCGGGCATGGGAAGCAGCATGCTGCATGCCCAGAACACATCCCCCTGTATCCTGCCTGCCACGGGACTGCTTCTGAGCACGGAGACACGTCTACAAGCCAGCTGAGATGGGCTTTGCCTAAGAGTCAGGGAAGTGTCGAGTGGAACAAGGGATGTGCTGCACAGCTTCCCTCGCAGGCAGATTCCCTCCTGGGACGCTAACTTCTCTTGCCTTAGCGCCCTGCTTTGTTTGGAGGCTGTTTGCGGACAGCAGCACACACAGCGGGAAGGTGCGCGCTGGCCAGCTCCAAGTCTCGGCAGATAGAAGCGCAAGCGAGGCACCGGCTCGCAGTTTGTCCCGGGCATGGGAAGCAGCATGCTGCATGCCCAGAACACATCCCCCTGTATCCTGCCTGCCACGGGACTGCTTCTGAGCACGGAGACACGTCTACAAGCCAGCTGAGATGGGCTTTGCCTAAGAGTCAGGGAAGTGTCGAGTGGAACAAGGGATGTGCTGCACAGCTTCCCTCGCAGGCAGATTCCCTCCTGGGACGCTTACTTCTCATGCCTTAGTGCCCTGCTTTGTTTGGAGGCTGTTTGCGGACAGCAGCACACACAGCGGGAAGGTGCACTCTGATCGGCTCCAAGTCTCGGCAGATAGAAGCGCAAGCGAGGCACCGGCTCGCAGTTTGTCCCGGGCATGGGAAGCAGCATGCTGCTTGCCCAGAACACATCTCGCACTGTCCTGCCTGCCACGGGACTGCTTCTGAGCACGGAGGCTCGCCTACAAGCCAGCTGAGATGGGCTTTGCCTAAGAGTCAGGGAAGTGTCGAGTGGAACAAGGGATGTGCTGCACAGCTTCCCTCGCAGGCAGATTCCCTCCTGGGGCGCTTACTTCTCTTTCCTTAGCGGCCTGCTTTGTTTGGAGGCTGTTTGCGGACAGCAGCACACACAGCGGGAAGGTGCGCTCTGATCGGCTCCAAGTCTCGGCAGATAGAAGCGCAAGCGAGGCACCGGCTCGCAGTTTGTCCCGGGCATGGGAAGCAGCATGCTGCATGCCCAGAACACATCTCGCACTGTCCTGCCTGCCACGGGACTGCTTCTGAGCACGGAGGCACGCCTACAAGCCAGCTGAGATGGGCTTTGCCTAAGAGTGAGGGAAGTGTCGAGTGGAACAAGGGAACTGCTGAACAGCTTCCCTCGCAGGCAGATTCCCTCCTGGGGCGCTTAGTTCTCTTGCTTTAGTGCCCTGCTTTGTTTGGAGACTGTTTGCGGACAGCAGCACACACAGCGGGAAGGTGCGCGCTGGCCAGCTCCAAGTCCGGCAGATAGAAGCGCAAGCGAGGCACCGGCTCGCAGTTTGTCCCGGGCATGGGAAGCAGCGTGCTGCATGCCCAGAACACATCTCTCACTGTCCTGCCTGCCACAGGGCTGTTTCTGAGCACGGAGGCACGTCTACAAGCAAGTTGAGATGGGCTTTGCCTAAGAGTGAGGGAAGTGGCGAGTGGAACAAGGGATGTGCTGCACAGCTTCCCTCGCAGGCAGATTCCCTCCTGGGACGCTTACTTCTCATGCCTTAGTGCCCTGCTTTGTTTGGAGGCTGTTTGCGGACAGCAGCACACACAGCGGGAAGGTGCGCTCTGATCGGCTCCAAGTCTCGGCAGATAGAAGCGCAAGCGAGGCACCGGCTCGTAGTTTGTCCCGGGCATGGGAAGCAGCATGCTGCGGGCCCAGAACACATCTCGCACTATCCTGCCTGCCACGGGACTGCTTCTGAGCACGGAGACACGTCTACAAGCCAGCTGAGATGGGCTTTGCCTAAGAGTCAGGGAAGTGGCGAGTGGAACAAGGGATGTGCTGCACAGCTTCCCTCGCAGGCAGATTCCCTCCTGGGACGCTTACTTCTCATGCCTTAGTGCCCTGCTTTGTTTGGAGGCTGTTTGCGGACAGCAGCACACACAGCGGGAAGGTGCGCGCTGGCAAGCTCCAAGTCTCGGCAGATAGAAGCGCAAGCGAGGCACCGGCTCGCAGTTTGTCCCGGGCATGGGAAGCAGCATGATGCATGCCCAGAACACATCCCCCTGTATCCTGACTGCCACAGGACTGCTTCTGAGCACGGAGGCACGTCTACAAGCCAGTTGAGATGGGCTTTGCCTAAGAGTGAGGGAAGTGTCGAGTGGAACAAGGGATGTGCTGCACAGCTTCCCTCGCAGGCAGATTCCCTCCTGGGACGCTTACTTCTCATGCCTTAGTGCCCTGCTTTGTTTGGAGGCTGTTTGCGGACAGCAGCACACACAGCGGGAAGGTGCGCTCTGATCGGCTCCAAGTCTCGGCAGATAGAAGCGCAAGCGAGGCACCGGCTCGCAGTTTGTCCCGGGCATGGGAAGCAGCGTGCTGCATGCCCAGAACACATCTTGCACTGTCCTGCCTGCCACAGGGCTGTTTCTGAGCACGGAGGCACGCCTACAAGCAAGTTGAGATGGGCTTTGCCTAAGAGTGAGGGAAGTGTCGAGTGGAACAAGGGAACTGCTGAACAGCTTCCCTCGCAGGCAGATTCCCTCCTGGGGCGCTTAGTTCTCTTGCTTTAGTGCCCTGCTTTGTTTGGAGACTGTTTGCGGACAGCAGCACACACAGCGGGAAGGTGCGCTCTGATCGGCTCCAAGTCCGGCAGATAGAAGCGCAAGCGAGGCACCGGCTCGCAGTTTGTCCCGGGCATGGGAAGCAGCATGCTGCTTGCCCAGAACACATCCCCCTGTATCCTGCCTGCCACGGGACTGCTTCTGAGCACGGAGACACGTCTACAAGCCAGCTGAGATGGGCTTTGCCTAAGAGTCAGGGAAGTGTCGAGTGGAACAAGGGATGTGCTGCACAGCTTCCCTCGCAGGCAGATTCCCTCCTGGGACGCTTACTTCTCATGCCTTAGTGCCCTGCTTTGTTTGGAGGCTGTTTGCGGACAGCAGCACACACAGCGGGAAGGTGCGCTCTGATCGGCTCCAAGTCTCGGCAGATAGAAGCGCAAGCGAGGCACCGGCTCGCAGTTTGTCCCGGGCATGGGAAGCAGCATGCTGCATGCCCAGAACACATCTCGCACTGTCCTGCCTGCCACGGGACTGCTTCTGAGCACGGAGGTACGCCTACAGGCAAGTTGAGATGGGCTTTGCCTAAGAGTGAGGGAAGTGTCGAGTGGAACAAGGGAACTGCTGAACAGCTTCCCTCGCAGGCAGATTCCCTCCTGGGGCGCTTAGTTCTCTTGCTTTAGTGCCCTGCTTTGTTTGGAGACTGTTTGCGGACAGCAGCACACACAGCGGGAAGGTGCGCTCTGATCGGCTCCAAGTCTCGGCAGATAGAAGCGCAAGCGAGGCACCGGCTCGTAGTTTGTCCCGGGCATGGGAAGCAGCATGCTGCGTGCCCAGAACACATCTCGCACTATCCTGCCTGCCACGGGACTGCTTCTGAGCACGGAGGCACGCCTACAAGCCAGCTGAGATGGGCTTTGCCTAAGAGTCAGGGAAGTGGTGAGCTGAACACGGGAACTGCTGCACAGCTTCCCTCGCAGGCAGATTCCCTCCTGGTACGCTAACTTCTCTTGCCTTAGCGCCCTGCTTTGTTTGGAGGCTGTTTGCGGACAGCAGCACACACAGCGGGAAGGTGCGCGCTGGCCAGCTCCAAGTCTCGGCAGATAGAAGCGCAAGCGAGGCACCGGCTCGCAGTTTGTCCCGGGCATGGGAAGCAGCATGCTGCATGCCCAGAACACATCCCCCTGTATCCTGCCTGCCACGGGACTGCTTCTGAGCACGGAGACACGTCTACAAGCCAGCTGAGATGGGCTTTGCCTAAGAGTGAGGGAAGTGTCGAGTGGAACAAGGGATGTGCTGCACAGCTTCCCTCGCAGGCAGATTCCCTCCTGGGACGCTTACTTCTCATGCCTTAGTGCCCTGCTTTGTTTGGAGGCTGTTTGCGGACAGCAGCACACACAGCGGGAAGGTGCGCGCTGGCAAGCTCCAAGTCTCGGCAGATAGAAGCGCAAGCGAGGCACCGGCTCGCAGTTTGTCCCGGGCATGGGAAGCAGCATGCTGCATGCCCAGAACACATCTCGCACTGTCCTGCCTGCCACGGGACTGCTTCTGAGCACGGAGGCTCGCCTACAAGCCAGCTGAGATGGGCTTTGCCTAAGAGTGAGGGAAGTGTCGAGTGGAACAAGGGATGTGCTGCACAGCTTCCCTCGCAGGCAGATTCCCTCCTGGGACGCTTACTTCTCATGCCTTAGTGCCCTGCTTTGTTTGGAGGCTGTTTGCGGACAGCAGCACACACAGCGGGAAGGTGCGCTCTGATCGGCTCCAAGTCTCGGCAGATAGAAGCGCAAGCGAGGCACCGGCTCGCAGTTTGTCCCGGGCATGGGAAGCAGCATGCTGCGTGCCCAGAACACATCTTGCACTGTCCTGCCTGCCACAGGGCTGTTTCTGAGCACGGAGGCACGCCTACAAGCAAGTTGAGATGGGCTTTGCCTAAGAGTGAGGGAAGTGTCGAGTGGAACAAGGGAACTGCTGAACAGCTTCCCTCGCAGGCAGATTCCCTCCTGGGGCGCTTAGTTCTCTTGCTTTAGTGCCCTGCTTTGTTTGGAGACTGTTTGCGGACAGCAGCACACACAGCGGGAAGGTGCGCTCTGATCGGCTCCAAGTCCGGCAGATAGAAGCGCAAGCGAGGCACCGGCTCGCAGTTTGTCCCGGGCATGGGAAGCAGCATGCTGCTTGCCCAGAACACATCCCCCTGTATCCTGCCTGCCACGGGACTGCTTCTGAGCACGGAGACACGTCTACAAGCCAGCTGAGATGGGCTTTGCCTAAGAGTCAGGGAAGTGTCGAGTGGAACAAGGGATGTGCTGCACAGCTTCCCTCGCAGGCAGATTCCCTCCTGGTACGCTTACTTCTCTTGCCTTAGCGCCCTGCTTTGTTTGGAGGCTGTTTGCGGACAGCAGCACACACAGCGGGAAGGTGCGCTCTGATCGGCTCCAAGTCTCGGCAGATAGAAGCGCAAGCGAGGCACCGGCTCGCAGTTTGTCCCGGGCATGGGAAGCAGCATGCTGCATGCCCAGAACACATCTCGCACTGTCCTGCCTGCCACGGGACTGCTTCTGAGCACGGAGGCACGCCTACAGGCAAGTTGAGATGGGCTTTGCCTAAGAGTGAGGGAAGTGTCGAGTGGAACAAGGGAACTGCTGAACAGCTTCCCTCGCAGGCAGATTCCCTCCTGGGGCGCTTAGTTCTCTTGCTTTAGTGCCCTGCTTTGTTTGGAGACTGTTTGCGGACAGCAGCACACACAGCGGGAAGGTGCGCTCTGATCGGCTCCAAGTCCGGCAGATAGAAGCGCAAGCGAGGCACCGGCTCGCAGTTTGTCCCGGGCATGGGAAGCAGCATGCTGCTTGCCCAGAACACATCCCCCTGTATCCTGCCTGCCACGGGACTGCTTCTGAGCACGGAGGCACATCTACAAGCCAGCTGAGATGGGCTTTGCCTAAGAGTGAGGGAAGTGTCGAGTGGAACAAGGGATGTGCTGCACAGCTTCCCTCGCAGGCAGATTCCCTCCTGGGACGCTTACTTCTCATGCCTTAGTGCCCTGCTTTGTTTGGAGACTGTTTGCGGACAGCAGCACACACAGCGGGAAGGTGCGCGCTGGCCAGCTCCAAGTCCGGCAGATAGAAGCGCAAGCCAGGCACCGGCTCGCAGTTTGTCCTGGGCATGGGAAGCAGCGTGCTGCGTGCCCAGAACACATCTCGCACTGTCCTGCCTGCCACGGGACTGCTTCTGAGCACGGAGGCATGCCTACAAGCCAGCTGAGATGGGCTTTGCCTAAGAGTGAGGGAAGTGGCGAGCGGAACAAGGGAACTGCTGAACAGCTTCCCTCGCAGGCAGATTCCCTCCTGATACGCTTACTTCTCTTGCCTTAGCGCCCTGCTTTGTTTGGAGGCTGTTTGCGGACAGCAGCACACACAGCGGGAAGGTGCGCGCTGGCCAGCTCCAAGTCTCGGCAGATAGAAGCGCAAGCGAGGCACCGGCTCGCAGTTTGTCCCGGGCATGGGAAGCAGCATGCTGCATGCCCAGAAAACATCCCCTTGTATCCTGACTGCCACGGGACTGCTTCTGAGCACGGAGGCACGCCTACAAGCCAGCTGAGATGGGCTTTGCCTAAGAGTCAGGGAAGTGTCGAGTGGAACAAGGGATGTGCTGCACAGCTTCCCTCGCAGGCAGATTCCCTCCTGGGACGCTTACTTCTCATGCCTTAGTGCCCTGCTTTGTTTGGAGGCTGTTTGCGGACAGCAGCACACACAGCGGGAAGGTGCGCTCTGATCGGCTCCAAGTCTCGGCAGATAGAAGCGCAAGCGAGGCACCGGCTCGTAGTTTGTCCCGGGCATGGGAAGCAGCATGCTGCGTGCCCAGAACACATCTCGCACTATCCTGCCTGCCACGGGACTGCTTCTGAGCACGGAGGCACGCCTACAAGCCAGCTGAGATGGGCTTTGCCTAAGAGTCAGGGAAGTGGCGAGCTGAACAAGGGATGTGCTGCACAGCTTCCCTCGCAGGCAGATTCCCTCCTGGTACGCTAACTTCTCTTGCCTTAGCGCCCTGCTTTGTTTGGAGGCTGTTTGCGGACAGCAGCACACACAGCGGGAAGGTGCGCGCTGGCCAGCTCCAAGTCTCGGCAGATAGAAGCGTAAGCGAGGCACCGGCTCGCAGTTTGTCCCGGGCATGGGAAGCAGCATGCTGCATGCCCAGAACACATCCCCCTGTATCCTGCCTGCCACGGGACTGCTTCTGAGCACGGAGACACGTCTACAAGCCAGCTGAGATGGGCTTTGCCTAAGAGTCAGGGAAGTGTCGAGTGGAACAAGGGATGTGCTGCAGAGCTTCCCTCGCAGGCAGATTCCCTCCTGGGACGCTTACTTCTCATGCCTTAGTGCCCTGCTTTGTTTGGAGGCTGTTTGCGGACAGCAGCACACACAGCGGGAAGGTGCGCTCTGATCGGCTCCAAGTCTCGGCAGATAGAAGCGCAAGCGAGGCACCGGCTCGCAGTTTGTCCCGGGCATGGGAAGCAGCATGCTGCTTGCCCAGAACACATCTCGCACTGTCCTGCCTGCCACGGGACTGCTTCTGAGCACGGAGGCTCGCCTACAAGCCAGCTGAGATGGGCTTTGCCTAAGAGTCAGGGTAGTGTCGAGTGGAACAAGGGATGTGCTGCACAGCTTCCCTCGCAGGCAGATTCCCTCCTGGGGCGCTTACTTCTCTTTCCTTAGCGCCCTGCTTTGTTTGGAGGCTGTTTGCGGACAGCAGCACACACAGCGGGAAGGTGCGCTCTGATCGGCTCCAAGTCTCGGCAGATAGAAGCGCAAGCGAGGCACCGGCTCGCAGTTTGTCCCGGGCATGGGAAGCAGCATGCTGCATGCCCAGAACACATCTCGCACTGTCCTGCCTGCCACGGGACTGCTTCTGAGCACGGAGGCACGCCTACAAGCCAGCTGAGATGGGCTTTGCCTAAGAGTGAGGGAAGTGTCGAGTGGAACAAGGGAACTGCTGAACAGCTTCCCTCGCAGGCAGATTCCCTCCTGGGGCGCTTAGTTCTCTTGCTTTAGTGCCCTGCTTTGTTTGGAGACTGTTTGCGGACAGCAGCACACACAGCGGGAAGGTGCGCGCTGGCCAGCTCCAAGTCCGGCAGATAGAAGCGCAAGCGAGGCACCGGCTCGCAGTTTGTCCCGGGCATGGTAAGCAGCGTGCTGCATGCCCAGAACACATCTCTCACTGTCCTGCCTGCCACAGGGCTGTTTCTGAGCACGGAGGCACGCCTACAAGCAAGTTGAGATGGGCTTTGCCTAAGAGTGAGGGAAGTGGCGAGTGGAACAAGGGATGTGCTGCACAGCTTCCCTCGCAGGCAGATTCCCTCCTGGGACGCTTACTTCTCATGCCTTAGTGCCCTGCTTTGTTTGGAGGCTGTTTGCGGACAGCAGCACACACAGCGGGAAGGTGCGCTCTGATCGGCTCCAAGTCTCGGCAGATAGAAGCGCAAGCGAGGCACCGGCTCGTAGTTTGTCCCGGGCATGGGAAGCAGCATGCTGCGGGCCCAGAACACATCTCGCACTATCCTGCCTGCCACGGGACTGCTTCTGAGCACGGAGGCACGCCTACAAGCCAGCTGAGATGGGCTTTGCCTAAGAGTCAGGGAAGTGGCGAGCTGAACACGGGAACTGCTGCACAGCTTCCCTCGCAGGCAGATTCCCTCCTGGTACGCTAACTTCTCTTGCCTTAGCGCCCTGCTTTGTTTGGAGGCTGTTTGCGGACAGCAGCACACACAGCGGGAAGGTGCGCGCTGGCCAGCTCCAAGTCTCGGCAGATAGAAGCGCAAGCGAGGCACCAGCTCGCAGTTTGTCCCGGGCATGGGAAGCAGCATGCTGCATGCCCAGAACACATCCCCCTGTATCCTGCCTGCCACGGGACTGCTTCTGAGCACGGAGACACGTCTACAAGCCAGCTGAGATGGGCTTTGCCTAAGAGTCAGGGAAGTGTCGAGTGGAACAAGGGATGTGCTGCACAGCTTCCCTCGCAGGCAGATTCCCTCCTGGGGCGCTTACTTCTCATGCCTTAGTGCCCTGCTTTGTTTGGAGGCTGTTTGCGGACAGCAGCACACACAGCGGGAAGGTGCGCTCTGATCGGCTCCAAGTCTCGGCAGATAGAAGCGCAAGCGAGGCACCGGCTCGCAGTTTGTCCCGGGCATGGGAAGCAGCATGCTGCATGCCCAGAACACATCTCGCACTGTCCTGCCTGCCACGGGACTGCTTCTGAGCACGGAGGTACGCCTACAGGCAAGTTGAGATGGGCTTTGCCTAAGAGTGAGGGAAGTGTCGAGTGGAACAAGGGAACTGCTGAACAGCTTCCCTCGCAGGCAGATTCCCTCCTGGGGCGCTTAGTTCTCTTGCTTTAGTGCCCTGCTTTGTTTGGAGACTGTTTGCGGACAGCAGCACACACAGCGGGAAGGTGCGCTCTGATCGGCTCCAAGTCTCGGCAGATAGAAGCGCAAGCGAGGCACCGGCTCGTAGTTTGTCCCGGGCATGGGAAGCAGCATGCTGCGTGCCCAGAACACATCTCGCACTATCCTGCCTGCCACGGGACTGCTTCTGAGCACGGAGGCACGCCTACAAGCCAGCTGAGATGGGCTTTGCCTAAGAGTCAGGGAAGTGGCGAGCTGAACACGGGAACTGCTGCACAGCTTCCCTCGCAGGCAGATTCCCTCCTGGTACGCTAACTTCTCTTGCCTTAGCGCCCTGCTTTGTTTGGAGGCTGTTTGCGGACAGCAGCACACACAGCGGGAAGGTGCGCTCTGATCGGCTCCAAGTCTCGGCAGATAGAAGCGCAAGCGAGGCACCGGCTCGTAGTTTGTCCCGGGCATGGGAAGCAGCATGCTGCGGGCCCAGAACACATCTCGCACTATCCTGCCTGCCACGGGACTGCTTCTGAGCACGGAGGCACGCCTACAAGCCAGCTGAGATGGGCTTTGCCTAAGAGTCAGGGAAGTGGCGAGCGGAACACGGGAACTGCTGCACAGCTTCCCTCGCAGGCAGATTCCCTCCTGGTACGCTAACTTCTCTTGCCTTAGCGCCCTGCTTTGTTTGGAGGCTGTTTGCGGACAGCAGCACACACAGCGGGAAGGTGCGCGCTGGCCAGCTCCAAGTCTCGGCAGATAGAAGCGCAAGCGAGGCACCGGCTCGCAGTTTGTCCCGGGCATGGGAAGCAGCATGCTGCATGCCCAGAACACATCCCCCTGTATCCTGCCTGCCACGGGACTGCTTCTGAGCACGGAGACACGTCTACAAGCCAGCTGAGATGGGCTTTGCCTAAGAGTCAGGGAAGTGTCGAGTGGAACAAGGGATGTGCTGCACAGCTTCCCTCGCAGGCAGATTCCCTCCTGGGACGCTTACTTCTCATGCCTTAGTGCCCTGCTTTGTTTGGAGGCTGTTTGCGGACAGCAGCACACACAGCGGGAAGGTGCGCTCTGATCGGCTCCAAGTCTCGGCAGATAGAAGCGCAAGCGAGGCACCGGCTCGCAGTTTGTCCCGGGCATGGGAAGCAGCGTGCTGCATGCCCAGAACACATCTTGCACTGTCCTGCCTGCCACAGGGCTGTTTCTGAGCACGGAGGCACGCCTACAAGCAAGTTGAGATGGGCTTTGCCTAAGAGTGAGGGAAGTGTCGAGTGGAACAAGGGAACTGCTGAACAGCTTCCCTCGCAGGCAGATTCCCTCCTGGGGCGCTTAGTTCTCTTGCTTTAGTGCCCTGCTTTGTTTGGAGACTGTTTGCGGACAGCAGCACACACAGCGGGAAGGTGCGCTCTGATCGGCTCCAAGTCCGGCAGATAGAAGCGCAAGCGAGGCACCGGCTCGCAGTTTGTCCCGGGCATGGGAAGCAGCATGCTGCTTG
Organism: Rhea pennata; assembly: GCF_028389875.1. Taxonomy (NCBI): domain Eukaryota; kingdom Metazoa; phylum Chordata; class Aves; order Rheiformes; family Rheidae; genus Rhea; species Rhea pennata. Next base: position 5,382,870 of record NW_026907677.1, read on the forward strand.
CCCAGAACACATCCCCCTGTATCCTGCCTGCCACGGGACTGCTTCTGAGCACGGAGACACGTCTACAAGCCAGCTGAGATGGGCTTTGCCTAAGAGTGAGGGAAGTGTCGAGTGGAACAAGGGATGTGCTGCACAGCTTCCCTCGCAGGCAGATTCCCTCCTGGGACGCTTACTTCTCATGCCTTAGTGCCCTGCTTTGTTTGGAGGCTGTTTGCGGACAGCAGCACACACAGCGGGAAGGTGCGCTCTGATCGGCTCCAAGTCTCGGCAGATAGAAGCGCAGGCGAGGCACCGGCTCGCAGTTTGTCCCGGGCATGGGAAGCAGCATGCTGCATGCCCAGAACACATCTCGCACTGTCCTGCCTGCCACGGGACTGCTTCTGAGCACGGAGGTACGCCTACAGGCAAGTTGAGATGGGCTTTGCCTAAGAGTGAGGGAAGTGTCGAGTGGAACAAGGGAACTGCTGAACAGCTTCCCTCGCAGGCAGATTCCCTCCTGGGGCGCTTAGTTCTCTTGCTTTAGTGCCCTGCTTTGTTTGGAGACTGTTTGCGGACAGCAGCACACACAGCGGGAAGGTGCGCTCTGATCGGCTCCAAGTCTCGGCAGATAGAAGCGCAAGCGAGGCACCGGCTCGTAGTTTGTCCCGGGCATGGGAAGCAGCATGCTGCGTGCCCAGAACACATCTCGCACTATCCTGCCTGCCACGGGACTGCTTCTGAGCACGGAGGCACGCCTACAAGCCAGCTGAGATGGGCTTTGCCTAAGAGTCAGGGAAGTGGCGAGCTGAACACGGGAACTGCTGCACAGCTTCCCTCGCAGGCAGATTCCCTCCTGGTACGCTAACTTCTCTTGCCTTAGCGCCCTGCTTTGTTTGGAGGCTGTTTGCGGACAGCAGCACACACAGCGGGAAGGTGCGCGCTGGCCAGCTCCAAGTCTCGGCAGATAGAAGCGCAAGCGAGGCACCGGCTCGCAGTTTGTCCCGGGCATGGGAAGCAGCAAGCTGCATGCCCAGAACACATCCCCCTGTATCCTGCCTGCCACGGGACTGCTTCTGAGCACGGAGACACGTCTACAAGCCAGCTGAGATGGGCTTTGCCTAAGAGTCAGGGAAGTGTCGAGTGGAACAAGGGATGTGCTGCACAGCTTCCCTCGCAGGCAGATTCCCTCCTGGGACGCTTACTTCTCATGCCTTAGTGCCCTGCTTTGTTTGGAGGCTGTTTGCGGACAGCAGCACACACAGCGGGAAGGTGCGCGCTGGCAAGCTCCAAGTCTCGGCAGATAGAAGCGCAAGCGAGGCACCGGCTCGCAGTTTGTCCCGGGCATGGGAAGCAGCATGATGCATGCCCAGAACACATCCCCCTGTATCCTGACTGCCACAGGACTGCTTCTGAGCACGGAGGCACGCCTACAAGCCAGCTGAGATGGGCTTTGCCTAAGAGTGAGGGAAGTGTCGAGTGGAACAAGGGATGTGCTGCACAGCTTCCCTCGCAGGCAGATTCCCTCCTGGGACGCTTACTTCTCATGCCTTAGTGCCCTGCTTTGTTTGGAGGCTGTTTGCGGACAGCAGCACACACAGCGGGAAGGTGCGCTCTGATCGGCTCCAAGTCTCGGCAGATAGAAGCGCAAGCGAGGCACCGGCTCACAGTTTGTCCCGGGCATGGGAAGCAGCATGCTGCGTGCCCAGAACACATCTTGCACTGTCCTGCCTGCCACAGGGCTGTTTCTGAGCACGGAGGCACGCCTACAAGCAAGTTGAGATGGGCTTTGCCTAAGAGTGAGGGAAGTGTCGAGTGGAACAAGGGAACTGCTGAACAGCTTCCCTCGCAGGCAGATTCCCTCCTGGGGCGCTTAGTTCTCTTGCTTTAGTGCCCTGCTTTGTTTGGAGACTGTTTGCGGACAGCAGCACACCCAGCGGGAAGGTGCGCTCTGATCGGCTCCAAGTCCGGCAGATAGAAGCGCAAGCGAGGCACCGGCTCGCAGTTTGTCCCGGGCATGGGAAGCAGCACGCTGCTTGCCCAGAACACATCCCCCTGTATCCTGACTGCCACGGGACTGCTTCTGAGCACGGAGGCACGTCTACAAGCCAGCTGAGATGGGCTTTGCCTAAGAGTGAGGGAAGTGTCGAGTGGAACAAGGGATGTGCTGCACAGCTTCCCTCGCAGGCAGATTCCCTCCTGGGACGCTTACTTCTCATGCCTTAGTGCCCTGCTTTGTTTGGAGGCTGTTTGCGGACAGCAGCACACACAGCGGGAAGGTGCGCTCTGATCGGCTCCAAGTCTCGGCAGATAGAAGCGCAAGCGAGGCACCGGCTCGCAGTTTGTCCCGGGCATGGGAAGCAGCATGCTGCATGCCCAGAACACATCTCGCACTGTCCTGCCTGCCACGGGACTGCTTCTGAGCACGGAGGCACGCCTACAGGCAAGTTGAGATGTGCTTTGCCTAAGAGTGAGGGAAGTGTCGAGTGGAACAAGGGAACTGCTGAACAGCTTCCCTCGCAGGCAGATTCCCTCCTGGGGCGCTTAGTTCTCCTGCTTTAGTGCCCTGCTTTGTTTGGAGACTGTTTGCGGACAGCAGCACACACAGCGGGAAGGTGCGCGCTGGCCAGCTCCAAGTCCGGCAGATAGAAGCGCAAGCGAGGCACCGGCTCGCAGTTTGTCCCGGGCATGGGAAGCAGCATGCTGCATGCCCAGAACACATCCCCCTGTATCCTGCCTGCCACGGGACTGCTTCTGAGCACGGAGACACGTCTACAAGCCAGCTGAGATGGGCTTTGCCTAAGAGTGAGGGAAGTGTCGAGTGGAACAAGGGATGTGCTGCACAGCTTCCCTCGCAGGCAGATTCCCTCCTGGGACGCTTACTTCTCATGCCTTAGTGCCCTGCTTTGTTTGGAGGCTGTTTGCGGACAGCAGCACACACAGCGGGAAGGTGCGCGCTGGCAAGCTCCAAGTCTCGGCAGATAGAAGCGCAAGCGAGGCACCGGCTCGCAGTTTGTCCCGGGCATGGGAAGCAGCATGATGCATGCCCAGAACACATCCCCCTGTATCCTGACTGCCACAGGACTGCTTCTGAGCACGGAGGCACGCCTACAAGCCAGCTGAGATGGGCTTTGCCTAAGAGTGAGGGAAGTGTCGAGTGGAACAAGGGATGTGCTGCACAGCTTCCCTCGCAGGCAGATTCCCTCCTGGGACGCTTACTTCTCATGCCTTAGTGCCCTGCTTTGTTTGGAGGCTGTTTGCGGACAGCAGCACACACAGCGGGAAGGTGCGCTCTGATCGGCTCCAAGTCTCGGCAGATAGAAGCGCAAGCGAGGCACCGGCTCGCAGTTTGTCCCGGGCATGGGAAGCAGCGTGCTGCATGCCCAGAACACATCTTGCACTGTCCTGCCTGCCACAGGGCTGTTTCTGAGCACGGAGGCACGCCTACAAGCAAGTTGAGATGGGCTTTGCCTAAGAGTGAGGGAAGTGTCGAGTGGAACAAGGGAACTGCTGAACAGCTTCCCTCGCAGGCAGATTCCCTCCTGGGGCGCTTAGTTCTCTTGCTTTAGTGCCCTGCTTTGTTTGGAGACTGTTTGCGGACAGCAGCACACACAGCGGGAAGGTGTGCTCTGATCGGCTCCAAGTCCGGCAGATAGAAGCGCAAGCGAGGCACCGGCTCGCAGTTTGTCCCGGGCATGGGAAGCAGCATGCTGCTTGCCCAGAACACATCCCCCTGTATCCTGCCTGCCACGGGACTGCTTCTGAGCACGGAGACACGCCTACAAGCCAGCTGAGATGGGCTTTGCCTAAGAGTCAGGGAAGTGTCGAGTGGAACAAGGGATGTGCTGCACAGCTTCCCTCGCAGGCAGATTCCCTCCTGGGACGCTTACTTCTCATGCCTTAGTGCCCTGCTTTGTTTGGAGGCTGTTTGCGGACAGCAGCACACACAGCGGGAAGGTGCGCTCTGATCGGCTCCAAGTCTCGGCAGATAGAAGCGCAAGCGAGGCACCGGCTCGCAGTTTGTCCCGGGCATGGGAAGCAGCATGCTGCATGCCCAGAACACATCTCGCACTGTCCTGCCTGCCACGGGACTGCTTCTGAGCACGGAGGTACGCCTACAGGCAAGTTGAGATGGGCTTTGCCTAAGAGTGAGGGAAGTGTCGAGTGGAACAAGGGAACTGCTGAACAGCTTCCCTTGCAGGCAGATTCCCTCCTGGGGCGCTTAGTTCTCTTGCTTTAGTGCCCTGCTTTGTTTGGAGACTGTTTGCGGACAGCAGCACACACAGCGGGAAGGTGCGCTCTGATCGGCTCCAAGTCTCGGCAGATAGAAGCGCAAGCGAGGCACCGGCTCGTAGTTTGTCCCGGGCATGGGAAGCAGCATGCTGCATGCCCAGAACACATCTCGCACTATCCTGCCTGCCACGGGACTGCTTCTGAGCACGGAGGCACGCCTACAAGCCAGCTGAGATGGGCTTTGCCTAAGAGTCAGGGAAGTGGCGAGCTGAACACGGGAACTGCTGCACAGCTTCCCTCGCAGGCAGATTCCCTCCTGGTACGCTAACTTCTCTTGCCTTAGCGCCCTGCTTTGTTTGGAGGCTGTTTGCGGACAGCAGCACACACAGCGGGAAGGTGCGCGCTGGCCAGCTCCAAGTCTCGGCAGATAGAAGCGCAAGCGAGGCACCGGCTCGCAGTTTGTCCCGGGCATGGGAAGCAGCATGCTGCATGCCCAGAACACATCCCCCTGTATCCTGCCTGCCACGGGACTGCTTCTGAGCACGGAGACACGTCTACAAGCCAGCTGAGATGGGCTTTGCCTAAGAGTGAGGGAAGTGTCGAGTGGAACAAGGGATGTGCTGCACAGCTTCCCTCGCAGGCAGATTCCCTCCTGGGACGCTTACTTCTCATGCCTTAGTGCCCTGCTTTGTTTGGAGGCTGTTTGCGGACAGCAGCACACACAGCGGGAAGGTGCGCGCTGGCAAGCTCCAAGTCTCGGCAGATAGAAGCGCAAGTGAGGCACCGGCTCGCAGTTTGTCCCGGGCATGGGAAGCAGCATGATGCATGCCCAGAACACATCCCCCTGTATCCTGACTGCCACAGGACTGCTTCTGAGCACGGAGGCACGTCTACAAGCCAGCTGAGATGGGCTTTGCCTAAGAGTGAGGGAAGTGTCGAGTGGAACAAGGGATGTGCTGCACAGCTTCCCTCGCAGGCAGATTCCCTCCTGGGACGCTTACTTCTCTTGCCTTAGTGCCCTGCTTTGTTTGGAGGCTGTTTGCGGACAGCAGCACACACAGCGGGAAGGTGCGCTCTGATCGGCTCCAAGTCTCGGCAGATAGAAGCGCAAGCGAGGCACCGGCTCGCAGTTTGTCCCGGGCATGGGAAGCAGCATGCTGCGTGCCCAGAACACATCTTGCACTGTCCTGCCTGCCACAGGGCTGTTTCTGAGCACGGAGGCACGCCTACAAGCAAGTTGAGATGGGCTTTGCCTAAGAGTGAGGGAAGTGTCGAGTGGAACAAGGGAACTGCTGAACAGCTTCCCTCGCAGGCAGATTCCCTCCTGGGGCGCTTAGTTCTCTTGCTTTAGTGCCCTGCTTTGTTTGGAGACTGTTTGCGGACAGCAGCACACACAGCGGGAAGGTGCGCTCTGATCGGCTCCAAGTCCGGCAGATAGAAGCGCAAGCGAGGCACCGGCTCGCAGTTTGTCCCGGGCATGGGAAGCAGCACGCTGCTTGCCCAGAACACATCCCCCTGTATCCTGACTGCCACGGGACTGCTTCTGAGCACGGAGGCACGCCTACAAGCCAGCTGAGATGGGCTTTGCCTAAGAGTGAGGGAAGTGTCGAGTGGAACAAGGGATGTGCTGCACAGCTTCCCTCGCAGGCAGATTCCCTCCTGGGACGCTTACTTCTCATGCCTTAGTGCCCTGCTTTGTTTGGAGGCTGTTTGCGGACAGCAGCACACACAGCGGGAAGGTGCGCTCTGATCGGCTCCAAGTCTCGGCAGATAGAAGCGCAAGCGAGGCACCGGCTCGCAGTTTGTCCCGGGCATGGGAAGCAGCATGCTGCATGCCCAGAACACATCTCGCACTGTCCTGCCTGCCACGGGACTGCTTCTGAGCACGGAGGCTCGCCTACAAGCCAGCTGAGATGGGCTTTGCCTAAGAGTCAGGGTAGTGTCGAGTGGAACAAGGGATGTGCTGCACAGCTTCCCTCGCAGGCAGATTCCCTCCTGGGGCGCTTACTTCTCTTGCCTTACCGCCCTGCTTTGTTTGGAGGCTGTTTGCGGACAGCAGCACACACAGCGGGAAGGTGCGCTCTGATCGGCTCCAAGTCTCGGCAGATAGAAGCGCAAGCGAGGCACCGGCTCGCAGTTTGTCCCGGGCATGGGAAGCAGCATGCTGCATGCCCAGAACACATCTCACACTGTCCTGCCTGCCACGGGACTGCTTCTGAGCACGGAGACACGTCTACAAGCAAGTTGAGATGTGCTTTGCCTAAGAGTGAGGGAAGTGTCGAGTGGAACAAGGGAACTGCTGAACAGCTTCCCTCGCAGGCAGATTCCCTCCTGGGGCGCTTACTTCTCATGCCTTAGTGCCCTGCTTTGTTTGGAGGCTGTTTGCGGACAGCAGCACACACAGCGGGAAGGTGCGCTCTGATCGGCTCCAAGTCTCGGCAGATAGAAGCGCAAGCGAGGCACCGGCTCGTAGTTTGTCCCGGGCATGGGAAGCAGCATGCTGCATGCCCAGAACACATCTCGCACTATCCTGCCTGCCACGGGACTGCTTCTGAGCACGGAGGCACGCCTACAAGCCAGCTGAGATGGGCTTTGCCTAAGAGTCAGGGAAGTGGCGAGCTGAACACGGGAACTGCTGCACAGCTTCCCTCGCAGGCACATTCCCTCCTGGGACGCTTACTTCTCTTGCCTTAGCGCCCTGCTTTGTTTGGAGGCTGTTTGCGGACAGCAGCACACACAGCGGGAAGGTGCGCGCTGGCCAGCTCCAAGTCTCGGCAGATAGAAGCGCAAGCGAGGCACCGGCTCGCAGTTTGTCCCGGGCATGGGAAGCAGCATGCTGCATGCCCAGAAAACATCCCCTTGTATCCTGACTGCCACAGGACTGCTTCTGAGCACGGAGGCATGCCTACAAGCCAGCTGAGATGGGCTTTGCCTAAGAGTGAGGGAAGTGTCGAGTGGAACAAGGGATGTGCTGCACAGCTTCCCTCGCAGGCAGATTCCCTCCTGGGACGCTTACTTCTCATGCCTTAGTGCCCTGCTTTGTTTGGAGGCTGTTTGCGGACAGCAGCACACACAGCGGGAAGGTGCGCGCTGGCAAGCTCCAAGTCTCGGCAGATAGAAGCGCAAGCGAGGCACCGGCTCGCAGTTTGTCCCGGGCATGGGAAGCAGCATGATGCATGCCCAGAACACATCCCCCTGTATCCTGCCTGCCACAGGACTGCTTCTGAGCACGGAGGCACGTCTACAAGCCAGCTGAGATGGGCTTTGCCTAAGAGTGAGGGAAGTGTCGAGTGGAACAAGGGATGTGCTGCACAGCTTCCCTCGCAGGCACATTCCCTCCTGGGACGCTTACTTCTCATGCCTTAGTGCCCTGCTTTGTTTGGAGGCTGTTTGCGGACAGCAGCACACACAGCGGGAAGGTGCGCGCTGGCAAGCTCCAAGTCTTGGCAGATAGAAGCGCAAGCGAGGCACCGGCTCGCAGTTTGTCCCGGGCATGGGAAGCAGCATGCTGCATGCCCAGAACACATCCCCCTGTATCCTGACTGCCACAGGACTGCTTCTGAGCACGGAGGCACGTCTACAAGCCAGCTGAGATGGGCTTTGCCTAAGAGTGAGGGAAGTGTCGAGTGGAACAAGGGATGTGCTGCACAGCTTCCCTCGCAGGCAGATTCCCTCCTGGGACGCTTACTTCTCATGCCTTAGTGCCCTGCTTTGTTTGGAGGCTGTTTGCGGACAGCAGCACACACAGCGGGAAGGTGCGCTCTGATCGGCTCCAAGTCTCGGCAGATAGAAGCGCAAGCGAGGCACCGGCTCGCAGTTTGTCCCGGGCATGGGAAGCAGCATGCTGCGTGCCCAGAACACATCTTGCACTGTCCTGCCTGCCACAGGGCTGTTTCTGAGCACGGAGGCACGCCTACAAGCAAGTTGAGATGGGCTTTGCCTAAGAGTGAGGGAAGTGTCGAGTGGAACAAGGGAACTGCTGAACAGCTTCCCTCGCAGGCAGATTCCCTCCTGGGGCGCTTAGTTCTCTTGCTTTAGTGCCCTGCTTTGTTTGGAGACTGTTTGCGGACAGCAGCACACACAGCGGGAAGGTGCGCTCTGATCGGCTCCAAGTCCGGCAGATAGAAGCGCAAGCGAGGCACCGGCTCGCAGTTTGTCCCGGGCATGGGAAGCAGCACGCTGCTTGCCCAGAACACATCCCCCTGTATCCTGACTGCCACGGGACTGCTTCTGAGCACGGAGGCACGTCTACAAGCCAGCTGAGATGGGCTTTGCCTAAGAGTGAGGGAAGTGTCGAGTGGAACAAGGGATGTGCTGCACAGCTTCCCTCGCAGGCAGATTCCCTCCTGGGACGCTTACTTCTCATGCCTTAGTGCCCTGCTTTGTTTGGAGGCTGTTTGCGGACAGCAGCACACACAGCGGGAAGGTGCGCTCTGATCGGCTCCAAGTCTCGGCAGATAGAAGCGCAAGCGAGGCACCGGCTCGCAGTTTGTCCCGGGCATGGGAAGCAGCGTGCTGCATGCCCAGAACACATCTCGCACTGTCCTGCCTGCCACGGGACTGCTTCTGAGCACGGAGGCTCGCCTACAAGCCAGCTGAGATGGGCTTTGCCTAAGAGTCAGGGTAGTGTCGAGTGGAACAAGGGATGTGCTGCACAGCTTCCCTCGCAGGCAGATTCCCTCCTGGGGCGCTTACTTCTCTTGCCTTAGCGCCCTGCTTTGTTTGGAGGCTGTTTGCGGACAGCAGCACACACAGCGGGAAGGTGCGCTCTGATCGGCTCCAAGTCTCGGCAGATAGAAGCGCAAGCGAGGCACCGGCTCGCAGTTTGTCCCGGGCATGGGAAGCAGCATGCTGCATGCCCAGAACACATCTCACACTGTCCTGCCTGCCACGGGACTGCTTCTGAGCACGGAGGCACGCCTACAGGCAAGTTGAGATGTGCTTTGCCTAAGAGTGAGGGAAGTGTCGAGTGGAACAAGGGAACTGCTGAACAGCTTCCCTCGCAGGCAGATTCCCTCCTGGGGCGCTTAGTTCTCTTGCTTTAGTGCCCTGCTTTGTTTGGAGACTGTTTGCGGACAGCAGCACACACAGCGGGAAGGTGCGCGCTGGCCAGCTCCAAGTCCGGCAGATAGAAGCGCAAGCCAGGCACCGGCTCGCAGTTTGTCCCGGGCGTGGGAAGCAGCGTGCTGCATGCCCAGAACACATCTCTCACTGTCCTGCCTGCCACAGGGCTGTTTCTGAGCACGGAGGCACGTCTACAAGCAAGTTGAGATGGGCTTTGCCTAAGAGTGAGGGAAGTGGCGAGTGGAACAAGGGAACTGCTGCACAGCTTCCCTCACAGGCACATTCCCTCCTGGGACGCTTACTTCTCTTGCCTTAGCGCCCTGCTTTGTTTGGAGGCTGTTTGCGGACAGCAGCACACACAGCGGGAAGGTGCGCGCTGGCCAGCTCCAAGTCCGGCAGATAGAAGCGCAAGCGAGGCACCGGCTCGCAGTTTGTCCCGGGCATGGGAAGCAGCATGCTGCATGCCCAGAAAACATCCCCTTGTATCCTGACTGCCACGGGACTGCTTCTGAGCACGGAGGCACGCCTACAAGCCAGCTGAGATGGGCTTTGCCTAAGAGTGAGGGAAGTGTCGAGTGGAACAAGGGATGTGCTGCACAGCTTCCCTCGCAGGCAGATTCCCTCCTGGGACGCTTACTTCTCATGCCTTAGTGCCCTGCTTTGTTTGGAGGCTGTTTGCGGACAGCAGCACACACAGCGGGAAGGTGCGCTCTGATCGGCTCCAAGTCTCGGCAGATAGAAGCGCAAGCGAGGCACCGGCTCGCAGTTTGTCCCGGGCATGGGAAGCAGCATGCTGCATGCCCAGAACACATCTCGCACTGTCCTGCCTGCCACGGGACTGCTTCTGAGCACGGAGGCACGCCTACAGGCAAGTTGAGATGTGCTTTGCCTAAGAGTGAGGGAAGTGTCGAGTGGAACAAGGGAACTGCTGAACAGCTTCCCTCGCAGGCAGATTCCCTCCTGGGGCGCTTAGTTCTCTTGCTTTAGTGCCCTGCTTTGTTTGGAGACTGTTTGCGGACAGCAGCACACACAGCGGGAAGGTGCGCGCTGGCCAGCTCCAAGTCCGGCAGATAGAAGCGCAAGCCAGGCACCGGCTCGCAGTTTGTCCCGGGCATGGGAAGCAGCGTGCTGCGTGCCCAGAACACATCTCGCACTATCCTGCCTGCCACGGGACTGCTTCTGAGCACGGAGGCACGCCTACAAGCCAGCTGAGATGGGCTTTGCCTAAGAGTCAGGGAAGTGGCGAGCTGAACACGGGAACTGCTGCACAGCTTCCCTCGCAGGCAGATTCCCTCCTGGTACGCTAACTTCTCTTGCCTTAGCGCCCTGCTTTGTTTGGAGGCTGTTTGCGGACAGCAGCACACACAGCGGGAAGGTGCGCGCTGGCCAGCTCCAAGTCTCGGCAGATAGAAGCGCAAGCGAGGCACCGGCTCGCAGTTTGTCCCGGGCATGGGAAGCAGCATGCTGCATGCCCAGAACACATCCCCCTGTATCCTGCCTGCCACGGGACTGCTTCTGAGCACGGAGACACGTCTACAAGCCAGCTGAGATGGGCTTTGCCTAAGAGTCAGGGAAGTGTCGAGTGGAACAAGGGATGTGCTGCACAGCTTCCCTCGCAGGCAGATTCCCTCCTGGGACGCTTACTTCTCATGCCTTAGTGCCCTGCTTTGTTTGGAGGCTGTTTGCGGACAGCAGCACACACAGCGGGAAGGTGCGCGCTGGCAAGCTCCAAGTCTCGGCAGATAGAAGCGCAAGCGAGGCACCGGCTCGCAGTTTGTCCCGGGCATGGGAAGCAGCATGATGCATGCCCAGAACACATCCCCCTGTATCCTGACTGCCACAGGACTGCTTCTGAGCACGGAGGCACGCCTACAAGCCAGCTGAGATGGGCTTTGCCTAAGAGTGAGGGAAGTGTCGAGTGGAACAAGGGATGTGCTGCACAGCTTCCCTCGCAGGCAGATTCCCTCCTGGGACGCTTACTTCTCATGCCTTAGTGCCCTGCTTTGTTTGGAGGCTGTTTGCGGACAGCAGCACACACAGCGGGAAGGTGCGCTCTGATCGGCTCCAAGTCTCGGCAGATAGAAGCGCAAGCGAGGCACCGGCTCGCAGTTTGTCCCGGGCATGGGAAGCAGCGTGCTGCATGCCCAGAACACATCTTGCACTGTCCTGCCTGCCACAGGGCTGTTTCTGAGCACGGAGGCACGCCTACAAGCAAGTTGAGATGGGCTTTGCCTAAGAGTGAGGGAAGTGTCGAGTGGAACAAGGGAACTGCTGAACAGCTTCCCTCGCAGGCAGATTCCCTCCTGGGGCGCTTAGTTCTCTTGCTTTAGTGCCCTGCTTTGTTTGGAGACTGTTTGCGGACAGCAGCACACACAGCGGGAAGGTGCGCTCTGATCGGCTCCAAGTCCGGCAGATAGAAGCGCAAGCGAGGCACCGGCTCGCAGTTTGTCCCGGGCATGGGAAGCAGCATGCTGCTTGCCCAGAACACATCCCCCTGTATCCTGCCTGCCACGGGACTGCTTCTGAGCACGGAGACACGTCTACAAGCCAGCTGAGATGGGCTTTGCCTAAGAGTCAGGGAAGTGTCGAGTGGAACAAGGGATGTGCTGCACAGCTTCCCTCGCAGGCAGATTCCCTCCTGGGACGCTTACTTCTCATGCCTTAGTGCCCTGCTTTGTTTGGAGGCTGTTTGCGGACAGCAGCACACACAGCGGGAAGGTGCGCTCTGATCGGCTCCAAGTCTTGGCAGATAGAAGCGCAAGCGAGGCACCGGCTCGCAGTTTGTCCCGGGCATGGGAAGCAGCATGCTGCATGCCCAGAACACATCTCGCACTGTCCTGCCTGCCACGGGACTGCTTCTGAGCACGGAGGTACGCCTACAGGCAAGTTGAGATGGGCTTTGCCTAAGAGTGAGGGAAGTGTCGAGTGGAACAAGGGAACTGCTGAACAGCTTCCCTTGCAGGCAGATTCCCTCCTGGGGCGCTTAGTTCTCTTGCTTTAGTGCCCTGCTTTGTTTGGAGACTGTTTGCGGACAGCAGCACACACAGCGGGAAGGTGCGCTCTGATCGGCTCCAAGTCTCGGCAGATAGAAGCGCAAGCGAGGCACCGGCTCGCAGTTTGTCCCGGGCATGGGAAGCAGCATGCTGCATGCCCAGAACACATCTCGCACTATCCTGCCTGCCACGGGACTGCTTCTGAGCACGGAGGCACGCCTACAAGCCAGCTGAGATGGGCTTTGCCTAAGAGTCAGGGAAGTGGCGAGCTGAACACGGGAACTGCTGCACAGCTTCCCTCGCAGGCAGATTCCCTCCTGGTACGCTAACTTCTCTTGCCTTAGCGCCCTGCTTTGTTTGGAGGCTGTTTGCGGACAGCAGCACACACAGCGGGAAGGTGCACGCTGGCCAGCTCCAAGTCTCGGCAGATAGAAGCGCAAGCGAGGCACCGGCTCGCAGTTTGTCCCGGGCATGGGAAGCAGCATGCTGCATGCCCAGAACACATCCCCCTGTATCCTGCCTGCCACGGGACTGCTTCTGAGCACGGAGACACGTCTACAAGCCAGCTGAGATGGGCTTTGCCTAAGAGTCAGGGAAGTGTCGAGTGGAACAAGGGATGTGCTGCACAGCTTCCCTCGCAGGCAGATTCCCTCCTGGGACGCTTACTTCTCATGCCTTAGTGCCCTGCTTTGTTTGGAGGCTGTTTGCGGACAGCAGCACACACAGCGGGAAGGTGCGCGCTGGCAAGCTCCAAGTCTCGGCAGATAGAAGCGCAAGCGAGGCACCGGCTCGCAGTTTGTCCCGGGCATGGGAAGCAGCATGATGCATGCCCAGAACACATCCCCCTGTATCCTGACTGCCACAGGACTGCTTCTGAGCACGGAGGCACGCCTACAAGCCAGCTGAGATGGGCTTTGCCTAAGAGTGAGGGAAGTGTCGAGTGGAACAAGGGATGTGCTGCACAGCTTCCCTCGCAGGCAGATTCCCTCCTGGGACGCTTACTTCTCTTGCCTTAGTGCCCTGCTTTGTTTGGAGGCTGTTTGCGGACAGCAGCACACACAGCGGGAAGGTGCGCTCTGATCGGCTCCAAGTCTCGGCAGATAGAAGCGCAAGCGAGGCACCGGCTCGCAGTTTGTCCCGGGCATGGGAAGCAGCATGCTGCGTGCCCAGAACACATCTTGCACTGTCCTGCCTGCCACAGGGCTGTTTCTGAGCACGGAGGCACGCCTACAAGCAAGTTGAGATGGGCTTTGCCTAAGAGTGAGGGAAGTGTCGAGTGGAACAAGGGAACTGCTGAACAGCTTCCCTCGCAGGCAGATTCCCTCCTGGGGCGCTTAGTTCTCTTGCTTTAGTGCCCTGCTTTGTTTGGAGACTGTTTGCGGACAGCAGCACACACAGCGGGAAGGTGCGCTCTGATCGGCTCCAAGTCCGGCAGATAGAAGCGCAAGCGAGGCACCGGCTCGCAGTTTGTCCCGGGCATGGGAAGCAGCACGCTGCTTGCCCAGAACACATCCCCCTGTATCCTGACTGCCACGGGACTGCTTCTGAGCACGGAGGCACGCCTACAAGCCAGCTGAGATGTGCTTTGCCTAAGAGTGAGGGAAGTGTCGAGTGGAACAAGGGATGTGCTGCACAGCTTCCCTCGCAGGCAGATTCCCTCCTGGGACGCTTACTTCTCATGCCTTAGTGCCCTGCTTTGTTTGGAGGCTGTTTGCGGACAGCAGCACACACAGCGGGAAGGTGCGCGCTGGCCAGCTCCAAGTCCGGCAGATAGAAGCGCAAGCCAGGCACCGGATCGCAGTTTGTCCCGGGCATGGGAAGCAGCGTGCTGCATGCCCAGAACACATCTCTCACTGTCCTGCCTGCCACAGGGCTGTTTCTGAGCACGGAGGCACGTCTACAAGCAAGTTGAGATGGGCTTTGCCTAAGAGTGAGGGAAGTGGCGAGTGGAACAAGGGAACTGCTGCACAGCTTCCCTCACAGGCACATTCCCTCCTGGGACGCTTACTTCTCTTGCCTTAGCGCCCTGCTTTGTTTGGAGGCTGTTTGCGGACAGCAGCACACACAGCGGGAAGGTGCGCGCTGGCCAGCTCCAAGTCTCGGCAGATAGAAGCGCAAGCGAGGCACCGGCTCGCAGTTTGTCCCGGGCATGGGAAGCAGCATGCTGCGTGCCCAGAACACATCTCGCACTGTCCTGCCTGCCACGGGACTGCTTCTGAGCACGGAGGCACGTCTACAAGCCAGCTGAGATGGGCTTTGCCTAAGAGTGAGGGAAGTGGCGAGCGGAACAAGGGAACTGCTGCACAGCTTCCCTTGCAGGCAGATTCCCTCCTGGGACGCTTACTTCTCTTGCCTTAGCGCCCTGCTTTGTTTGGAGGCTGTTTGCAGACAGCAGCACACACAGCGGGAAGGTGCGCGCTGGCCAGCTCCAAGTCTCGGCAGATAGAAGCGCAAGCGAGGCACCGGCTCGCAGTTTGTCCCGGGCATGGGAAGCAGCATGCTGCATGCCCAGAAAACATCCCCTTGTATCCTGACTGCCACAGGACTGCTTCTGAGCACGGAGGCACGTCTACAAGCCAGCTGAGATGGGCTTTGCCTAAGAGTGAGGGAAGTGTCGAGTGGAACAAGGGATGTGCTGCACAGCTTCCCTCGCAGGCAGATTCCCTCCTGGGACGCTTACTTCTCATGCCTTAGTGCCCTGCTTTGTTTGGAGGCTGTTTGCGGACAGCAGCACACACAGCGGGAAGGTGCGCGCTGGCAAGCTCCAAGTCTCGGCAGATAGAAGCGCAAGCGAGGCACCGGCTCGCAGTTTGTCCCGGGCATGGGAAGCAGCATGATGCATGCCCAGAACACATCCCCCTGTATCCTGCCTGCCACGGGACTGCTTCTGAGCACGGAGGCACGCCTACAGGCAAGTTGAGATGGGCTTTGCCTAAGAGTGAGGGAAGTGTCGAGTGGAACAAGGGAACTGCTGAACAGCTTCCCTCGCAGGCAGATTCCCTCCTGGGGCGCTTAGTTCTCTTGCTTTAGTGCCCTGCTTTGTTTGGAGACTGTTTGCGGACAGCAGCACACACAGCGGGAAGGTGCGCTCTGATCGGCTCCAAGTCCGGCAGATAGAAGCGCAAGCGAGGCACCGGCTCGCAGTTTGTCCCGGGCATGGGAAGCAGCACGCTGCTTGCCCAGAACACATCCCCCTGTATCCTGACTGCCACGGGACTGCTTCTGAGCACGGAGGCACGTCTACAAGCCAGCTGAGATGGGCTTTGCCTAAGAGTGAGGGAAGTGTCGAGTGGAACAAGGGATGTGCTGCACAGCTTCCCTCGCAGGCAGATTCCCTCCTGGGACGCTTACTTCTCATGCCTTAGTGCCCTGCTTTGTTTGGAGGCTGTTTCCGGACAGCAGCACACACAGCGGGAAGGTGCGCTCTGATCGGCTCCAAGTCTCGGCAGATAGAAGCGCAAGCGAGGCACCGGCTCGCAGTTTGTCCCGGGCATGGGAAGCAGCATGCTGCATGCCCAGAACACATCTCGCACTGTCCTGCCTGCCACGGGACTGCTTCTGAGCACGGAGGCTCGCCTACAAGCCAGCTGAGATGGGCTTTGCCTAAGAGTCAGGGTAGTGTCGAGTGGAACAAGGGAACTGCTGCACAGCTTCCCTCGCAGGCAGATTCCCTCCTGGGGCGCTTACTTCTCTTGCCTTAGCGCCCTGCTTTGTTTGGAGGCTGTTTGCGGACAGCAGCACACACAGCGGGAAGGTGCGCTCTGATCGGCTCCAAGTCTCGGCAGATAGAAGCGCAAGCGAGGCACCGGCTCGCAGTTTGTCCCGGGCATGGGAAGCAGCATGCTGCATGCCCAGAACACATCTCGCACTGTCCTGCCTGCCACGGGACTGCTTCTGAGCACGGAGGCACGCCTACAGGCAAGTTGAGATGTGCTTTGCCTAAGAGTGAGGGAAGTGTCGAGTGGAACAAGGGATGTGCTGCACAGCTTCCCTCGCAGGCAGATTCCCTCCTGGGACGCTTACTTCTCTTGCCTTACCGCCCTGCTTTGTTTGGAGGCTGTTTGCGGACAGCAGCACACACAGCGGGAAGGTGCGCTCTGATCGGCTCCAAGTCTCGGCAGATAGAAGCGCAAGCGAGGCACCGGCTCGCAGTTTGTCCCGGGCATGGGAAGCAGCATGCTGCATGCCCAGAACACATCTCACACTGTCCTGCCTGCCACGGGACTGCTTCTGAGCACGGAGGCACGCCTACAGGCAAGTTGAGATGTGCTTTGCCTAAGAGTGAGGGAAGTGTCGAGTGGAACAAGGGAACTGCTGAACAGCTTCCCTCGCAGGCAGATTCCCTCCTGGGGCGCTTAGTTCTCTTGCTTTAGTGCCCTGCTTTGTTTGGAGACTGTTTGCGGACAGCAGCACACACAGCGGGAAGGTGCGCGCTGGCCAGCTCCAAGTCCGGCAGATAGAAGCGCAAGCCAGGCACCGGCTCGCAGTTTGTCCCGGGCATGGGAAGCAGCGTGCTGCATGCCCAGAACACATCTCTCACTGTCCTGCCTGCCACAGGGCTGTTTCTGAGCACGGAGGCACGTCTACAAGCCAGCTGAGATGGGCTTTGCCTAAGAGTGAGGGAAGTGGCGAGTGGAACAAGGGAACTGCTGCACAGCTTCCCTCACAGGCACATTCCCTCCTGGGACGCTTACTTCTCTTGCCTTAGCGCCCTGCTTTGTTTGGAGGCTGTTTGCGGACAGCAGCACACACAGCGGGAAGGTGCGCGCTGGCCAGCTCCAAGTCTCGGCAGATAGAAGCGCAAGCGAGGCACCGGCTCGCAGTTTGTCCCGGGCATGGGAAGCAGCATGATGCATGCCCAGAACACATCCCCCTGTATCCTGACTGCCACAGGACTGCTTCTGAGCACGGAGGCACGTCTACAAGCCAGCTGAGATGGGCTTTGCCTAAGAGTGAGGGAAGTGTCGAGTGGAACAAGGGATGTGCTGCACAGCTTCCCTCGCAGGCAGATTCCCTCCTGGGACGCTTACTTCTCATGCCTTAGTGCCCTGCTTTGTTTGGAGGCTGTTTGCGGACAGCAGCACACACAGCGGGAAGGTGCGCGCTGGCAAGCTCCAAGTCTCGGCAGATAGAAGCGCAAGCGAGGCACCGGCTCGCAGTTTGTCCCGGGCATGGGAAGCAGCATGATGCATGCCCAGAACACATCCCCCTGTATCCTGACTGCCACAGGACTGCTTCTGAGCACGGAGGCACGTCTACAAGCCAGCTGAGATGGGCTTTGCCTAAGAGTGAGGGAAGTGTCGAGTGGAACAAGGGATGTGCTGCACAGCTTCCCTCGCAGGCAGATTCCCTCCTGGGACGCTTACTTCTCATGCCTTAGTGCCCTGCTTTGTTTGGAGGCTGTTTGCGGACAGCAGCACACACAGCGGGAAGGTGCGCTCTGATCGGCTCCAAGTCTCGGCAGATAGAAGCGCAAGCGAGGCACCGGCTCGCAGTTTGTCCCGGGCATGGGAAGCAGCATGCTGCGTGCCCAGAACACATCTTGCACTGTCCTGCCTGCCACAGGGCTGTTTCTGAGCACGGAGGCACGCCTACAAGCAAGTTGAGATGGGCTTTGCCTAAGAGTGAGGGAAGTGTCGAGTGGAACAAGGGAACTGCTGAACAGCTTCCCTCGCAGGCAGATTCCCTCCTGGGGCGCTTAGTTCTCTTGCTTTAGTGCCCTGCTTTGTTTGGAGACTGTTTGCGGACAGCAGCACACACAGCGGGAAGGTGCGCTCTGATCGGCTCCAAGTCCGGCAGATAGAAGCGCAAGCGAGGCACCGGCTCGCAGTTTGTCCCGGGCATGGGAAGCAGCACGCTGCTTGCCCAGAACACATCCCCCTGTATCCTGACTGCCACGGGACTGCTTCTGAGCACGGAGGCACGCCTACAAGCCAGCTGAGATGGGCTTTGCCTAAGAGTGAGGGAAGTGTCGAGTGGAACAAGGGATGTGCTGCACAGCTTCCCTCGCAGGCAGATTCCCTCCTGGGACGCTTACTTCTCATGCCTTAGTGCCCTGCTTTGTTTGGAGGCTGTTTGCGGACAGCAGCACACACAGCGGGAAGGTGCGCGCTGGCCAGCTCCAAGTCCGGCAGATAGAAGCGCAAGCCAGGCACCGGATCGCAGTTTGTCCCGGGCATGGGAAGCAGCGTGCTGCATGCCCAGAACACATCTCTCACTGTCCTGCCTGCCACAGGGCTGTTTCTGAGCACGGAGGCACGTCTACAAGCAAGTTGAGATGGGCTTTGCCTAAGAGTGAGGGAAGTGGCGAGTGGAACAAGGGAACTGCTGCACAGCTTCCCTCACAGGCACATTCCCTCCTGGGACGCTTACTTCTCTTGCCTTAGCGCCCTGCTTTGTTTGGAGGCTGTTTGCGGACAGCAGCACACACAGCGGGAAGGTGCGCGCTGGCCAGCTCCAAGTCTCGGCAGATAGAAGCGCAAGCGAGGCACCGGCTCGCAGTTTGTCCCGGGCATGGGAAGCAGCATGCTGCGTGCCCAGAACACATCTCGCACTGTCCTGCCTGCCACGGGACTGCTTCTGAGCACGGAGGCACGTCTACAAGCCAGCTGAGATGGGCTTTGCCTAAGAGTGAGGGAAGTGGCGAGCGGAACAAGGGAACTGCTGCACAGCTTCCCTCGCAGGCAGATTCCCTCCTGGGACGCTTACTTCTCTTGCCTTAGCGCCCTGCTTTGTTTGGAGGCTGTTTGCAGACAGCAGCACACACAGCGGGAAGGTGCGCGCTGGCCAGCTCCAAGTCTCGGCAGATAGAAGCGCAAGCGAGGCACCGGCTCGCAGTTTGTCCTGGGCATGGGAAGCAGCATGCTGCATGCCCAGAAAACATCCCCTTGTATCCTGACTGCCACAGGACTGCTTCTGAGCACGGAGGCACGTCTACAAGCCAGCTGAGATGGGCTTTGCCTAAGAGTGAGGGAAGTGTCGAGTGGAACAAGGGATGTGCTGCACAGCTTCCCTCGCAGGCAGATTCCCTCCTGGGACGCTTACTTCTCATGCCTTAGTGCCCTGCTTTGTTTGGAGGCTGTTTGCGGACAGCAGCACACACAGCGGGAAGGTGCGCGCTGGCAAGCTCCAAGTCTCGGCAGATAGAAGCGCAAGCGAGGCACCGGCTCGCAGTTTGTCCCGGGCATGGGAAGCAGCATGATGCATGCCCAGAACACATCCCCCTGTATCCTGACTGCCACAGGACTGCTTCTGAGCACGGAGGCACGTCTACAAGCCAGCTGAGATGGGCTTTGCCTAAGAGTGAGGGAAGTGTCGAGTGGAACAAGGGATGTGCTGCACAGCTTCCCTCGCAGGCAGATTCCCTCCTGGGACGCTTACTTCTCATGCCTTAGTGCCCTGCTTTGTTTGGAGGCTGTTTGCGGACAGCAGCACACACAGCGGGAAGGTGCGCGCTGGCAAGCTCCAAGTCTCGGCAGATAGAAGCGCAAGCGAGGCACCGGCTCGCAGTTTGTCCCGGGCATGGGAAGCAGCATGATGCATGCCCAGAACACATCCCCCTGTATCCTGACTGCCACAGGACTGCTTCTGAGCACGGAGGCACGTCTACAAGCCAGCTGAGATGGGCTTTGCCTAAGAGTGAGGGAAGTGTCGAGTGGAACAAGGGATGTGCTGCACAGCTTCCCTCGCAGGCAGATTCCCTCCTGGGACGCTTAGTTCTCTTGCCTTAGTGCCCTGCTTTGTTTGGAGGCTGTTTGCGGACAGCAGCACACACAGCGGGAAGGTGCGCTCTGATCGGCTCCAAGTCTCGGCAGATAGAAGCGCAAGCGAGGCACCGGCTCGCAGTTTGTCCCGGGCATGGGAAGCAGCATGCTGCGTGCCCAGAACACATCTTGCACTGTCCTGCCTGCCACAGGGCTGTTTCTGAGCACGGAGGCACGCCTACAAGCAAGTTGAGATGGGCTTTGCCTAAGAGTGAGGGAAGTGTCGAGTGGAACAAGGGAACTGCTGCACAGCTTCCCTCGCAGGCAGATTCCCTCCTGGGGCGCTTAGTTCTCTTGCTTTAGTGCCCTGCTTTGTTTGGAGACTGTTTGCGGACAGCAGCACACACAGCGGGAAGGTGCGCTCTGATCGGCTCCAAGTCCGGCAGATAGAAGCGCAAGCGAGGCACCGGCTCGCAGTTTGTCCCGGGCATGGGAAGCAGCACGCTGCTTGCCCAGAACACATCCCCCTGTATCCTGACTGCCACGGGACTGCTTCTGAGCACGGAGGCACGTCTACAAGCCAGCTGAGATGGGCTTTGCCTAAGAGTGAGGGAAGTGTCGAGTGGAACAAGGGATGTGCTGCACAGCTTCCCTCGCAGGCAGATTCCCTCCTGGGACGCTTACTTCTCATGCCTTAGTGCCCTGCTTTGTTTGGAGGCTGTTTGCGGACAGCAGCACACACAGCGGGAAGGTGCGCTCTGATCGGCTCCAAGTCTCGGCAGATAGAAGCGCAAGCGAGGCACCGGCTCGCAGTTTGTCCCGGGCATGGGAAGCAGCATGCTGCATGCCCAGAACACATCTCGCACTGTCCTGCCTGCCACGGGACTGCTTCTGAGCACGGAGGCTCGCCTACAAGCCAGCTGAGATGGGCTTTGCCTAAGAGTCAGGGTAGTGTCGAGTGGAACAAGGGAACTGCTGCACAGCTTCCCTCGCAGGCAGATTCCCTCCTGGGGCGCTTACTTCTCTTGCCTTAGCGCCCTGCTTTGTTTGGAGGCTGTTTGCGGACAGCAGCACACACAGCGGGAAGGTGCGCTCTGATCGGCTCCAAGTCTCGGCAGATAGAAGCGCAAGCGAGGCACCGGCTCGCAGTTTGTCCCGGGCATGGGAAGCAGCATGCTGCATGCCCAGAACACATCTCGCACTGTCCTGCCTGCCACGGGACTGCTTCTGAGCACGGAGGCACGCCTACAGGCAAGTTGAGATGTGCTTTGCCTAAGAGTGAGGGAAGTGTCGAGTGGAACAAGGGAACTGCTGAACAGCTTCCCTCGCAGGCAGATTCCCTCCTGGGGCGCTTAGTTCTCTTGCTTTAGTGCCCTGCTTTGTTTGGAGACTGTTTGCGGACAGCAGCACACACAGCGGGAAGGTGCGCGCTGGCCAGCTCCAAGTCCGGCAGATAGAAGCGCAAGCGAGGCACCGGCTCGCAGTTTGTCCCGGGCATGGGAAGCAGCATGCTGCATGCCCAGAACACATCTCGCACTGTCCTGCCTGCCACGGGACTGCTTCTGAGCACGGAGGCTCGCCTACAAGCCAGCTGAGATGGGCTTTGCCTAAGAGTCAGGGTAGTGTCGAGTGGAACAAGGGATGTGCTGCACAGCTTCCCTCGCAGGCAGATTCCCTCCTGGGGCGCTTACTTCTCTTGCCTTACCGCCCTGCTTTGTTTGGAGGCTGTTTGCGGACAGCAGCACACACAGCGGGAAGGTGCGCTCTGATCGGCTCCAAGTCTCGGCAGATAGAAGCGCAAGCGAGGCACCGGCTCGCAGTTTGTCCCGGGCATGGGAAGCAGCATGCTGCATGCCCAGAACACATCTCACACTGTCCTGCCTGCCACGGGACTGCTTCTGAGCACGGAGGCACGCCTACAGGCAAGTTGAGATGTGCTTTGCCTAAGAGTGAGGGAAGTGTCGAGTGGAACAAGGGAACTGCTGAACAGCTTCCCTCGCAGGCAGATTCCCTCCTGGGGCGCTTAGTTCTCTTGCTTTAGTGCCCTGCTTTGTTTGGAGACTGTTTGCGGACAGCAGCACACACAGCGGGAAGGTGCGCGCTGGCCAGCTCCAAGTCCGGCAGATAGAAGCGCAAGCCAGGCACCGGCTCGCAGTTTGTCCCGGGCATGGGAAGCAGCGTGCTGCATGCCCAGAACACATCTCTCACTGTCCTGCCTGCCACAGGGCTGTTTCTGAGCACGGAGGCACGTCTACAAGCCAGCTGAGATGGGCTTTGCCTAAGAGTGAGGGAAGTGGCGAGTGGAACAAGGGAACTGCTGCACAGCTTCCCTCACAGGCACATTCCCTCCTGGGACGCTTACTTCTCTTGCCTTAGCGCCCTGCTTTGTTTGGAGGCTGTTTGCGGACAGCAGCACACACAGCGGGAAGGTGCGCGCTGGCCAGCTCCAAGTCTCGGCAGATAGAAGCGCAAGCGAGGCACCGGCTCGCAGTTTGTCCCGGGCATGGGAAGCAGCATGATGCATGCCCAGAAAACATCCCCTTGTATCCTGACTGCCACAGGACTGCTTCTGAGCACGGAGGCACGTCTACAAGCCAGCTGAGATGGGCTTTGCCTAAGAGTGAGGGAAGTGTCGAGTGGAACAAGGGATGTGCTGCACAGCTTCCCTCGCAGGCAGATTCCCTCCTGGGACGCTTACTTCTCATGCCTTAGTGCCCTGCTTTGTTTGGAGGCTGTTTGCGGACAGCAGCACACACAGCGGGAAGGTGCGCGCTGGCAAGCTCCAAGTCTCGGCAGATAGAAGCGCAAGCGAGGCACCGGCTCGCAGTTTGTCCCGGGCATGGGAAGCAGCATGATGCATGCCCAGAACACATCCCCCTGTATCCTGACTGCCACAGGACTGCTTCTGAGCACGGAGGCACGTCTACAAGCCAGCTGAGATGGGCTTTGCCTAAGAGTGAGGGAAGTGTCGAGTGGAACAAGGGATGTGCTGCACAGCTTCCCTCGCAGGCAGATTCCCTCCTGGGACGCTTACTTCTCATGCCTTAGTGCCCTGCTTTGTTTGGAGGCTGTTTGCGGACAGCAGCACACACAGCGGGAAGGTGCGCGCTGGCAAGCTCCAAGTCTCGGCAGATAGAAGCGCAAGCGAGGCACCGGCTCGCAGTTTGTCCCGGGCATGGGAAGCAGCATGATGCATGCCCAGAACACATCCCCCTGTATCCTGACTGCCACAGGACTGCTTCTGAGCACGGAGGCACGTCTACAAGCCAGCTGAGATGGGCTTTGCCTAAGAGTGAGGGAAGTGTCGAGTGGAACAAGGGATGTGCTGCACAGCTTCCCTCGCAGGCAGATTCCCTCCTGGGACGCTTACTTCTCATGCCTTAGTGCCCTGCTTTGTTTGGAGGCTGTTTGCGGACAGCAGCACACACAGCGGGAAGGTGCGCTCTGATCGGCTCCAAGTCTCGGCAGATAGAAGCGCAAGCGAGGCACCGGCTCGCAGTTTGTCCCGGGCATGGGAAGCAGCATGCTGCGTGCCCAGAACACATCTTGCACTGTCCTGCCTGCCACAGGGCTGTTTCTGAGCACGGAGGCACGCCTACAAGCAAGTTGAGATGGGCTTTGCCTAAGAGTGAGGGAAGTGTCGAGTGGAACAAGGGAACTGCTGAACAGCTTCCCTCGCAGGCAGATTCCCTCCTGGGGCGCTTAGTTCTCTTGCTTTAGTGCCCTGCTTTGTTTGGAGACTGTTTGCGGACAGCAGCACACACAGCGGGAAGGTGCGCTCTGATCGGCTCCAAGTCCGGCAGATAGAAGCGCAAGCGATGCACCGGCTCGCAGTTTGTCCCGGGCATGGGAAGCAGCACGCTGCTTGCCCAGAACACATCCCCCTGTATCCTGACTGCCACGGGACTGCTTCTGAGCACGGAGGCACGTCTACAAGCCAGCTGAGATGGGCTTTGCCTAAGAGTGAGGGAAGTGTCGAGTGGAACAAGGGAACTGCTGCACAGCTTCCCTCGCAGGCAGATTCCCTCCTGGGGCGCTTACTTCTCTTGCCTTAGCGCCCTGCTTTGTTTGGAGGCTGTTTGCGGACAGCAGCACACACAGCGGGAAGGTGCGCTCTGATCGGCTCCAAGTCTCGGCAGATAGAAGCGCAAGCGAGGCACCGGCTCGCAGTTTGTCCCGGGCATGGGAAGCAGCATGCTGCATGCCCAGAACACATCTCGCACTGTCCTGCCTGCCACGGGACTGCTTCTGAGCACGGAGGCACGCCTACAGGCAAGTTGAGATGTGCTTTGCCTAAGAGTGAGGGAAGTGTCGAGTGGAACAAGGGAACTGCTGCACAGCTTCCCTCGCAGGCAGATTCCCTCCTGGGGCGCTTAGTTCTCTTGCTTTAGTGCCCTGCTTTGTTTGGAGACTGTTTGCGGACAGCAGCACACACAGCGGGAAGGTGCGCGCTGGCCAGCTCCAAGTCTCGGCAGATAGAAGCGCAAGCCAGGCACCGGCTCGCAGTTTGTCCCGGGCATGGGAAGCAGCGTGCTGCGTGCCCAGAACACATCTCGCACTATCCTGCCTGCCACGGGACTGCTTCTGAGCACGGAGGCACGCCTACAAGCCAGCTGAGATGGGCTTTGCCTAAGAGTCAGGGAAGTGGCGAGCTGAACACGGGAACTGCTGCACAGCTTCCCTCGCAGGCAGATTCCCTCCTGGTACGCTAACTTCTCTTGCCTTAGCGCCCTGCTTTGTTTGGAGGCTGTTTGCGGACAGCAGCACACACAGCGGGAAGGTGCGCGCTGGCCAGCTCCAAGTCTCGGCAGATAGAAGCGCAAGCGAGGCACCGGCTCGCAGTTTGTCCCGGGCATGGGAAGCAGCATGCTGCATGCCCAGAACACATCCCCCTGTATCCTGCCTGCCACGGGACTGCTTCTGAGCACGGAGACACGTCTACAAGCCAGCTGAGATGGGCTTTGCCTAAGAGTCAGGGAAGTGTCGAGTGGAACAAGGGATGTGCTGCACAGCTTCCCTCGCAGGCAGATTCCCTCCTGGGACGCTTACTTCTCATGCCTTAGTGCCCTGCTTTGTTTGGAGGCTGTTTGCGGACAGCAGCACACACAGCGGGAAGGTGCGCGCTGGCAAGCTCCAAGTCTCGGCAGATAGAAGCGCAAGCGAGGCACCGGCTCGCAGTTTGTCCCGGGCATGGGAAGCAGCATGATGCATGCCCAGAACACATCCCCCTGTATCCTGACTGCCACAGGACTGCTTCTGAGCACGGAGGCACGCCTACAAGCCAGCTGAGATGGGCTTTGCCTAAGAGTGAGGGAAGTGTCGAGTGGAACAAGGGATGTGCTGCACAGCTTCCCTCGCAGGCAGATTCCCTCCTGGGACGCTTACTTCTCATGCCTTAGTGCCCTGCTTTGTTTGGAGGCTGTTTGCGGACAGCAGCACACACAGCGGGAAGGTGCGCTCTGATCGGCTCCAAGTCTCGGCAGATAGAAGCGCAAGCGAGGCACCGGCTCGCAGTTTGTCCCGGGCATGGGAAGCAGCGTGCTGCATGCCCAGAACACATCTTGCACTGTCCTGCCTGCCACAGGGCTGTTTCTGAGCACGGAGGCACGCCTACAAGCAAGTTGAGATGGGCTTTGCCTAAGAGTGAGGGAAGTGTCGAGTGGAACAAGGGAACTGCTGAACAGCTTCCCTCGCAGGCAGATTCCCTCCTGGGGCGCTTAGTTCTCTTGCTTTAGTGCCCTGCTTTGTTTGGAGACTGTTTGCGGACAGCAGCACACACAGCGGGAAGGTGCGCTCTGATCGGCTCCAAGTCCGGCAGATAGAAGCGCAAGCGAGGCACCGGCTCGCAGTTTGTCCCGGGCATGGGAAGCAGCATGCTGCTTGCCCAGAACACATCCCCCTGTATCCTGCCTGCCACGGGACTGCTTCTGAGCACGGAGACACGTCTACAAGCCAGCTGAGATGGGCTTTGCCTAAGAGTCAGGGAAGTGTCGAGTGGAACAAGGGATGTGCTGCACAGCTTCCCTCGCAGGCAGATTCCCTCCTGGGACGCTTACTTCTCATGCCTTAGTGCCCTGCTTTGTTTGGAGGCTGTTTGCGGACAGCAGCACACACAGCGGGAAGGTGCGCTCTGATCGGCTCCAAGTCTCGGCAGATAGAAGCGCAAGCGAGGCACCGGCTCGTAGTTTGTCCCGGGCATGGGAAGCAGCATGCTGCGTGCCCAGAACACATCTCGCACTATCCTGCCTGCCACGGGACTGCTTCTGAGCACGGAGGCACGCCTACAAGCCAGCTGAGATGGGCTTTGCCTAAGAGTCAGGGAAGTGGCGAGCTGAACACGGGAACTGCTGCACAGCTTCCCTCGCAGGCAGATTCCCTCCTGGTACGCTAACTTCTCTTGCCTTAGCGCCCTGCTTTGTTTGGAGGCTGTTTGCGGACAGCAGCACACACAGCGGGAAGGTGCGCGCTGGCAAGCTCCAAGTCTCGGCAGATAGAAGCGCAAGCGAGGCACCGGCTCGCAGTTTGTCCCGGGCATGGGAAGCAGCATGATGCATGCCCAGAACACATCCCCCTGTATCCTGACTGCCACAGGACTGCTTCTGAGCACGGAGGCACGCCTACAAGCCAGCTGAGATGGGCTTTGCCTAAGAGTGAGGGAAGTGTCGAGTGGAACAAGGGATGTGCTGCACAGCTTCCCTCGCAGGCAGATTCCCTCCTGGGACGCTTACTTCTCTTGCCTTAGTGCCCTGCTTTGTTTGGAGGCTGTTTGCGGACAGCAGCACACACAGCGGGAAGGTGCGCTCTGATCGGCTCCAAGTCTCGGCAGATAGAAGCGCAAGCGAGGCACCGGCTCGCAGTTTGTCCCGGGCATGGGAAGCAGCATGCTGCGTGCCCAGAACACATCTTGCACTGTCCTGCCTGCCACAGGGCTGTTTCTGAGCACGGAGGCACGCCTACAAGCAAGTTGAGATGGGCTTTGCCTAAGAGTGAGGGAAGTGTCGAGTGGAACAAGGGATGTGCTGCACAGCTTCCCTCGCAGGCAGATTCCCTCCTGGGACGCTTACTTCTCATGCCTTAGTGCCCTGCTTTGTTTGGAGGCTGTTTGCGGACAGCAGCACACACAGCGGGAAGGTGCGCTCTGATCGGCTCCAAGTCTCGGCAGATAGAAGCGCAAGCGAGGCACCGGCTCGCAGTTTGTCCCGGGCATGGGAAGCAGCATGCTGCATGCCCAGAACACATCTCGCACTGTCCTGCCTGCCACGGGACTGCTTCTGAGCACGGAGGCTCGCCTACAAGCCAGCTGAGATGGGCTTTGCCTAAGAGTCAGGGTAGTGTCGAGTGGAACAAGGGATGTGCTGCACAGCTTCCCTCGCAGGCAGATTCCCTCCTGGGGCGCTTACTTCTCTTGCCTTACCGCCCTGCTTTGTTTGGAGGCTGTTTGCGGACAGCAGCACACACAGTGGGAAGGTGCGCTCTGATCGGCTCCAAGTCTCGGCAGATAGAAGCGCAAGCGAGGCACCGGCTCGCAGTTTGTCCCGGGCATGGGAAGCAGCATGCTGCATGCCCAGAACACATCTCACACTGTCCTGCCTGCCACGGGACTGCTTCTGAGCACGGAGGCATGCCTACAGGCAAGTTGAGATGTGCTTTGCCTAAGAGTGAGGGAAGTGTCGAGTGGAACAAGGGAACTGCTGAACAGCTTCCCTCGCAGGCAGATTCCCTCCTGGGGCGCTTAGTTCTCTTGCTTTAGTGCCCTGCTTTGTTTGGAGACTGTTTGCGGACAGCAGCACACACAGCGGGAAGGTGCGCGCTGGCCAGCTCCAAGTCTCGGCAGATAGAAGCGCAAGCGAGGCACCGGCTCGCAGTTTGTCCCGGGCATGGGAAGCAGCATGCTGCGTGCCCAGAACACATCTCGCACTGTCCTGCCTGCCACGGGACTGCTTCTGAGCACGGAGGCACGTCTACAAGCCAGCTGAGATGGGCTTTGCCTAAGAGTGAGGGAAGTGGCGAGCGGAACAAGGGAACTGCTGCACAGCTTCCCTTGCAGGCAGATTCCCTCCTGATACGCTTACTTCTCTTGCCTTAGCGCCCTGCTTTGTTTGGAGGCTGTTTGCGGACAGCAGCACACACAGCGGGAAGGTGCGCGCTGGCCAGCTCCAAGTCTCGGCAGATAGAAGCGCAAGCGAGGCACCGGCTCGCAGTTTGTCCCGGGCATGGGAAGCAGCATGCTGCATGCCCAGAAAACATCCCCTTGTATCCTGACTGCCACAGGACTGCTTCTGAGCACGGAGGCACGTCTACAAGCCAGCTGAGATGGGCTTTGCCTAAGAGTGAGGGAAGTGTCGAGTGGAACAAGGGATGTGCTGCACAGCTTCCCTCGCAGGCAGATTCCCTCCTGGGACGCTTACTTCTCATGCCTTAGTGCCCTGCTTTGTTTGGAGGCTGTTTGCGGACAGCAGCACACATAGCGGGAAGGTGCGCGCTGGCAAGCTCCAAGTCTCGGCAGATAGAAGCGCAAGCGAGGCACCGGCTCGCAGTTTGTCCCGGGCATGGGAAGCAGCATGATGCATGCCCAGAACACATCCCCCTGTATCCTGACTGCCACAGGACTGCTTCTGAGCACGGAGGCACGTCTACAAGCCAGCTGAGATGGGCTTTGCCTAAGAGTGAGGGAAGTGTCGAGTGGAACAAGGGATGTGCTGCACAGCTTCCCTCGCAGGCAGATTCCCTCCTGGGACGCTTACTTCTCATGCCTTAGTGCCCTGCTTTGTTTGGAGGCTGTTTGCGGACAGCAGCACACACAGCGGGAAGGTGCGCTCTGATCGGCTCCAAGTCTCGGCAGATAGAAGCGCAAGCGAGGCACCGGCTCGCAGTTTGTCCCGGGCATGGGAAGCAGCATGCTGCGTGCCCAGAACACATCTTGCACTGTCCTGCCTGCCACAGGGCTGTTTCTGAGCACGGAGGCACGCCTACAAGCAAGTTGAGATGGGCTTTGCCTAAGAGTGAGGGAAGTGTCGAGTGGAACAAGGGAACTGCTGAACAGCTTCCCTCGCAGGCAGATTCCCTCCTGGGGCGCTTAGTTCTCTTGCTTTAGTGCCCTGCTTTGTTTGGAGACTGTTTGCGGACAGCAGCACACACAGCGGGAAGGTGCGCTCTGATCGGCTCCAAGTCTCGGCAGATAGAAGCGCAAGCGAGGCACCGGCTCGTAGTTTGTCCCGGGCATGGGAAGCAGCATGCTGCGGGCCCAGAACACATCTCGCACTATCCTGCCTGCCACGGGACTGCTTCTGAGCATGGAGGCACGCCTACAAGCCAGCTGAGATGGGCTTTGCCTAAGAGTCAGGGAAGTGGCGAGTGGAACACGGGAACTGCTGCACAGCTTCCCTCGCAGGCAGATTCCCTCCTGGTACGCTAACTTCTCTTGCCTTAGCGCCCTGCTTTGTTTGGAGGCTGTTTGCGGACAGCAGCACACACAGCGGGAAGGTGCGCGCTGGCCAGCTCCAAGTCTCGGCAGATAGAAGCGCAAGCGAGGCACCGGCTCGCAGTTTGTCCCGGGCATGGGAAGCAGCATGCTGCATGCCCAGAACACATCCCCCTGTATCCTGCCTGCCACGGGACTGCTTCTGAGCACGGAGACACGTCTACAAGCCAGCTGAGATGGGCTTTGCCTAAGAGTCAGGGAAGTGTCGAGTGGAACAAGGGAACTGCTGAACAGCTTCCCTCGCAGGCAGATTCCCTCCTGGGGCGCTTAGTTCTCTTGCTTTAGTGCCCTGCTTTGTTTGGAGACTGTTTGCGGACAGCAGCACACACAGCGGGAAGGTGCGCTCTGATCGGCTCCAAGTCTCGGCAGATAGAAGCGCAAGCGAGGCACCGGCTCGCAGTTTGTCCCGGGCATGGGAAGCAGCATGCTGCATGCCCAGAACACATCTCGCACTGTCCTGCCTGCCACGGGACTGCTTCTGAGCACGGAGGCACGCCTACAAGCCAGCTGAGATGGGCTTTGCCTAAGAGTCAGGGTAGTGTCGAGTGGAACAAGGGAACTGCTGCACAGCTTCCCTCGCAGGCAGATTCCCTCCTGGGGCGCTTACTTCTCTTGCCTTAGCGCCCTGCTTTGTTTGGAGGCTGTTTGCGGACAGCAGCACACACAGCGGGAAGGTGTGCTCTGATCGGCTCCAAGTCTCGGCAGATAGAAGCGCAAGCGAGGCACCGGCTCGCAGTTTGTCCCGGGCATGGGAAGCAGCATGCTGCATGCCCAGAACACATCTCACACTGTCCTGCCTGCCACGGGACTGCTTCTGAGCACGGAGGCACGCCTACAGGCAAGTTGAGATGTGCTTTGTCTAAGAGTGAGGGAAGTGTCGAGTGGAACAAGGGAACTGCTGAACAGCTTCCCTCGCAGGCAGATTCCCTCCTGGGGCGCTTAGTTCTCTTGCTTTAGTGCCCTGCTTTGTTTGGAGACTGTTTGCGGACAGCAGCACACATAGCGGGAAGGTGCGCGCTGGCCAGCTCCAAGTCCGGCAGATAGAAGCGCAAGCCAGGCACCGGCTCGCAGTTTGTCCCGGGCGTGGGAAGCAGCGTGCTGCATGCCCAGAACACATCTCTCACTGTCCTGCCTGCCACAGGGCTGTTTCTGAGCACGGAGGCACGTCTACAAGCAAGTTGAGATGGGCTTTGCCTAAGAGTGAGGGAAGTGGCGAGTGGAACAAGGGAACTGCTGCACAGCTTCCCTCACAGGCACATTCCCTCCTGGGACGCTTACTTCTCTTGCCTTAGCGCCCTGCTTTGTTTGGAGGCTGTTTGCGGACAGCAGCACACACAGCGGGAAGGTGCGCGCTGGCCAGCTCCAAGTCTCGGCAGATAGAAGCGCAAGCGAGGCACCGGCTCGCAGTTTGTCCCGGGCATGGGAAGCAGCATGCTGCGTGCCCAGAACACATCTCGCACTGTCCTGCCTGCCACGGGACTGCTTCTGAGCACGGAGGCACGTCTACAAGCCAGCTGAGATGGGCTTTGCCTAAGAGTGAGGGAAGTGGCGAGCGGAACAAGGGAACTGCTGCACAGCTTCCCTCGCAGGCAGATTCCCTCCTGATACGCTTACTTCTCTTGCCTTAGCGCCCTGCTTTGTTTGGAGGCTGTTTGCGGACAGCAGCACACACAGCGGGAAGGTGCGCGCTGGCCAGCTCCAAGTCTCGGCAGATAGAAGCGCAAGCGAGGCACCGGCTCGCAGTTTGTCCCGGGCATGGGAAGCAGCATGCTGCGTGCCCAGAAAACATCCCCTTGTATCCTGACTGCCACGGGACTGCTTCTGAGCACGGAGGCACGCCTACAAGCCAGCTGAGATGGGCTTTGCCTAAGAGTCAGGGAAGTGTCGAGTGGAACAAGGGATGTGCTGCACAGCTTCCCTCGCAGGCAGATTCCCTCCTGGGACGCTTACTTCTCATGCCTTAGTGCCCTGCTTTGTTTGGAGGCTGTTTGCGGACAGCAGCACACACAGCGGGAAGGTGCGCGCTGGCAAGCTCCAAGTCTCGGCAGATAGAAGCGCAAGCGAGGCACCGGCTCGCAGTTTGTCCCGGGCATGGGAAGCAGCATGATGCATGCCCAGAACACATCCCCCTGTATCCTGACTGCCACAGGACTGCTTCTGAGCACGGAGGCACGTCTACAAGCCAGCTGAGATGGGCTTTGCCTAAGAGTCAGGGAAGTGTCGAGTGGAACAAGGGATGTGCTGCACAGCTTCCCTCGCAGGCAGATTCCCTCCTGGGACGCTTACTTCTCATGCCTTAGTGCCCTGCTTTGTTTGGAGGCTGTTTGCGGACAGCAGCACACACAGCGGGAAGGTGCGCTCTGATCGGCTCCAAGTCTCGGCAGATAGAAGCGCAAGCGAGGCACCGGCTCGCAGTTTGTCCCGGGCATGGGAAGCAGCATGCTGCGTGCCCAGAACACATCTTGCACTGTCCTGCCTGCCACAGGGCTGTTTCTGAGCACGGAGGCACGCCTACAAGCAAGTTGAGATGGGCTTTGCCTAAGAGTGAGGGAAGTGTCGAGTGGAACAAGGGAACTGCTGAACAGCTTCCCTCGCAGGCAGATTCCCTCCTGGGGCGCTTAGTTCTCTTGCTTTAGTGCCCTGCTTTGTTTGGAGACTGTTTGCGGACAGCAGCACACACAGCGGGAAGGTGCGCTCTGATCGGCTCCAAGTCCGGCAGATAGAAGCGCAAGCGAGGCACCGGCTCGCAGTTTGTCCCGGGCATGGGAAGCAGCACGCTGCTTGCCCAGAACACATCCCCCTGTATCCTGACTGCCACGGGACTGCTTCTGAGCACGGAGGCACGTCTACAAGCCAGCTGAGATGGGCTTTGCCTAAGAGTGAGGGAAGTGTCGAGTGGAACAAGGGATGTGCTGCACAGCTTCCCTCGCAGGCAGATTCCCTCCTGGGACGCTTACTTCTCATGCCTTAGTGCCCTGCTTTGTTTGGAGGCTGTTTGCGGACAGCAGCACACACAGCGGGAAGGTGCGCTCTGATCGGCTCCAAGTCTCGGCAGATAGAAGCGCAAGCGAGGCACCGGCTCGCAGTTTGTCCCGGGCATGGGAAGCAGCATGCTGCATGCCCAGAACACATCTCGCACTGTCCTGCCTGCCACGGGACTGCTTCTGAGCACGGAGGCTCGCCTACAAGCCAGCTGAGATGGGCTTTGCCTAAGAGTCAGGGTAGTGTCGAGTGGAACAAGGGAACTGCTGCACAGCTTCCCTCGCAGGCAGATTCCCTCCTGGTACGCTAACTTCTCTTGCCTTAGCGCCCTGCTTTGTTTGGAGGCTGTTTGCGGACAGCAGCACACACAGCGGGAAGGTGCGCGCTGGCCAGCTCCAAGTCTCGGCAGATAGAAGCGCAAGCGAGGCACCGGCTCGCAGTTTGTCCCGGGCATGGGAAGCAGCATGCTGCGTGCCCAGAACACATCCCCCTGTATCCTGCCTGCCACGGGACTGCTTCTGAGCACGGAGACACGTCTACAAGCCAGCTGAGATGGGCTTTGCCTAAGAGTCAGGGAAGTGTCGAGTGGAACAAGGGAACTGCTGAACAGCTTCCCTCGCAGGCAGATTCCCTCCTGGGGCGCTTAGTTCTCTTGCTTTAGTGCCCTGCTTTGTTTGGAGACTGTTTGCGGACAGCAGCACACACAGCGGGAAGGTGCGCTCTGATCGGCTCCAAGTCCGGCAGATAGAAGCGCAAGCGAGGCACCGGCTCGCAGTTTGTCCCGGGCATGGGAAGCAGCACGCTGCTTGCCCAGAACACATCCCCCTGTATCCTGACTGCCACGGGACTGCTTCTGAGCACGGAGGCTCGCCTACAAGCCAGCTGAGATGGGCTTTGCCTAAGAGTGAGGGAAGTGTCGAGTGGAACAAGGGATGTGCTGCACAGCTTCCCTCGCAGGCAGATTCCCTCCTGGGACGCTTACTTCTCATGCCTTAGTGCCCTGCTTTGTTTGGAGGCTGTTTGCGGACAGCAGCACACACAGCGGGAAGGTGCGCTCTGATCGGCTCCAAGTCTCGGCAGATAGAAGCGCAAGCGAGGCACCGGCTCGCAGTTTGTCCCGGGCATGGGAAGCAGCATGCTGCATGCCCAGAACACATCTCGCACTGTCCTGCCTGCCACGGGACTGCTTCTGAGCACGGAGGCACGCCTACAAGCCAGCTGAGATGGGCTTTGCCTAAGAGTGAGGGAAGTGTCGAGTGGAACAAGGGAACTGCTGAACAGCTTCCCTCGCAGGCAGATTCCCTCCTGGGGCGCTTAGTTCTCTTGCTTTAGTGCCCTGCTTTGTTTGGAGACTGTTTGCGGACAGCAGCACACATAGCGGGAAGGTGCGCGCTGGCCAGCTCCAAGTCCGGCAGATAGAAGCGCAAGCCAGGCACCGGCTCGCAGTTTGTCCCGGGCGTGGGAAGCAGCGTGCTGCATGCCCAGAACACATCTCTCACTGTCCTGCCTGCCACAGGGCTGTTTCTGAGCACGGAGGCACGTCTACAAGCAAGTTGAGATGGGCTTTGCCTAAGAGTGAGGGAAGTGGCGAGTGGAACAAGGGAACTGCTGCACAGCTTCCCTCACAGGCACATTCCCTCCTGGGACGCTTACTTCTCTTGCCTTAGCGCCCTGCTTTGTTTGGAGGCTGTTTGCGGACAGCAGCACACACAGCGGGAAGGTGCGCGCTGGCCAGCTCCAAGTCTCGGCAGATAGAAGCGCAAGCGAGGCACCGGCTCGCAGTTTGTCCCGGGCATGGGAAGCAGCATGCTGCGTGCCCAGAACACATCTCGCACTGTCCTGCCTGCCACGGGACTGCTTCTGAGCACGGAGGCACGCCTACAAGCAAGTTGAGATGGGCTTTGCCTAAGAGTGAGGGAAGTGGCGAGCGGAACAAGGGAACTGCTGCACAGCTTCCCTCGCAGGCAGATTCCCTCCTGATACGCTTACTTCTCTTGCCTTAGCGCCCTGCTTTGTTTGGAGGCTGTTTGCGGACAGCAGCACACACAGCGGGAAGGTGCGCGCTGGCCAGCTCCAAGTCTCGGCAGATAGAAGCGCAAGCGAGGCACCGGCTCGCAGTTTGTCCCGGGCATGGGAAGCAGCATGCTGCGTGCCCAGAAAACATCCCCTTGTATCCTGACTGCCACGGGACTGCTTCTGAGCACGGAGGCACGCCTACAAGCCAGCTGAGATGGGCTTTGCCTAAGAGTCAGGGAAGTGTCGAGTGGAACAAGGGATGTGCTGCACAGCTTCCCTCGCAGGCAGATTCCCTCCTGGGACGCTTACTTCTCATGCCTTAGTGCCCTGCTTTGTTTGGAGGCTGTTTGCGGACAGCAGCACACACAGCGGGAAGGTGCGCGCTGGCAAGCTCCAAGTCTCGGCAGATAGAAGCGCAAGTGAGGCACCGGCTCGCAGTTTGTCCCGGGCATGGGAAGCAGCATGATGCATGCCCAGAACACATCCCCCTGTATCCTGACTGCCACAGGACTGCTTCTGAGCACGGAGGCACGCCTACAAGCCAGCTGAGATGGGCTTTGCCTAAGAGTCAGGGAAGTGTCGAGTGGAACAAGGGATGTGCTGCACAGCTTCCCTCGCAGGCAGATTCCCTCCTGGGACGCTTACTTCTCATGCCTTAGTGCCCTGCTTTGTTTGGAGGCTGTTTGCGGACAGCAGCACACACAGCGGGAAGGTGCGCTCTGATCGGCTCCAAGTCTCGGCAGATAGAAGCGCAAGCGAGGCACCGGCTCGCAGTTTGTCCCGGGCATGGGAAGCAGCATGCTGCGTGCCCAGAACACATCTTGCACTGTCCTGCCTGCCACAGGGCTGTTTCTGAGCACGGAGGCACGCCTACAAGCAAGTTGAGATGGGCTTTGCCTAAGAGTGAGGGAAGTGTCGAGTGGAACAAGGGAACTGCTGAACAGCTTCCCTCGCAGGCAGATTCCCTCCTGGGGCGCTTAGTTCTCTTGCTTTAGTGCCCTGCTTTGTTTGGAGACTGTTTGTGGACAGCAGCACACACAGCGGGAAGGTGCGCTCTGATCGGCTCCAAGTCCGGCAGATAGAAGCGCAAGCGAGGCACCGGCTCGCAGTTTGTCCCGGGCATGGGAAGCAGCACGCTGCTTGCCCAGAACACATCCCCCTGTATCCTGACTGCCACGGGACTGCTTCTGAGCACGGAGGCACGTCTACAAGCCAGCTGAGATGGGCTTTGCCTAAGAGTGAGGGAAGTGTCGAGTGGAACAAGGGATGTGCTGCACAGCTTCCCTCGCAGGCAGATTCCCTCCTGGGACGCTTACTTCTCTTGCCTTAGCGCCCTGCTTTGTTTGGAGGCTGTTTGCGGACAGCAGCACACACAGCGGGAAGGTGCGCTCTGATCGGCTCCAAGTCTCGGCAGATAGAAGCGCAAGCGAGGCACCGGCTCGCAGTTTGTCCCGGGCATGGGAAGCAGCATGCTGCATGCCCAGAACACATCTCGCACTGTCCTGCCTGCCACGGGACTGCTTCTGAGCACGGAGGCTCGCCTACAAGCCAGCTGAGATGGGCTTTGCCTAAGAGTCAGGGTAGTGTCGAGTGGAACAAGGGATGTGCTGCACAGCTTCCCTCGCAGGCAGATTCCCTCCTGGGGCGCTTACTTCTCTTGCCTTAGCGCCCTGCTTTGTTTGGAGGCTGTTTGCGGACAGCAGCACACACAGCGGGAAGGTGCGCTCTGATCGGCTCCAAGTCTCGGCAGATAGAAGCGCAAGCGAGGCACCGGCTCGCAGTTTGTCCCGGGCATGGGAAGCAGCGTGCTGCATGCCCAGAACACATCTTGCACTGTCCTGCCTGCCACAGGGCTGTTTCTGAGCACGGAGGCACGCCTACAAGCAAGTTGAGATGGGCTTTGCCTAAGAGTGAGGGAAGTGTCGAGTGGAACAAGGGAACTGCTGAACAGCTTCCCTCGCAGGCAGATTCCCTCCTGGGGCGCTTACTTCTCATGCCTTAGTGCCCTGCTTTGTTTGGAGACTGTTTGCGGACAGCAGCACACACAGCGGGAAGGTGCGCGCTGGCCAGCTCCAAGTCCGGCAGATAGAAGCGCAAGCCAGGCACCGGCTCGCAGTTTGTCCCGGGCATGGGAAGCAGCGTGCTGCGTGCCCAGAACACATCTCGCACTATCCTGCCTGCCACGGGACTGCTTCTGAGCACGGAGGCACGCCTACAAGCCAGCTGAGATGGGCTTTGCCTAAGAGTCAGGGAAGTGGCGAGCTGAACACGGGAACTGCTGCACAGCTTCCCTCGCAGGCAGATTCCCTCCTGGTACGCTAACTTCTCTTGCCTTAGCGCCCTGCTTTGTTTGGAGGCTGTTTGCGGACAGCAGCACACACAGCGGGAAGGTGCGCGCTGGCCAGCTCCAAGTCTCGGCAGATAGAAGCGCAAGCGAGGCACCGGCTCGCAGTTTGTCCCGGGCATGGGAAGCAGCATGCTGCATGCCCAGAACACATCCCCCTGTATCCTGCCTGCCACGGGACTGCTTCTGAGCACGGAGACACGTCTACAAGCCAGCTGAGATGGGCTTTGCCTAAGAGTCAGGGAAGTGTCGAGTGGAACAAGGGATGTGCTGCACAGCTTCCCTCGCAGGCAGATTCCCTCCTGGGACGCTTACTTCTCATGCCTTAGTGCCCTGCTTTGTTTGGAGGCTGTTTGCGGACAGCAGCACACACAGCGGGAAGGTGCGCGCTGGCAAGCTCCAAGTCTCGGCAGATAGAAGCGCAAGCGAGGCACCGGCTCGCAGTTTGTCCCGGGCATGGGAAGCAGCATGATGCATGCCCAGAACACATCCCCCTGTATCCTGACTGCCACAGGACTGCTTCTGAGCACGGAGGCACGCCTACAAGCCAGCTGAGATGGGCTTTGCCTAAGAGTGAGGGAAGTGTCGAGTGGAACAAGGGATGTGCTGCACAGCTTCCCTCGCAGGCAGATTCCCTCCTGGGACGCTTACTTCTCATGCCTTAGTGCCCTGCTTTGTTTGGAGGCTGTTTGCGGACAGCAGCACACACAGCGGGAAGGTGCGCTCTGATCGGCTCCAAGTCTCGGCAGATAGAAGCGCAAGCGAGGCACCGGCTCGCAGTTTGTCCCGGGCATGGGAAGCAGCGTGCTGCATGCCCAGAACACATCTTGCACTGTCCTGCCTGCCACAGGGCTGTTTCTGAGCACGGAGGCACGCCTACAAGCAAGTTGAGATGGGCTTTGCCTAAGAGTGAGGGAAGTGTCGAGTGGAACAAGGGAACTGCTGAACAGCTTCCCTCGCAGGCAGATTCCCTCCTGGGGCGCTTAGTTCTCTTGCTTTAGTGCCCTGCTTTGTTTGGAGACTGTTTGCGGACAGCAGCACACACAGCGGGAAGGTGCGCTCTGATCGGCTCCAAGTCCGGCAGATAGAAGCGCAAGCGAGGCACCGGCTCGCAGTTTGTCCCGGGCATGGGAAGCAGCATGCTGCTTGCCCAGAACACATCCCCCTGTATCCTGCCTGCCACGGGACTGCTTCTGAGCACGGAGACACGTCTACAAGCCAGCTGAGATGGGCTTTGCCTAAGAGTCAGGGAAGTGTCGAGTGGAACAAGGGATGTGCTGCACAGCTTCCCTCGCAGGCAGATTCCCTCCTGGGACGCTTACTTCTCATGCCTTAGTGCCCTGCTTTGTTTGGAGGCTGTTTGCGGACAGCAGCACACACAGCGGGAAGGTGCGCTCTGATCGGCTCCAAGTCTCGGCAGATAGAAGCGCAAGCGAGGCACCGGCTCGTAGTTTGTCCCGGGCATGGGAAGCAGCATGCTGCGTGCCCAGAACACATCTCGCACTATCCTGCCTGCCACGGGACTGCTTCTGAGCACGGAGGCACGCCTACAAGCCAGCTGAGATGGGCTTTGCCTAAGAGTCAGGGAAGTGGCGAGCTGAACACGGGAACTGCTGCACAGCTTCCCTCGCAGGCAGATTCCCTCCTGGTACGCTAACTTCTCTTGCCTTAGCGCCCTGCTTTGTTTGGAGGCTGTTTGCGGACAGCAGCACACACAGCGGGAAGGTGCGCGCTGGCAAGCTCCAAGTCTCGGCAGATAGAAGCGCAAGCGAGGCACCGGCTCGCAGTTTGTCCCGGGCATGGGAAGCAGCATGATGCATGCCCAGAACACATCCCCCTGTATCCTGACTGCCACAGGACTGCTTCTGAGCACGGAGGCACGTCTACAAGCCAGCTGAGATGGGCTTTGCCTAAGAGTGAGGGAAGTGTCGAGTGGAACAAGGGATGTGCTGCACAGCTTCCCTCGCAGGCAGATTCCCTCCTGGGACGCTTACTTCTCTTGCCTTAGTGCCCTGCTTTGTTTGGAGGCTGTTTGCGGACAGCAGCACACACAGCGGGAAGGTGCGCTCTGATCGGCTCCAAGTCTCGGCAGATAGAAGCGCAAGCGAGGCACCGGCTCGCAGTTTGTCCCGGGCATGGGAAGCAGCATGCTGCGTGCCCAGAACACATCTTGCACTGTCCTGCCTGCCACAGGGCTGTTTCTGAGCACGGAGGCACGCCTACAAGCAAGTTGAGATGGGCTTTGCCTAAGAGTGAGGGAAGTGTCGAGTGGAACAAGGGAACTGCTGCACAGCTTCCCTCGCAGGCAGATTCCCTCCTGGGGCGCTTAGTTCTCTTGCTTTAGTGCCCTGCTTTGTTTGGAGACTGTTTGCGGACAGCAGCACACACAGCGGGAAGGTGCGCTCTGATCGGCTCCAAGTCCGGCAGATAGAAGCGCAAGCGAGGCACCGGCTCGCAGTTTGTCCCGGGCATGGGAAGCAGCACGCTGCTTGCCCAGAACACATCCCCCTGTATCCTGACTGCCACGGGACTGCTTCTGAGCACGGAGGCACGTCTACAAGCCAGCTGAGATGGGCTTTGCCTAAGAGTGAGGGAAGTGTCGAGTGGAACAAGGGATGTGCTGCACAGCTTCCCTCGCAGGCAGATTCCCTCCTGGGACGCTTACTTCTCATGCCTTAGTGCCCTGCTTTGTTTGGAGGCTGTTTGCGGACAGCAGCACACACAGCGGGAAGGTGCGCTCTGATCGGCTCCAAGTCTCGGCAGATAGAAGCGCAAGCGAGGCACCGGCTCGCAGTTTGTCCCGGGCATGGGAAGCAGCATGCTGCATGCCCAGAACACATCTCGCACTGTCCTGCCTGCCACGGGACTGCTTCTGAGCACGGAGGCTCGCCTACAAGCCAGCTGAGATGGGCTTTGCCTAAGAGTCAGGGTAGTGTCTAGTGGAACAAGGGAACTGCTGAACAGCTTCCCTCGCAGGCAGATTCCCTCCTGGGGCGCTTACTTCTCTTGCCTTAGCGCCCTGCTTTGTTTGGAGGCTGTTTGCGGACAGCAGCACACACAGCGGGAAGGTGCGCTCTGATCGGCTCCAAGTCTCGGCAGATAGAAGCGCAAGCGAGGCACCGGCTCGCAGTTTGTCCCGGGCATGGGAAGCAGCATGCTGCATGCCCAGAACACATCTCGCACTGTCCTGCCTGCCACGGGACTGCTTCTGAGCACGGAGGCACGCCTACAGGCAAGTTGAGATGTGCTTTGCCTAAGAGTGAGGGAAGTGTCGAGTGGAACAAGGGAACTGCTGAACAGCTTCCCTCGCAGGCAGATTCCCTCCTGGGGCGCTTAGTTCTCTTGCTTTAGTGCCCTGCTTTGTTTGGAGACTGTTTGCGGACAGCAGCACACACAGCGGGAAGGTGCGCGCTGGCCAGCTCCAAGTCCGGCAGATAGAAGCGCAAGCCAGGCACCGGCTCGCAGTTTGTCCCGGGCATGGGAAGCAGCGTGCTGCGTGCCCAGAACACATCTCGCACTATCCTGCCTGCCACGGGACTGCTTCTGAGCACGGAGGCACGCCTACAAGCCAGCTGAGATGGGCTTTGCCTAAGAGTCAGGGAAGTGGCGAGCTGAACACGGGAACTGCTGCACAGCTTCCCTCGCAGGCAGATTCCCTCCTGGTACGCTAACTTCTCTTGCCTTAGCGCCCTGCTTTGTTTGGAGGCTGTTTGCGGACAGCAGCACACACAGCGGGAAGGTGCGCGCTGGCCAGCTCCAAGTCTCGGCAGATAGAAGCGCAAGCGAGGCACCGGCTCGCAGTTTGTCCCGGGCATGGGAAGCAGCATGCTGCATGCCCAGAACACATCCCCCTGTATCCTGCCTGCCACGGGACTGCTTCTGAGCACGGAGACACGTCTACAAGCCAGCTGAGATGGGCTTTGCCTAAGAGTCAGGGAAGTGTCGAGTGGAACAAGGGATGTGCTGCACAGCTTCCCTCGCAGGCAGATTCCCTCCTGGGACGCTTACTTCTCATGCCTTAGTGCCCTGCTTTGTTTGGAGGCTGTTTGCGGACAGCAGCACACACAGCGGGAAGGTGCGCTCTGATCGGCTCCAAGTCTCGGCAGATAGAAGCGCAAGCGAGGCACCGGCTCGCAGTTTGTCCCGGGCATGGGAAGCAGCGTGCTGCATGCCCAGAACACATCTTGCACTGTCCTGCCTGCCACAGGGCTGTTTCTGAGCACGGAGGCACGCCTACAAGCAAGTTGAGATGGGCTTTGCCTAAGAGTGAGGGAAGTGTCGAGTGGAACAAGGGAACTGCTGAACAGCTTCCCTCGCAGGCAGATTCCCTCCTGGGGCGCTTAGTTCTCTTGCTTTAGTGCCCTGCTTTGTTTGGAGACTGTTTGCGGACAGCAGCACACACAGCGGGAAGGTGCGCTCTGATCGGCTCCAAGTCCGGCAGATAGAAGCGCAAGCGAGGCACCGGCTCGCAGTTTGTCCCGGGCATGGGAAGCAGCATGCTGCTTGCCCAGAACACATCCCCCTGTATCCTGCCTGCCACGGGACTGCTTCTGAGCACGGAGACACGTCTACAAGCCAGCTGAGATGGGCTTTGCCTAAGAGTCAGGGAAGTGTCGAGTGGAACAAGGGATGTGCTGCACAGCTTCCCTCGCAGGCAGATTCCCTCCTGGGACGCTTACTTCTCTTGCCTTAGCGCCCTGCTTTGTTTGGAGGCTGTTTGCGGACAGCAGCACACACAGCGGGAAGGTGCGCTCTGATCGGCTCCAAGTCTCGGCAGATAGAAGCGCAAGCGAGGCACCGGCTCGCAGTTTGTCCCGGGCATGGGAAGCAGCATGCTGCATGCCCAGAACACATCTCGCACTGTCCTGCCTGCCACGGGACTGCTTCTGAGCACGGAGGCTCGCCTACAAGCCAGCTGAGATGGGCTTTGCCTAAGAGTCAGGGTAGTGTCGAGTGGAACAAGGGAACTGCTGCACAGCTTCCCTCGCAGGCAGATTCCCTCCTGGGGCGCTTACTTCTCTTGCCTTAGCGCCCTGCTTTGTTTGGAGGCTGTTTGCGGACAGCAGCACACACAGCGGGAAGGTGCGCTCTGATCGGCTCCAAGTCTCGGCAGATAGAAGCGCAAGCGAGGCACCGGCTCGCAGTTTGTCCCGGGCATGGGAAGCAGCATGCTGCATGCCCAGAACACATCTCGCACTGTCCTGCCTGCCACGGGACTGCTTCTGAGCACGGAGGCACGCCTACAGGCAAGTTGAGATGTGCTTTGCCTAAGAGTGAGGGAAGTGTCGAGTGGAACAAGGGAACTGCTGAACAGCTTCCCTCGCAGGCAGATTCCCTCCTGGGGCGCTTAGTTCTCTTGCTTTAGTGCCCTGCTTTGTTTGGAGACTGTTTGCGGACAGCAGCACACACAGCGGGAAGGTGCGCGCTGGCCAGCTCCAAGTCCGGCAGATAGAAGCGCAAGCCAGGCACCGGCTCGCAGTTTGTCCCGGGCATGGGAAGCAGCGTGCTGCGTGCCCAGAACACATCTCGCACTATCCTGCCTGCCACGGGACTGCTTCTGAGCACGGAGGCACGCCTACAAGCCAGCTGAGATGGGCTTTGCCTAAGAGTCAGGGAAGTGGCGAGCTGAACACGGGAACTGCTGCACAGCTTCCCTCGCAGGCAGATTCCCTCCTGGTACGCTAACTTCTCTTGCCTTAGCGCCCTGCTTTGTTTGGAGGCTGTTTGCGGACAGCAGCACACACAGCGGGAAGGTGCGCGCTGGCCAGCTCCAAGTCTCGGCAGATAGAAGCGCAAGCCAGGCACCGGCTCGCAGTTTGTCCCGGGCATGGGAAGCAGCATGCTGCATGCCCAGAACACATCCCCCTGTATCCTGCCTGCCACGGGACTGCTTCTGAGCACGGAGACACGTCTACAAGCCAGCTGAGATGGGCTTTGCCTAAGAGTCAGGGAAGTGTCGAGTGGAACAAGGGATGTGCTGCACAGCTTCCCTCGCAGGCAGATTCCCTCCTGGGACGCTTACTTCTCATGCCTTAGTGCCCTGCTTTGTTTGGAGGCTGTTTGCGGACAGCAGCACACACAGCGGGAAGGTGCGCGCTGGCAAGCTCCAAGTCTCGGCAGATAGAAGCGCAAGCGAGGCACCGGCTCGCAGTTTGTCCCGGGCATGGGAAGCAGCATGATGCATGCCCAGAACACATCCCCCTGTATCCTGACTGCCACAGGACTGCTTCTGAGCACGGAGGCACGCCTACAAGCCAGCTGAGATGGGCTTTGCCTAAGAGTGAGGGAAGTGTCGAGTGGAACAAGGGATGTGCTGCACAGCTTCCCTCGCAGGCAGATTCCCTCCTGGGACGCTTACTTCTCATGCCTTAGTGCCCTGCTTTGTTTGGAGGCTGTTTGCGGACAGCAGCACACACAGCGGGAAGGTGCGCTCTGATCGGCTCCAAGTCTCGGCAGATAGAAGCGCAAGCGAGGCACCGGCTCGCAGTTTGTCCCGGGCATGGGAAGCAGCGTGCTGCATGCCCAGAACACATCTTGCACTGTCCTGCCTGCCACAGGGCTGTTTCTGAGCACGGAGGCACG
Organism: Rhea pennata; assembly: GCF_028389875.1. Classification (NCBI taxonomy): domain Eukaryota; kingdom Metazoa; phylum Chordata; class Aves; order Rheiformes; family Rheidae; genus Rhea; species Rhea pennata. The sequence continues at coordinate 5,426,244 of NW_026907677.1, forward strand.
CCTACAAGCAAGTTGAGATGGGCTTTGCCTAAGAGTGAGGGAAGTGTCGAGTGGAACAAGGGAACTGCTGAACAGCTTCCCTCGCAGGCAGATTCCCTCCTGGGGCGCTTAGTTCTCTTGCTTTAGTGCCCTGCTTTGTTTGGAGACTGTTTGCGGACAGCAGCACACACAGCGGGAAGGTGCGCTCTGATCGGCTCCAAGTCCGGCAGATAGAAGCGCAAGCGAGGCACCGGCTCGCAGTTTGTCCCGGGCATGGGAAGCAGCATGCTGCTTGCCCAGAACACATCCCCCTGTATCCTGCCTGCCACGGGACTGCTTCTGAGCACGGAGACACGTCTACAAGCCAGCTGAGATGGGCTTTGCCTAAGAGTCAGGGAAGTGTCGAGTGGAACAAGGGATGTGCTGCACAGCTTCCCTCGCAGGCAGATTCCCTCCTGGGACGCTTACTTCTCATGCCTTAGTGCCCTGCTTTGTTTGGAGGCTGTTTGCGGACAGCAGCACACACAGCGGGAAGGTGCGCTCTGATCGGCTCCAAGTCTCGGCAGATAGAAGCGCAAGCGAGGCACCGGCTCGTAGTTTGTCCCGGGCATGGGAAGCAGCATGCTGCGTGCCCAGAACACATCTCGCACTATCCTGCCTGCCACGGGACTGCTTCTGAGCACGGAGGCACGCCTACAAGCCAGCTGAGATGGGCTTTGCCTAAGAGTCAGGGAAGTGGCGAGCTGAACACGGGAACTGCTGCACAGCTTCCCTCGCAGGCAGATTCCCTCCTGGTACGCTAACTTCTCTTGCCTTAGCGCCCTGCTTTGTTTGGAGGCTGTTTGCGGACAGCAGCACACACAGCGGGAAGGTGCGCGCTGGCAAGCTCCAAGTCTCGGCAGATAGAAGCGCAAGCGAGGCACCGGCTCGCAGTTTGTCCCGGGCATGGGAAGCAGCATGATGCATGCCCAGAACACATCCCCCTGTATCCTGACTGCCACAGGACTGCTTCTGAGCACGGAGGCACGTCTACAAGCCAGCTGAGATGGGCTTTGCCTAAGAGTGAGGGAAGTGTCGAGTGGAACAAGGGATGTGCTGCACAGCTTCCCTCGCAGGCAGATTCCCTCCTGGGACGCTTACTTCTCTTGCCTTAGTGCCCTGCTTTGTTTGGAGGCTGTTTGCGGACAGCAGCACACACAGCGGGAAGGTGCGCTCTGATCGGCTCCAAGTCTCGGCAGATAGAAGCGCAAGCGAGGCACCGGCTCGCAGTTTGTCCCGGGCATGGGAAGCAGCATGCTGCGTGCCCAGAACACATCTTGCACTGTCCTGCCTGCCACAGGGCTGTTTCTGAGCACGGAGGCACGCCTACAAGCAAGTTGAGATGGGCTTTGCCTAAGAGTGAGGGAAGTGTCGAGTGGAACAAGGGAACTGCTGCACAGCTTCCCTCGCAGGCAGATTCCCTCCTGGGGCGCTTAGTTCTCTTGCTTTAGTGCCCTGCTTTGTTTGGAGACTGTTTGCGGACAGCAGCACACACAGCGGGAAGGTGCGCTCTGATCGGCTCCAAGTCCGGCAGATAGAAGCGCAAGCGAGGCACCGGCTCGCAGTTTGTCCCGGGCATGGGAAGCAGCACGCTGCTTGCCCAGAACACATCCCCCTGTATCCTGACTGCCACGGGACTGCTTCTGAGCACGGAGGCACGTCTACAAGCCAGCTGAGATGGGCTTTGCCTAAGAGTGAGGGAAGTGTCGAGTGGAACAAGGGATGTGCTGCACAGCTTCCCTCGCAGGCAGATTCCCTCCTGGGACGCTTACTTCTCATGCCTTAGTGCCCTGCTTTGTTTGGAGGCTGTTTGCGGACAGCAGCACACACAGCGGGAAGGTGCGCTCTGATCGGCTCCAAGTCTCGGCAGATAGAAGCGCAAGCGAGGCACCGGCTCGCAGTTTGTCCCGGGCATGGGAAGCAGCATGCTGCATGCCCAGAACACATCTCGCACTGTCCTGCCTGCCACGGGACTGCTTCTGAGCACGGAGGCTCGCCTACAAGCCAGCTGAGATGGGCTTTGCCTAAGAGTCAGGGTAGTGTCTAGTGGAACAAGGGAACTGCTGAACAGCTTCCCTCGCAGGCAGATTCCCTCCTGGGGCGCTTACTTCTCTTGCCTTAGCGCCCTGCTTTGTTTGGAGGCTGTTTGCGGACAGCAGCACACACAGCGGGAAGGTGCGCTCTGATCGGCTCCAAGTCTCGGCAGATAGAAGCGCAAGCGAGGCACCGGCTCGCAGTTTGTCCCGGGCATGGGAAGCAGCATGCTGCATGCCCAGAACACATCTCGCACTGTCCTGCCTGCCACGGGACTGCTTCTGAGCACGGAGGCACGCCTACAGGCAAGTTGAGATGTGCTTTGCCTAAGAGTGAGGGAAGTGTCGAGTGGAACAAGGGAACTGCTGAACAGCTTCCCTCGCAGGCAGATTCCCTCCTGGGGCGCTTAGTTCTCTTGCTTTAGTGCCCTGCTTTGTTTGGAGACTGTTTGCGGACAGCAGCACACACAGCGGGAAGGTGCGCGCTGGCCAGCTCCAAGTCCGGCAGATAGAAGCGCAAGCCAGGCACCGGCTCGCAGTTTGTCCCGGGCATGGGAAGCAGCGTGCTGCGTGCCCAGAACACATCTCGCACTATCCTGCCTGCCACGGGACTGCTTCTGAGCACGGAGGCACGCCTACAAGCCAGCTGAGATGGGCTTTGCCTAAGAGTCAGGGAAGTGGCGAGCTGAACACGGGAACTGCTGCACAGCTTCCCTCGCAGGCAGATTCCCTCCTGGTACGCTAACTTCTCTTGCCTTAGCGCCCTGCTTTGTTTGGAGGCTGTTTGCGGACAGCAGCACACACAGCGGGAAGGTGCGCGCTGGCCAGCTCCAAGTCTCGGCAGATAGAAGCGCAAGCGAGGCACCGGCTCGCAGTTTGTCCCGGGCATGGGAAGCAGCATGCTGCATGCCCAGAACACATCCCCCTGTATCCTGCCTGCCACGGGACTGCTTCTGAGCACGGAGACACGTCTACAAGCCAGCTGAGATGGGCTTTGCCTAAGAGTCAGGGAAGTGTCGAGTGGAACAAGGGATGTGCTGCACAGCTTCCCTCGCAGGCAGATTCCCTCCTGGGACGCTTACTTCTCATGCCTTAGTGCCCTGCTTTGTTTGGAGGCTGTTTGCGGACAGCAGCACACACAGCGGGAAGGTGCGCGCTGGCAAGCTCCAAGTCTCGGCAGATAGAAGCGCAAGCGAGGCACCGGCTCGCAGTTTGTCCCGGGCATGGGAAGCAGCATGATGCATGCCCAGAACACATCCCCCTGTATCCTGACTGCCACAGGACTGCTTCTGAGCACGGAGGCACGCCTACAAGCCAGCTGAGATGGGCTTTGCCTAAGAGTGAGGGAAGTGTCGAGTGGAACAAGGGATGTGCTGCACAGCTTCCCTCGCAGGCAGATTCCCTCCTGGGACGCTTACTTCTCATGCCTTAGTGCCCTGCTTTGTTTGGAGGCTGTTTGCGGACAGCAGCACACACAGCGGGAAGGTGCGCTCTGATCGGCTCCAAGTCTCGGCAGATAGAAGCGCAAGCGAGGCACCGGCTCGCAGTTTGTCCCGGGCATGGGAAGCAGCGTGCTGCATGCCCAGAACACATCTTGCACTGTCCTGCCTGCCACAGGGCTGTTTCTGAGCACGGAGGCACGCCTACAAGCAAGTTGAGATGGGCTTTGCCTAAGAGTGAGGGAAGTGTCGAGTGGAACAAGGGAACTGCTGAACAGCTTCCCTCGCAGGCAGATTCCCTCCTGGGGCGCTTAGTTCTCTTGCTTTAGTGCCCTGCTTTGTTTGGAGACTGTTTGCGGACAGCAGCACACACAGCGGGAAGGTGCGCTCTGATCGGCTCCAAGTCCGGCAGATAGAAGCGCAAGCGAGGCACCGGCTCGCAGTTTGTCCCGGGCATGGGAAGCAGCATGCTGCTTGCCCAGAACACATCCCCCTGTATCCTGCCTGCCACGGGACTGCTTCTGAGCACGGAGACACGTCTACAAGCCAGCTGAGATGGGCTTTGCCTAAGAGTCAGGGAAGTGTCGAGTGGAACAAGGGATGTGCTGCACAGCTTCCCTCGCAGGCAGATTCCCTCCTGGGACGCTTACTTCTCATGCCTTAGTGCCCTGCTTTGTTTGGAGGCTGTTTGCGGACAGCAGCACACACAGCGGGAAGGTGCGCTCTGATCGGCTCCAAGTCTCGGCAGATAGAAGCGCAAGCGAGGCACCGGCTCGCAGTTTGTCCCGGCATGGGAAGCAGCATGCTGCGTGCCCAGAACACATCTCGCACTATCCTGCCTGCCACGGGACTGCTTCTGAGCACGGAGGCACGCCTACAAGCCAGCTGAGATGGGCTTTGCCTAAGAGTCAGGGAAGTGGCGAGCTGAACACGGGAACTGCTGCACAGCTTCCCTCGCAGGCAGATTCCCTCCTGGTACGCTAACTTCTCTTGCCTTAGCGCCCTGCTTTGTTTGGAGGCTGTTTGCGGACAGCAGCACACACAGCGGGAAGGTGCGCGCTGGCAAGCTCCAAGTCTCGGCAGATAGAAGCGCAAGCGAGGCACCGGCTCGCAGTTTGTCCCGGGCATGGGAAGCAGCATGATGCATGCCCAGAACACATCCCCCTGTATCCTGACTGCCACAGGACTGCTTCTGAGCACGGAGGCACGTCTACAAGCCAGCTGAGATGGGCTTTGCCTAAGAGTGAGGGAAGTGTCGAGTGGAACAAGGGATGTGCTGCACAGCTTCCCTCGCAGGCAGATTCCCTCCTGGGACGCTTACTTCTCTTGCCTTAGTGCCCTGCTTTGTTTGGAGGCTGTTTGCGGACAGCAGCACACACAGCGGGAAGGTGCGCTCTGATCGGCTCCAAGTCTCGGCAGATAGAAGCGCAAGCGAGGCACCGGCTCGCAGTTTGTCCCGGGCATGGGAAGCAGCATGCTGCGTGCCCAGAACACATCTTGCACTGTCCTGCCTGCCACAGGGCTGTTTCTGAGCACGGAGGCATGCCTACAGGCAAGTTGAGATGTGCTTTGCCTAAGAGTGAGGGAAGTGTCGAGTGGAACAAGGGAACTGCTGAACAGCTTCCCTCGCAGGCAGATTCCCTCCTGGGGCGCTTAGTTCTCTTGCTTTAGTGCCCTGCTTTGTTTGGAGACTGTTTGCGGACAGCAGCACACACAGCGGGAAGGTGCGCGCTGGCCAGCTCCAAGTCTCGGCAGATAGAAGCGCAAGCGAGGCACCGGCTCGCAGTTTGTCCCGGGCATGGGAAGCAGCATGCTGCATGCCCAGAAAACATCCCCTTGTATCCTGACTGCCACAGGACTGCTTCTGAGCACGGAGGCACGTCTACAAGCCAGCTGAGATGGGCTTTGCCTAAGAGTGAGGGAAGTGTCGAGTGGAACAAGGGATGTGCTGCACAGCTTCCCTCGCAGGCAGATTCCCTCCTGGGACGCTTACTTCTCATGCCTTAGTGCCCTGCTTTGTTTGGAGGCTGTTTGCGGACAGCAGCACACATAGCGGGAAGGTGCGCGCTGGCAAGCTCCAAGTCTCGGCAGATAGAAGCGCAAGCGAGGCACCGGCTCGCAGTTTGTCCCGGGCATGGGAAGCAGCATGATGCATGCCCAGAACACATCCCCCTGTATCCTGACTGCCACAGGACTGCTTCTGAGCACGGAGGCACGTCTACAAGCCAGCTGAGATGGGCTTTGCCTAAGAGTGAGGGAAGTGTCGAGTGGAACAAGGGATGTGCTGCACAGCTTCCCTCGCAGGCAGATTCCCTCCTGGGACGCTTACTTCTCATGCCTTAGTGCCCTGCTTTGTTTGGAGGCTGTTTGCGGACAGCAGCACACACAGCGGGAAGGTGCGCGCTGGCAAGCTCCAAGTCTCGGCAGATAGAAGCGCAAGCGAGGCACCGGCTCGCAGTTTGTCCCGGGCATGGGAAGCAGCATGATGCATGCCCAGAACACATCCCCTGTATCCTGACTGCCACAGGACTGCTTCTGAGCACGGAGGCACGTCTACAAGCCAGCTGAGATGGGCTTTGCCTAAGAGTGAGGGAAGTGTCGAGTGGAACAAGGGATGTGCTGCACAGCTTCCCTCGCAGGCAGATTCCCTCCTGGGACGCTTACTTCTCATGCCTTAGTGCCCTGCTTTGTTTGGAGGCTGTTTGCGGACAGCAGCACACACAGCGGGAAGGTGCGCTCTGATCGGCTCCAAGTCTCGGCAGATAGAAGCGCAAGCGAGGCACCGGCTCGCAGTTTGTCCCGGGCATGGGAAGCAGCATGCTGCGTGCCCAGAACACATCTTGCACTGTCCTGCCTGCCACAGGGCTGTTTCTGAGCACGGAGGCACGCCTACAAGCAAGTTGAGATGGGCTTTGCCTAAGAGTGAGGGAAGTGTCGAGTGGAACAAGGGAACTGCTGAACAGCTTCCCTCGCAGGCAGATTCCCTCCTGGGGCGCTTAGTTCTCTTGCTTTAGTGCCCTGCTTTGTTTGGAGACTGTTTGCGGACAGCAGCACACACAGCGGGAAGGTGCGCTCTGATCGGCTCCAAGTCCGGCAGATAGAAGCGCAAGCGAGGCACCGGCTCGCAGTTTGTCCCGGGCATGGGAAGCAGCACGCTGCTTGCCCAGAACACATCCCCCTGTATCCTGCCTGCCACGGGACTGCTTCTGAGCACGGAGGCACGTCTACAAGCCAGCTGAGATGGGCTTTGCCTAAGAGTGAGGGAAGTGTCGAGTGGAACAAGGGATGTGCTGCACAGCTTCCCTCGCAGGCAGATTCCCTCCTGGGACGCTTACTTCTCATGCCTTAGTGCCCTGCTTTGTTTGGAGGCTGTTTGCGGACAGCAGCACACACAGCGGGAAGGTGCGCTCTGATCGGCTCCAAGTCTCGGCAGATAGAAGCGCAAGCGAGGCACCGGCTCGCAGTTTGTCCCGGGCATGGGAAGCAGCATGCTGCATGCCCAGAACACATCTCGCACTGTCCTGCCTGCCACGGGACTGCTTCTGAGCACGGAGGCTCGCCTACAAGCCAGCTGAGATGGGCTTTGCCTAAGAGTCAGGGTAGTGTCGAGTGGAACAAGGGAACTGCTGCACAGCTTCCCTCGCAGGCAGATTCCCTCCTGGGGCGCTTACTTCTCTTGCCTTAGCGCCCTGCTTTGTTTGGAGGCTGTTTGTGGACAGCAGCACACACAGCGGGAAGGTGCGCTCTGATCGGCTCCAAGTCTCGGCAGATAGAAGCGCAAGCGAGGCACCGGCTCGCAGTTTGTCCCGGGCATGGGAAGCAGCATGCTGCATGCCCAGAACACATCTCGCACTGTCCTGCCTGCCACGGGACTGCTTCTGAGCACGGAGGCACGCCTACAGGCAAGTTGAGATGTGCTTTGCCTAAGAGTGAGGGAAGTGTCGAGTGGAACAAGGGAACTGCTGAACAGCTTCCCTCGCAGGCAGATTCCCTCCTGGGGCGCTTAGTTCTCTTGCTTTAGTGCCCTGCTTTGTTTGGAGACTGTTTGCGGACAGCAGCACACACAGCGGGAAGGTGCGCGCTGGCCAGCTCCAAGTCCGGCAGATAGAAGCGCAAGCCAGGCACCGGCTCGCAGTTTGTCCCGGGCGTGGGAAGCAGCGTGCTGCATGCCCAGAACACATCTCTCACTGTCCTGCCTGCCACAGGGCTGTTTCTGAGCACGGAGGCACGTCTACAAGCAAGTTGAGATGGGCTTTGCCTAAGAGTGAGGGAAGTGGCGAGTGGAACAAGGGAACTGCTGCACAGCTTCCCTCACAGGCACATTCCCTCCTGGGACGCTTACTTCTCTTGCCTTAGCGCCCTGCTTTGTTTGGAGGCTGTTTGCGGACAGCAGCACACACAGCGGGAAGGTGCGCGCTGGCCAGCTCCAAGTCTCGGCAGATAGAAGCGCAAGCGAGGCACCGGCTCGCAGTTTGTCCCGGGCATGGGAAGCAGCATGCTGCGTGCCCAGAACACATCTCGCACTGTCCTGCCTGCCACGGGACTGCTTCTGAGCACGGAGGCACGTCTACAAGCCAGCTGAGATGGGCTTTGCCTAAGAGTGAGGGAAGTGGCGAGCGGAACAAGGGAACTGCTGCACAGCTTCCCTCGCAGGCAGATTCCCTCCTGATACGCTTACTTCTCTTGCCTTAGCGCCCTGCTTTGTTTGGAGGCTGTTTGCGGACAGCAGCACACACAGCGGGAAGGTGCGCGCTGGCCAGCTCCAAGTCTCGGCAGATAGAAGCGCAAGCGAGGCACCGGCTCGCAGTTTGTCCCGGGCATGGGAAGCAGCATGCTGCATGCCCAGAACACATCTTGCACTGTCCTGCCTGCCACAGGGCTGTTTCTGAGCACGGAGGCACGCCTACAAGCAAGTTGAGATGGGCTTTGCCTAAGAGTGAGGGAAGTGTCGAGTGGAACAAGGGAACTGCTGAACAGCTTCCCTCGCAGGCAGATTCCCTCCTGGGGCGCTTAGTTCTCTTGCTTTAGTGCCCTGCTTTGTTTGGAGACTGTTTGCGGACAGCAGCACACACAGCGGGAAGGTGCGCTCTGATCGGCTCCAAGTCCGGCAGATAGAAGCGCAAGCGAGGCACCGGCTCGCAGTTTGTCCCGGGCATGGGAAGCAGCACGCTGCTTGCCCAGAACACATCCCCCTGTATCCTGACTGCCACGGGACTGCTTCTGAGCACGGAGGCACGTCTACAAGCCAGCTGAGATGGGCTTTGCCTAAGAGTGAGGGAAGTGTCGAGTGGAACAAGGGATGTGCTGCACAGCTTCCCTCGCAGGCAGATTCCCTCCTGGGACGCTTACTTCTCATGCCTTAGTGCCCTGCTTTGTTTGGAGGCTGTTTGCGGACAGCAGCACACACAGCGGGAAGGTGCGCTCTGATCGGCTCCAAGTCTCGGCAGATAGAAGCGCAAGCGAGGCACCGGCTCGCAGTTTGTCCCGGGCATGGGAAGCAGCATGCTGCATGCCCAGAACACATCTCGCACTGTCCTGCCTGCCACGGGACTGCTTCTGAGCACGGAGGCTCGCCTACAAGCCAGCTGAGATGGGCTTTGCCTAAGAGTCAGGGTAGTGTCGAGTGGAACAAGGGATGTGCTGCACAGCTTCCCTCGCAGGCAGATTCCCTCCTGGGGCGCTTACTTCTCTTGCCTTAGCGCCCTGCTTTGTTTGGAGGCTGTTTGCGGACAGCAGCACACACAGCGGGAAGGTGCGCTCTGATCGGCTCCAAGTCTCGGCAGATAGAAGCGCAAGCCAGGCACCGGCTCGCAGTTTGTCCCGGGCATGGGAAGCAGCATGCTGCATGCCCAGAACACATCTCACACTGTCCTGCCTGCCACGGGACTGCTTCTGAGCACGGAGGCACGCCTACAAGCCAGCTGAGATGGGCTTTGCCTAAGAGTGAGGGAAGTGTCGAGTGGAACAAGGGAACTGCTGAACAGCTTCCCTCGCAGGCAGATTCCCTCCTGGGGCGCTTAGTTCTCTTGCTTTAGTGCCCTGCTTTGTTTGGAGACTGTTTGCGGACAGCAGCACACACAGCGGGAAGGTGCGCGCTGGCCAGCTCCAAGTCCGGCAGATAGAAGCGCAAGCGAGGCACCGGCTCGCAGTTTGTCCCGGGCATGGGAAGCAGCGTGCTGCATGCCCAGAACACATCTCTCACTGTCCTGCCTGCCACAGGGCTGTTTCTGAGCACGGAGGCACGTCTACAAGCAAGTTGAGATGGGCTTTGCCTAAGAGTGAGGGAAGTGGCGAGTGGAACAAGGGATGTGCTGCACAGCTTCCCTCGCAGGCAGATTCCCTCCTGGGACGCTTACTTCTCATGCCTTAGTGCCCTGCTTTGTTTGGAGGCTGTTTGCGGACAGCAGCACACACAGCGGGAAGGTGCGCTCTGATCGGCTCCAAGTCTCGGCAGATAGAAGCGCAAGCGAGGCACCGGCTCGTAGTTTGTCCCGGGCATGGGAAGCAGCATGCTGCGGGCCCAGAACACATCTCGCACTATCCTGCCTGCCACGGGACTGCTTCTGAGCACGGAGGCACGCCTACAAGCCAGCTGAGATGGGCTTTGCCTAAGAGTCAGGGAAGTGGCGAGCTGAACACGGGAACTGCTGCACAGCTTCCCTCGCAGGCAGATTCCCTCCTGGTACGCTAACTTCTCTTGCCTTAGCGCCCTGCTTTGTTTGGAGGCTGTTTGCGGACAGCAGCACACACAGCGGGAAGGTGCGCGCTGGCCAGCTCCAAGTCTCGGCAGATAGAAGCGCAAGCGAGGCACCGGCTCGCAGTTTGTCCCGGGCATGGGAAGCAGCATGCTGCATGCCCAGAACACATCCCCCTGTATCCTGCCTGCCACGGGACTGCTTCTGAGCACGGAGACACGTCTACAAGCCAGCTGAGATGGGCTTTGCCTAAGAGTCAGGGAAGTGTCGAGTGGAACAAGGGAACTGCTGAACAGCTTCCCTCGCAGGCAGATTCCCTCCTGGGGCGCTTACTTCTCTTGCCTTAGCGCCCTGCTTTGTTTGGAGGCTGTTTGCGGACAGCAGCACACACAGCGGGAAGGTGCGCGCTGGCCAGCTCCAAGTCCGGCAGATAGAAGCGCAAGCCAGGCACCGGCTCGCAGTTTGTCCCGGGCGTGGGAAGCAGCGTGCTGCATGCCCAGAACACATCTCTCACTGTCCTGCCTGCCACAGGGCTGTTTCTGAGCACGGAGGCACGTCTACAAGCAAGTTGAGATGGGCTTTGCCTAAGAGTCAGGGAAGTGGCGAGTGGAACAAGGGAACTGCTGCACAGCTTCCCTCGCAGGCAGATTCCCTCCTGATACGCTTACTTCTCTTGCCTTAGCGCCCTGCTTTGTTTAGAGGCTGTTTGCGGACAGCAGCACACACAGCGGGAAGGTGCGCGCTGGCCAGCTCCAAGTCTCGGCAGATAGAAGCGCAAGCGAGGCACCGGCTCGCAGTTTGTCCCGGGCATGGGAAGCAGCATGCTGCGTGCCCAGAAAACATCCCCTTGTATCCTGACTGCCACGGGACTGCTTCTGAGCACGGAGGCACGCCTACAAGCCAGCTGAGATGGGCTTTGCCTAAGAGTCAGGGAAGTGTCGAGTGGAACAAGGGATGTGCTGCACAGCTTCCCTCGCAGGCAGATTCCCTCCTGGGACGCTTACTTCTCATGCCTTAGTGCCCTGCTTTGTTTGGAGGCTGTTTGCGGACAGCAGCACACACAGCGGGAAGGTGCGCTCTGATCGGCTCCAAGTCTCGGCAGATAGAAGCGCAAGCGAGGCACCGGCTCGCAGTTTGTCCCGGGCATGGGAAGCAGCATGCTGCATGCCCAGAACACATCTCGCACTGTCCTGCCTGCCACGGGACTGCTTCTGAGCACGGAGGCTCGCCTACAAGCCAGCTGAGATGGGCTTTGCCTAAGAGTCAGGGTAGTGTCGAGTGGAACAAGGGAACTGCTGCACAGCTTCCCTCGCAGGCAGATTCCCTCCTGGGGCGCTTACTTCTCTTGCCTTAGCGCCCTGCTTTGTTTGGAGGCTGTTTGTGGACAGCAGCACACACAGCGGGAAGGTGCGCTCTGATCGGCTCCAAGTCTCGGCAGATAGAAGCGCAAGCGAGGCACCGGCTCGCAGTTTGTCCCGGGCATGGGAAGCAGCATGCTGCATGCCCAGAACACATCTCGCACTGTCCTGCCTGCCACGGGACTGCTTCTGAGCACGGAGGCACGCCTACAGGCAAGTTGAGATGTGCTTTGCCTAAGAGTGAGGGAAGTGTCGAGTGGAACAAGGGAACTGCTGAACAGCTTCCCTCGCAGGCAGATTCCCTCCTGGGGCGCTTAGTTCTCTTGCTTTAGTGCCCTGCTTTGTTTGGAGACTGTTTGCGGACAGCAGCACACACAGCGGGAAGGTGCGCGCTGGCCAGCTCCAAGTCCGGCAGATAGAAGCGCAAGCCAGGCACCGGCTCGCAGTTTGTCCCGGGCGTGGGAAGCAGCGTGCTGCATGCCCAGAACACATCTCTCACTGTCCTGCCTGCCACAGGGCTGTTTCTGAGCACGGAGGCACGTCTACAAGCAAGTTGAGATGGGCTTTGCCTAAGAGTGAGGGAAGTGGCGAGTGGAACAAGGGAACTGCTGCACAGCTTCCCTCACAGGCACATTCCCTCCTGGGACGCTTACTTCTCTTGCCTTAGAGCCCTGCTTTGTTTGGAGGCTGTTTGCGGACAGCAGCACACACAGCGGGAAGGTGCGCGCTGGCCAGCTCCAAGTCTCGGCAGATAGAAGCGCAAGCGAGGCACCGGCTCGCAGTTTGTCCCGGGCATGGGAAGCAGCATGCTGCGTGCCCAGAACACATCTCGCACTGTCCTGCCTGCCACGGGACTGCTTCTGAGCACGGAGGCACGTCTACAAGCCAGCTGAGATGGGCTTTGCCTAAGAGTGAGGGAAGTGGCGAGCGGAACAAGGGAACTGCTGCACAGCTTCCCTCGCAGGCAGATTCCCTCCTGATACGCTTACTTCTCTTGCCTTAGCGCCCTGCTTTGTTTGGAGGCTGTTTGCGGACAGCAGCACACACAGCGGGAAGGTGCGCGCTGGCCAGCTCCAAGTCTCGGCAGATAGAAGCGCAAGCGAGGCACCGGCTCGCAGTTTGTCCCGGGCATGGGAAGCAGCATGCTGCATGCCCAGAACACATCTTGCACTGTCCTGCCTGCCACAGGGCTGTTTCTGAGCACGGAGGCACGCCTACAAGCAAGTTGAGATGGGCTTTGCCTAAGAGTGAGGGAAGTGTCGAGTGGAACAAGGGAACTGCTGAACAGCTTCCCTCGCAGGCAGATTCCCTCCTGGGGCGCTTAGTTCTCTTGCTTTAGTGCCCTGCTTTGTTTGGAGACTGTTTGCGGACAGCAGCACACACAGCGGGAAGGTGCGCTCTGATCGGCTCCAAGTCCGGCAGATAGAAGCGCAAGCGAGGCACCGGCTCGCAGTTTGTCCCGGGCATGGGAAGCAGCACGCTGCTTGCCCAGAACACATCCCCCTGTATCCTGACTGCCACGGGACTGCTTCTGAGCACGGAGGCACGTCTACAAGCCAGCTGAGATGGGCTTTGCCTAAGAGTGAGGGAAGTGTCGAGTGGAACAAGGGATGTGCTGCACAGCTTCCCTCGCAGGCAGATTCCCTCCTGGGACGCTTACTTCTCATGCCTTAGTGCCCTGCTTTGTTTGGAGGCTGTTTGCGGACAGCAGCACACACAGCGGGAAGGTGCGCTCTGATCGGCTCCAAGTCTCGGCAGATAGAAGCGCAAGCGAGGCACCGGCTCGCAGTTTGTCCCGGGCATGGGAAGCAGCATGCTGCATGCCCAGAACACATCTCGCACTGTCCTGCCTGCCACGGGACTGCTTCTGAGCACGGAGGCTCGCCTACAAGCCAGCTGAGATGGGCTTTGCCTAAGAGTCAGGGTAGTGTCGAGTGGAACAAGGGATGTGCTGCACAGCTTCCCTCGCAGGCAGATTCCCTCCTGGGGCGCTTACTTCTCTTGCCTTAGCGCCCTGCTTTGTTTGGAGGCTGTTTGCGGACAGCAGCACACACAGCGGGAAGGTGCGCTCTGATCGGCTCCAAGTCTCGGCAGATAGAAGCGCAAGCGAGGCACCGGCTCGCAGTTTGTCCCGGGCATGGGAAGCAGCATGCTGCATGCCCAGAACACATCTCACACTGTCCTGCCTGCCACGGGACTGCTTCTGAGCACGGAGGCACGCCTACAAGCCAGCTGAGATGGGCTTTGCCTAAGAGTGAGGGAAGTGTCGAGTGGAACAAGGGAACTGCTGAACAGCTTCCCTCGCAGGCAGATTCCCTCCTGGGGCGCTTAGTTCTCTTGCTTTAGTGCCCTGCTTTGTTTGGAGACTGTTTGCGGACAGCAGCACACACAGCGGGAAGGTGCGCGCTGGCCAGCTCCAAGTCCGGCAGATAGAAGCGCAAGCGAGGCACCGGCTCGCAGTTTGTCCCGGGCATGGGAAGCAGCGTGCTGCATGCCCAGAACACATCTCTCACTGTCCTGCCTGCCACAGGGCTGTTTCTGAGCACGGAGGCACGTCTACAAGCAAGTTGAGATGGGCTTTGCCTAAGAGTGAGGGAAGTGGCGAGTGGAACAAGGGATGTGCTGCACAGCTTCCCTCGCAGGCAGATTCCCTCCTGGGACGCTTACTTCTCATGCCTTAGTGCCCTGCTTTGTTTGGAGGCTGTTTGCGGACAGCAGCACACACAGCGGGAAGGTGCGCTCTGATCGGCTCCAAGTCTCGGCAGATAGAAGCGCAAGCGAGGCACCGGCTCGCAGTTTGTCCCGGGCATGGGAAGCAGCATGCTGCGGGCCCAGAACACATCTCGCACTATCCTGCCTGCCACGGGACTGCTTCTGAGCACGGAGGCACGCCTACAAGCCAGCTGAGATGGGCTTTGCCTAAGAGTCAGGGAAGTGGCGAGCTGAACACGGGAACTGCTGCACAGCTTCCCTCGCAGGCAGATTCCCTCCTGGTACGCTAACTTCTCTTGCCTTAGCGCCCTGCTTTGTTTGGAGGCTGTTTGCGGACAGCAGCACACACAGCGGGAAGGTGCGCGCTGGCCAGCTCCAAGTCTCGGCAGATAGAAGCGCAAGCGAGGCACCGGCTCGCAGTTTGTCCCGGGCATGGGAAGCAGCATGCTGCATGCCCAGAACACATCCCCCTGTATCCTGCCTGCCACGGGACTGCTTCTGAGCACGGAGACACGTCTACAAGCCAGCTGAGATGGGCTTTGCCTAAGAGTCAGGGAAGTGTCGAGTGGAACAAGGGAACTGCTGAACAGCTTCCCTCGCAGGCAGATTCCCTCCTGGGGCGCTTACTTCTCTTGCCTTAGCGCCCTGCTTTGTTTGGAGGCTGTTTGCGGACAGCAGCACACACAGCGGGAAGGTGCGCGCTGGCCAGCTCCAAGTCCGGCAGATAGAAGCGCAAGCCAGGCACCGGCTCGCAGTTTGTCCCGGGCGTGGGAAGCAGCGTGCTGCATGCCCAGAACACATCTCTCACTGTCCTGCCTGCCACAGGGCTGTTTCTGAGCACGGAGGCACGTCTACAAGCAAGTTGAGATGGGCTTTGCCTAAGAGTCAGGGAAGTGGCGAGTGGAACAAGGGAACTGCTGCACAGCTTCCCTCGCAGGCAGATTCCCTCCTGATACGCTTACTTCTCTTGCCTTAGCGCCCTGCTTTGTTTAGAGGCTGTTTGCGGACAGCAGCACACACAGCGGGAAGGTGCGCGCTGGCCAGCTCCAAGTCTCGGCAGATAGAAGCGCAAGCGAGGCACCGGCTCGCAGTTTGTCCCGGGCATGGGAAGCAGCATGCTGCGTGCCCAGAAAACATCCCCTTGTATCCTGACTGCCACGGGACTGCTTCTGAGCACGGAGGCACGCCTACAAGCCAGCTGAGATGGGCTTTGCCTAAGAGTCAGGGAAGTGTCGAGTGGAACAAGGGATGTGCTGCACAGCTTCCCTCGCAGGCAGATTCCCTCCTGGGACGCTTACTTCTCATGCCTTAGTGCCCTGCTTTGTTTGGAGGCTGTTTGCGGACAGCAGCACACACAGCGGGAAGGTGCGCGCTGGCAAGCTCCAAGTCTCGGCAGATAGAAGCGCAAGCGAGGCACCGGCTCGCAGTTTGTCCCGGGCATGGGAAGCAGCATGATGCATGCCCAGAACACATCCCCCTGTATCCTGACTGCCACAGGACTGCTTCTGAGCACGGAGGCACGCCTACAAGCCAGCTGAGATGGGCTTTGCCTAAGAGTGAGGGAAGTGTCGAGTGGAACAAGGGATGTGCTGCACAGCTTCCCTCGCAGGCAGATTCCCTCCTGGGACGCTTACTTCTCATGCCTTAGTGCCCTGCTTTGTTTGGAGGCTGTTTGCGGACAGCAGCACACACAGCGGGAAGGTGCGCTCTGATCGGCTCCAAGTCTCGGCAGATAGAAGCGCAAGCGAGGCACCGGCTCGCAGTTTGTCCCGGGCATGGGAAGCAGCATGCTGCGTGCCCAGAACACATCTTGCACTGTCCTGCCTGCCACAGGGCTGTTTCTGAGCACGGAGGCACGCCTACAAGCAAGTTGAGATGGGCTTTGCCTAAGAGTGAGGGAAGTGTCGAGTGGAACAAGGGAACTGCTGAACAGCTTCCCTCGCAGGCAGATTCCCTCCTGGGGCGCTTAGTTCTCTTGCTTTAGTGCCCTGCTTTGTTTGGAGACTGTTTGCGGACAGCAGCACACACAGCGGGAAGGTGCGCTCTGATCGGCTCCAAGTCCGGCAGATAGAAGCGCAAGCGAGGCACCGGCTCGCAGTTTGTCCCGGGCATGGGAAGCAGCACGCTGCTTGCCCAGAACACATCCCCCTGTATCCTGACTGCCACGGGACTGCTTCTGAGCACGGAGGCACGTCTACAAGCCAGCTGAGATGGGCTTTGCCTAAGAGTGAGGGAAGTGTCGAGTGGAACAAGGGATGTGCTGCACAGCTTCCCTCGCAGGCAGATTCCCTCCTGGGACGCTTACTTCTCATGCCTTAGTGCCCTGCTTTGTTTGGAGGCTGTTTGCGGACAGCAGCACACACAGCGGGAAGGTGCGCTCTGATCGGCTCCAAGTCTCGGCAGATAGAAGCGCAAGCGAGGCACCGGCTCGCAGTTTGTCCCGGGCATGGGAAGCAGCATGCTGCATGCCCAGAACACATCTCGCACTGTCCTGCCTGCCACGGGACTGCTTCTGAGCACGGAGGCTCGCCTACAAGCCAGCTGAGATGGGCTTTGCCTAAGAGTCAGGGTAGTGTCGAGTGGAACAAGGGATGTGCTGCACAGCTTCCCTCGCAGGCAGATTCCCTCCTGGGGCGCTTACTTCTCTTGCCTTAGCGCCCTGCTTTGTTTGGAGGCTGTTTGCGGACAGCAGCACACACAGCGGGAAGGTGCGCTCTGATCGGCTCCAAGTCTCGGCAGATAGAAGCGCAAGCGAGGCACCGGCTCGCAGTTTGTCCCGGGCATGGGAAGCAGCATGCTGCATGCCCAGAACACATCTCACACTGTCCTGCCTGCCACGGGACTGCTTCTGAGCACGGAGGCACGCCTACAAGCCAGCTGAGATGGGCTTTGCCTAAGAGTGAGGGAAGTGTCGAGTGGAACAAGGGAACTGCTGAACAGCTTCCCTCGCAGGCAGATTCCCTCCTGGGGCGCTTAGTTCTCTTGCTTTAGTGCCCTGCTTTGTTTGGAGACTGTTTGCGGACAGCAGCACACACAGCGGGAAGGTGCGCGCTGGCCAGCTCCAAGTCCGGCAGATAGAAGCGCAAGCGAGGCACCGGCTCGCAGTTTGTCCCGGGCATGGGAAGCAGCGTGCTGCATGCCCAGAACACATCTCTCACTGTCCTGCCTGCCACAGGGCTGTTTCTGAGCACGGAGGCACGTCTACAAGCAAGTTGAGATGGGCTTTGCCTAAGAGTGAGGGAAGTGGCGAGTGGAACAAGGGATGTGCTGCACAGCTTCCCTCGCAGGCAGATTCCCTCCTGGGACGCTTACTTCTCATGCCTTAGTGCCCTGCTTTGTTTGGAGGCTGTTTGCGGACAGCAGCACACACAGCGGGAAGGTGCGCTCTGATCGGCTCCAAGTCTCGGCAGATAGAAGCGCAAGCGAGGCACCGGCTCGTAGTTTGTCCCGGGCATGGGAAGCAGCATGCTGCGGGCCCAGAACACATCTCGCACTATCCTGCCTGCCACGGGACTGCTTCTGAGCACGGAGGCACGCCTACAAGCCAGCTGAGATGGGCTTTGCCTAAGAGTCAGGGAAGTGGCGAGCTGAACACGGGAACTGCTGCACAGCTTCCCTCGCAGGCAGATTCCCTCCTGGTACGCTAACTTCTCTTGCCTTAGCGCCCTGCTTTGTTTGGAGGCTGTTTGCGGACAGCAGCACACACAGCGGGAAGGTGCGCGCTGGCCAGCTCCAAGTCTCGGCAGATAGAAGCGCAAGCGAGGCACCGGCTCGCAGTTTGTCCCGGGCATGGGAAGCAGCATGCTGCATGCCCAGAACACATCCCCCTGTATCCTGCCTGCCACGGGACTGCTTCTGAGCACGGAGACACGTCTACAAGCCAGCTGAGATGGGCTTTGCCTAAGAGTCAGGGAAGTGTCGAGTGGAACAAGGGAACTGCTGAACAGCTTCCCTCGCAGGCAGATTCCCTCCTGGGGCGCTTAGTTCTCTTGCTTTAGTGCCCTGCTTTGTTTGGAGACTGTTTGCGGACAGCAGCACACACAGCGGGAAGGTGCGCTCTGATCGGCTCCAAGTCCGGCAGATAGAAGCGCAAGCGAGGCACCGGCTCGCAGTTTGTCCCGGGCATGGGAAGCAGCACGCTGCTTGCCCAGAACACATCCCCCTGTATCCTGACTGCCACGGGACTGCTTCTGAGCACGGAGGCTCGCCTACAAGCCAGCTGAGATGGGCTTTGCCTAAGAGTGAGGGAAGTGTCGAGTGGAACAAGGGATGTGCTGCACAGCTTCCCTCGCAGGCAGATTCCCTCCTGGGACGCTTACTTCTCTTGCCTTAGTGCCCTGCTTTGTTTGGAGGCTGTTTGCGGACAGCAGCACACACAGCGGGAAGGTGCGCTCTGATCGGCTCCAAGTCTCGGCAGATAGAAGCGCAAGCGAGGCACCGGCTCGCAGTTTGTCCCGGGCATGGGAAGCAGCATGCTGCATGCCCAGAACACATCTCGCACTGTCCTGCCTGCCACGGGACTGCTTCTGAGCACGGAGGCACGCCTACAAGCCAGCTGAGATGGGCTTTGCCTAAGAGTCAGGGTAGTGTCGAGTGGAACAAGGGAACTGCTGCACAGCTTCCCTCGCAGGCAGATTCCCTCCTGGGGCGCTTAGTTCTCTTGCTTTAGTGCCCTGCTTTGTTTGGAGACTGTTTGCGGACAGCAGCACACATAGCGGGAAGGTGCGCGCTGGCCAGCTCCAAGTCCGGCAGATAGAAGCGCAAGCCAGGCACCGGCTCGCAGTTTGTCCCGGGCGTGGGAAGCAGCGTGCTGCATGCCCAGAACACATCTCTCACTGTCCTGCCTGCCACAGGGCTGTTTCTGAGCACGGAGGCACGTCTACAAGCAAGTTGAGATGGGCTTTGCCTAAGAGTGAGGGAAGTGGCGAGTGGAACAAGGGAACTGCTGCACAGCTTCCCTCACAGGCACATTCCCTCCTGGGACGCTTACTTCTCTTGCCTTAGCGCCCTGCTTTGTTTGGAGGCTGTTTGCGGACAGCAGCACACACAGCGGGAAGGTGCGCGCTGGCCAGCTCCAAGTCTCGGCAGATAGAAGCGCAAGCGAGGCACCGGCTCGCAGTTTGTCCCGGGCATGGGAAGCAGCATGCTGCGTGCCCAGAACACATCTCGCACTGTCCTGCCTGCCACGGGACTGCTTCTGAGCACGGAGGCACGTCTACAAGCCAGCTGAGATGGGCTTTGCCTAAGAGTGAGGGAAGTGGCGAGCGGAACAAGGGATGTGCTGCACAGCTTCCCTCGCAGGCAGATTCCCTCCTGATACGCTTACTTCTCTTGCCTTAGCGCCCTGCTTTGTTTGGAGGCTGTTTGCGGACAGCAGCACACACAGCGGGAAGGTGCGCGCTGGCCAGCTCCAAGTCTCGGCAGATAGAAGCGCAAGCGAGGCACCGGCTCGCAGTTTGTCCCGGGCATGGGAAGCAGCATGCTGCGTGCCCAGAAAACATCCCCTTGTATCCTGACTGCCACAGGACTGCTTCTGAGCACGGAGGCACGCCTACAAGCCAGCTGAGATGGGCTTTGCCTAAGAGTCAGGGAAGTGTCGAGTGGAACAAGGGATGTGCTGCACAGCTTCCCTCGCAGGCAGATTCCCTCCTGGGACGCTTACTTCTCATGCCTTAGTGCCCTGCTTTGTTTGGAGGCTGTTTGCGGACAGCAGCACACACAGCGGGAAGGTGCGCGCTGGCAAGCTCCAAGTCTCGGCAGATAGAAGCGCAAGCGAGGCACCGGCTCGCAGTTTGTCCCGGGCATGGGAAGCAGCATGATGCATGCCCAGAACACATCCCCCTGTATCCTGACTGCCACAGGACTGCTTCTGAGCACGGAGGCACGTCTACAAGCCAGCTGAGATGGGCTTTGCCTAAGAGTGAGGGAAGTGTCGAGTGGAACAAGGGATGTGCTGCACAGCTTCCCTCGCAGGCAGATTCCCTCCTGGGACGCTTACTTCTCATGCCTTAGTGCCCTGCTTTGTTTGGAGGCTGTTTGCGGACAGCAGCACACACAGCGGGAAGGTGCGCTCTGATCGGCTCCAAGTCTCGGCAGATAGAAGCGCAAGCGAGGCACCGGCTCGCAGTTTGTCCCGGGCATGGGAAGCAGCATGCTGCGTGCCCAGAACACATCTTGCACTGTCCTGCCTGCCACAGGGCTGTTTCTGAGCACGGAGGCACGCCTACAAGCAAGTTGAGATGGGCTTTGCCTAAGAGTGAGGGAAGTGTCGAGTGGAACAAGGGAACTGCTGAACAGCTTCCCTCGCAGGCAGATTCCCTCCTGGGGCGCTTACTTCTCATGCCTTAGTGCCCTGCTTTGTTTGGAGACTGTTTGCGGACAGCAGCACACACAGCGGGAAGGTGCGCTCTGATCGGCTCCAAGTCCGGCAGATAGAAGCGCAAGCGAGGCACCGGCTCGCAGTTTGTCCCGGGCATGGGAAGCAGCATGCTGCATGCCCAGAACACATCTCGCACTGTCCTGCCTGCCACGGGACTGCTTCTGAGCACGGAGGTACGCCTACAGGCAAGTTGAGATGGGCTTTGCCTAAGAGTGAGGGAAGTGTCGAGTGGAACAAGGGAACTGCTGAACAGCTTCCCTCGCAGGCAGATTCCCTCCTGGGGCGCTTAGTTCTCTTGCTTTAGTGCCCTGCTTTGTTTGGAGACTGTTTGCGGACAGCAGCACACACAGCGGGAAGGTGCGCTCTGATCGGCTCCAAGTCTCGGCAGATAGAAGCGCAAGCGAGGCACCGGCTCGTAGTTTGTCCCGGGCATGGGAAGCAGCATGCTGCGTGCCCAGAACACATCTCGCACTATCCTGCCTGCCACGGGACTGCTTCTGAGCACGGAGGCACGCCTACAAGCCAGCTGAGATGGGCTTTGCCTAAGAGTCAGGGAAGTGGCGAGCTGAACACGGGAACTGCTGCACAGCTTCCCTCGCAGGCAGATTCCCTCCTGGTACGCTAACTTCTCTTGCCTTAGCGCCCTGCTTTGTTTGGAGGCTGTTTGCGGACAGCAGCACACACAGCGGGAAGGTGCGCGCTGGCCAGCTCCAAGTCTCGGCAGATAGAAGCGCAAGCGAGGCACCGGCTCGCAGTTTGTCCCGGGCATGGGAAGCAGCATGCTGCATGCCCAGAACACATCCCCCTGTATCCTGCCTGCCACGGGACTGCTTCTGAGCACGGAGACACGTCTACAAGCCAGCTGAGATGGGCTTTGCCTAAGAGTCAGGGAAGTGTCGAGTGGAACAAGGGATGTGCTGCACAGCTTCCCTCGCAGGCAGATTCCCTCCTGGGACGCTTACTTCTCATGCCTTAGTGCCCTGCTTTGTTTGGAGGCTGTTTGCGGACAGCAGCACACACAGCGGGAAGGTGCGCGCTGGAAGCTCCAAGTCTCGGCAGATAGAAGCGCAAGCGAGGCACCGGCTCGCAGTTTGTCCCGGGCATGGGAAGCAGCATGATGCATGCCCAGAACACATCCCCCTGTATCCTGACTGCCACAGGACTGCTTCTGAGCACGGAGGCACGCCTACAAGCCAGCTGAGATGGGCTTTGCCTAAGAGTGAGGGAAGTGTCGAGTGGAACAAGGGATGTGCTGCACAGCTTCCCTCGCAGGCAGATTCCCTCCTGGGACGCTTACTTCTCATGCCTTAGTGCCCTGCTTTGTTTGGAGGCTGTTTGCGGACAGCAGCACACACAGCGGGAAGGTGCGCTCTGATCGGCTCCAAGTCTCGGCAGATAGAAGCGCAAGCGAGGCACCGGCTCGCAGTTTGTCCCGGGCATGGGAAGCAGCGTGCTGCATGCCCAGAACACATCTTGCACTGTCCTGCCTGCCACAGGGCTGTTTCTGAGCACGGAGGCACGCCTACAAGCAAGTTGAGATGGGCTTTGCCTAAGAGTGAGGGAAGTGTCGAGTGGAACAAGGGAACTGCTGAACAGCTTCCCTCGCAGGCAGATTCCCTCCTGGGGCGCTTAGTTCTCTTGCTTTAGTGCCCTGCTTTGTTTGGAGACTGTTTGCGGACAGCAGCACACACAGCGGGAAGGTGCGCTCTGATCGGCTCCAAGTCCGGCAGATAGAAGCGCAAGCGAGGCACCGGCTCGCAGTTTGTCCCGGGCATGGGAAGCAGCACACTGCTTGCCCAGAACACATCCCCCTGTATCCTGCCTGCCACGGGACTGCTTCTGAGCACGGAGGCACGCCTACAAGCCAGCTGAGATGGGCTTTGCCTAAGAGTCAGGGAAGTGTCGAGTGGAACAAGGGATGTGCTGCACAGCTTCCCTCGCAGGCAGATTCCCTCCTGGGACGCTTACTTCTCATGCCTTAGTGCCCTGCTTTGTTTGGAGGCTGTTTGCGGATAGCAGCACACACAGCGGGAAGGTGCGCTCTGATCGGCTCCAAGTCTCGGCAGATAGAAGCGCAAGCGAGGCACCGGCTCGCAGTTTGTCCCGGGCATGGGAAGCAGCATGCTGCATGCCCAGAACACATCTCGCACTGTCCTGCCTGCCACGGGACTGCTTCTGAGCACGGAGGTACGCCTACAGGCAAGTTGAGATGGGCTTTGCCTAAGAGTGAGGGAAGTGTCGAGTGGAACAAGGGAACTGCTGAACAGCTTCCCTTGCAGGCAGATTCCCTCCTGGGGCGCTTAGTTCTCTTGCTTTAGTGCCCTGCTTTGTTTGGAGACTGTTTGCGGACAGCAGCACACACAGCGGGAAGGTGCGCTCTGATCGGCTCCAAGTCTCGGCAGATAGAAGCGCAAGCGAGGCACCGGCTCGTAGTTTGTCCCGGGCATGGGAAGCAGCCTGCTGCGTGCCCAGAACACATCTCGCACTATCCTGCCTGCCACGGGACTGCTTCTGAGCACGGAGGCACGCCTACAAGCCAGCTGAGATGGGCTTTGCCTAAGAGTCAGGGAAGTGGCGAGCGGAACAAGGGAACTGCTGCACAGCTTCCCTCGCAGGCAGATTCCCTCCTGGTACGCTAACTTCTCTTGCCTTAGCGCCCTGCTTTGTTTGGAGGCTGTTTGCGGACAGCAGCACACACAGCGGGAAGGTGCGCGCTGGCCAGCTCCAAGTCTCGGCAGATAGAAGCGCAAGCGAGGCACCGGCTCGCAGTTTGTCCCGGGCATGGGAAGCAGCATGCTGCATGCCCAGAACACATCCCCCTGTATCCTGCCTGCCACGGGACTGCTTCTGAGCACGGAGACACGTCTACAAGCCAGCTGAGATGGGCTTTGCCTAAGAGTCAGGGAAGTGTCGAGTGGAACAAGGGATGTGCTGCACAGCTTCCCTCGCAGGCAGATTCCCTCCTGGGACGCTTACTTCTCATGCCTTAGTGCCCTGCTTTGTTTGGAGGCTGTTTGCGGACAGCAGCACACACAGCGGGAAGGTGCGCGCTGGAAGCTCCAAGTCTCGGCAGATAGAAGCGCAAGCGAGGCACCGGCTCGCAGTTTGTCCCGGGCATGGGAAGCAGCATGATGCATGCCCAGAACACATCCCCCTGTATCCTGACTGCCACAGGACTGCTTCTGAGCACGGAGGCACGTCTACAAGCCAGCTGAGATGGGCTTTGCCTAAGAGTGAGGGAAGTGTCGAGTGGAACAAGGGATGTGCTGCACAGCTTCCCTCGCAGGCAGATTCCCTCCTGGGACGCTTACTTCTCTTGCCTTAGTGCCCTGCTTTGTTTGGAGGCTGTTTGCGGACAGCAGCACACACAGCGGGAAGGTGCGCTCTGATCGGCTCCAAGTCTCGGCAGATAGAAGCGCAAGCGAGGCACCGGCTCGCAGTTTGTCCCGGGCATGGGAAGCAGCATGCTGCGTGCCCAGAACACATCTTGCACTGTCCTGCCTGCCACAGGGCTGTTTCTGAGCACGGAGGCACGCCTACAAGCAAGTTGAGATGGGCTTTGCCTAAGAGTGAGGGAAGTGTCGAGTGGAACAAGGGAACTGCTGCACAGCTTCCCTCGCAGGCAGATTCCCTCCTGGGGCGCTTAGTTCTCTTGCTTTAGTGCCCTGCTTTGTTTGGAGACTGTTTGCGGACAGCAGCACACACAGCGGGAAGGTGCGCTCTGATCGGCTCCAAGTCCGGCAGATAGAAGCGCAAGCGAGGCACCGGCTCGCAGTTTGTCCCGGGCATGGGAAGCAGCACGCTGCTTGCCCAGAACACATCCCCCTGTATCCTGACTGCCACGGGACTGCTTCTGAGCACGGAGGCACGCCTACAAGCCAGCTGAGATGGGCTTTGCCTAAGAGTGAGGGAAGTGTCGAGTGGAACAAGGGATGTGCTGCACAGCTTCCCTCGCAGGCAGATTCCCTCCTGGGACGCTTACTTCTCATGCCTTAGTGCCCTGCTTTGTTTGGAGGCTGTTTGCGGACAGCAGCACACACAGCGGGAAGGTGCGCTCTGATCGGCTCCAAGTCTCGGCAGATAGAAGCGCAAGCGAGGCACCGGCTCGCAGTTTGTCCCGGGCATGGGAAGCAGCATGCTGCATGCCCAGAACACATCTCGCACTGTCCTGCCTGCCACGGGACTGCTTCTGAGCACGGAGGCTCGCCTACAAGCCAGCTGAGATGGGCTTTGCCTAAGAGTCAGGGTAGTGTCGAGTGGAACAAGGGATGTGCTGCACAGCTTCCCTCGCAGGCAGATTCCCTCCTGGGGCGCTTACTTCTCTTGCCTTACCGCCCTGCTTTGTTTGGAGGCTGTTTGCGGACAGCAGCACACACAGCGGGAAGGTGCGCTCTGATCGGCTCCAAGTCTCGGCAGATAGAAGCGCAAGCGAGGCACCGGCTCGCAGTTTGTCCCGGGCATGGGAAGCAGCATGCTGCATGCCCAGAACACATCTCACACTGTCCTGCCTGCCACGGGACTGCTTCTGAGCACGGAGGCACGCCTACAGGCAAGTTGAGATGTGCTTTGCCTAAGAGTGAGGGAAGTGTCGAGTGGAACAAGGGAACTGCTGCACAGCTTCCCTCGCAGGCAGATTCCCTCCTGGGGCGCTTAGTTCTCTTGCTTTAGTGCCCTGCTTTGTTTGGAGACTGTTTGCGGACAGCAGCACACACAGCGGGAAGGTGCGCGCTGGCCAGCTCCAAGTCCGGCAGATAGAAGCGCAAGCCAGGCACCGGCTCGCAGTTTGTCCCGGGCATGGGAAGCAGCGTGCTGCATGCCCAGAACACATCTCTCACTGTCCTGCCTGCCACAGGGCTGTTTCTGAGCACGGAGGCACGTCTACAAGCAAGTTGAGATGGGTTTTGCCTAAGAGTGAGGGAAGTGGCGAGTGGAACAAGGGAACTGCTGCACAGCTTCCCTCACAGGCACATTCCCTCCTGGGACGCTTACTTCTCTTGCCTTAGCGCCCTGCTTTGTTTGGAGGCTGTTTGCGGACAGCAGCACACACAGCGGGAAGGTGCGCGCTGGCCAGCTCCAAGTCTCGGCAGATAGAAGCGCAAGCGAGGCACCGGCTCGCAGTTTGTCCCGGGCATGGGAAGCAGCATGCTGCGTGCCCAGAACACATCTCGCACTGTCCTGCCTGCCACGGGACTGCTTCTGAGCACGGAGGCACGTCTACAAGCCAGCTGAGATGGGCTTTGCCTAAGAGTGAGGGAAGTGGCGAGCGGAACAAGGGAACTGCTGCACAGCTTCCCTTGAAGGCAGATTCCCTCCTGATACGCTTACTTCTCTTGCCTTAGCGCCCTGCTTTGTTTGGAGGCTGTTTGCGGACAGCAGCACACACAGCGGGAAGGTGCGCGCTGGCCAGCTCCAAGTCTCGGCAGATAGAAGCGCAAGCGAGGCACCGGCTCGCAGTTTGTCCCGGGCATGGGAAGCAGCATGCTGCATGCCCAGAAAACATCCCCTTGTATCCTGACTGCCACAGGACTGCTTCTGAGCACGGAGGCACGTCTACAAGCCAGCTGAGATGGGCTTTGCCTAAGAGTGAGGGAAGTGTCGAGTGGAACAAGGGATGTGCTGCACAGCTTCCCTCGCAGGCAGATTCCCTCCTGGGACGCTTACTTCTCATGCCTTAGTGCCCTGCTTTGTTTGGAGGCTGTTTGCGGACAGCAGCACACACAGCGGGAAGGTGCGCGCTGGCAAGCTCCAAGTCTCGGCAGATAGAAGCGCAAGCGAGGCACCGGCTCGCAGTTTGTCCCGGGCATGGGAAGCAGCATGATGCATGCCCAGAACACATCCCCCTGTATCCTGACTGCCACAGGACTGCTTCTGAGCACGGAGACACGTCTACAAGCCAGCTGAGATGGGCTTTGCCTAAGAGTCAGGGAAGTGTCGAGTGGAACAAGGGATGTGCTGCACAGCTTCCCTCGCAGGCAGATTCCCTCCTGGGACGCTTACTTCTCATGCCTTAGTGCCCTGCTTTGTTTGGAGGCTGTTTGCGGACAGCAGCACACACAGCGGGAAGGTGCGCGCTGGCAAGCTCCAAGTCTCGGCAGATAGAAGCGCAAGCGAGGCACCGGCTCGCAGTTTGTCCCGGGCATGGGAAGCAGCATGCTGCGTGCCCAGAACACATCTTGCACTGTCCTGCCTGCCACAGGGCTGTTTCTGAGCACGGAGGCACGCCTACAAGCAAGTTGAGATGGGCTTTGCCTAAGAGTGAGGGAAGTGTCGAGTGGAACAAGGGAACTGCTGAACAGCTTCCCTCGCAGGCAGATTCCCTCCTGGGGCGCTTAGTTCTCTTGCTTTAGTGCCCTGCTTTGTTTGGAGACTGTTTGCGGACAGCAGCACACACAGCGGGAAGGTGCGCTCTGATCGGCTCCAAGTCCGGCAGATAGAAGCGCAAGCGAGGCACCGGCTCGCAGTTTGTCCCGGGCATGGGAAGCAGCACGCTGCTTGCCCAGAACACATCCCCCTGTATCCTGACTGCCACGGGACTGCTTCTGAGCACGGAGGCACGTCTACAAGCCAGCTGAGATGGGCTTTGCCTAAGAGTGAGGGAAGTGTCGAGTGGAACAAGGGATGTGCTGCACAGCTTCCCTCGCAGGCAGATTCCCTCCTGGGACGCTTACTTCTCATGCCTTAGTGCCCTGCTTTGTTTGGAGGCTGTTTGCGGACAGCAGCACACACAGCGGGAAGGTGCGCTCTGATCGGCTCCAAGTCTCGGCAGATAGAAGCGCAAGCGAGGCACCGGCTCGCAGTTTGTCCCGGGCATGGGAAGCAGCATGCTGCATGCCCAGAACACATCTCGCACTGTCCTGCCTGCCACGGGACTGCTTCTGAGCACGGAGGCTCGCCTACAAGCCAGCTGAGATGGGCTTTGCCTAAGAGTCAGGGTAGTGTCGAGTGGAACAAGGGATGTGCTGCACAGCTTCCCTCGCAGGCAGATTCCCTCCTGGGGCGCTTACTTCTCTTGCTTTAGTGCCCTGCTTTGTTTGGAGACTGTTTGCGGACAGCAGCACACACAGCGGGAAGGTGCGCGCTGGCCAGCTCCAAGTCCGGCAGATAGAAGCGCAAGCCAGGCACCGGCTCGCAGTTTGTCCCGGGCGTGGGAAGCAGCGTGCTGCATGCCCAGAACACATCTCTCACTGTCCTGCCTGCCACAGGGCTGTTTCTGAGCACGGAGGCACGTCTACAAGCAAGTTGAGATGGGCTTTGCCTAAGAGTGAGGGAAGTGGCGAGTGGAACAAGGGAACTGCTGCACAGCTTCCCTCACAGGCACATTCCCTCCTGGGACGCTTACTTCTCTTGCCTTAGCGCCCTGCTTTGTTTGGAGGCTGTTTGCGGACAGCAGCACACACAGCGGGAAGGTGCGCGCTGGCCAGCTCCAAGTCTCGGCAGATAGAAGCGCAAGCGAGGCACCGGCTCGCAGTTTGTCCCGGGCATGGGAAGCAGCATGCTGCGTGCCCAGAACACATCTCGCACTGTCCTGCCTGCCACGGGACTGCTTCTGAGCACGGAGGCACGTCTACAAGCCAGCTGAGATGGGCTTTGCCTAAGAGTGAGGGAAGTGGCGAGCGGAACAAGGGAACTGCTTCACAGCTTCCCTTGCAGGCAGATTCCCTCCTGATACGCTTACTTCTCTTGCCTTAGCGCCCTGCTTTGTTTGGAGGCTGTTTGCGGACAGCAGCACACACAGCGGGAAGGTGCGCGCTGGCAAGCTCCAAGTCTCGGCAGATAGAAGCGCAAGCGAGGCACCGGCTCGCAGTTTGTCCCGGGCATGGGAAGCAGCATGCTGCATGCCCAGAAAACATCCCCTTGTATCCTGACTGCCACGGGACTGCTTCTGAGCACGGAGGCACGCCTACAAGCCAGCAGAGATGGGCTTTGCCTAAGAGTCAGGGAAGTGTCGAGTGGAACAAGGGATGTGCTGCACAGCTTCCCTCGCAGGCAGATTCCCTCCTGGGACGCTTACTTCTCATGCCTTAGCGCCCTGCTTTGTTTGGAGGCTGTTTGCGGACAGCAGCACACACAGCGGGAAGGTGCGCGCTGGCAAGCTCCAAGTCTCGGCAGATAGAAGCGCAAGCGAGGCACCGGCTCGCAGTTTGTCCCGGGCATGGGAAGCAGCATGATGCATGCCCAGAACACATCCCCCTGTATCCTGACTGCCACAGGACTGCTTCTGAGCACGGAGGCACGTCTACAAGCCAGCTGAGATGGGCTTTGCCTAAGAGTGAGGGAAGTGTCGAGTGGAACAAGGGATGTGCTGCACAGCTTCCCTCGCAGGCAGATTCCCTCCTGGGACGCTTACTTCTCATGCCTTAGTGCCCTGCTTTGTTTGGAGGCTGTTTGCGGACAGCAGCACACACAGCGGGAAGGTGCGCTCTGATCGGCTCCAAGTCTCGGCAGATAGAAGCGCAAGCGAGGCACCGGCTCGCAGTTTGTCCCGGGCATGGGAAGCAGCATGCTGCATGCCCAGAACACATCTCGCACTGTCCTGCCTGCCACGGGACTGATTCTGAGCACGGAGGCACGCCTACAGGCAAGTTGAGATGTGCTTTGCCTAAGAGTGAGGGAAGTGTCGGGTGGAACAAGGGAACTGCTGAACAGCTTCCCTCGCAGGCAGATTCCCTCCTGGGGCGCTTAGTTCTCTTGCTTTAGTGCCCTGCTTTGTTTGGAGACTGTTTGCGGACAGCAGCACACACAGCGGGAAGGTGCGCGCTGGCCAGCTCCAAGTCCGGCAGATAGAAGCGCAAGCCAGGCACCGGCTCGCAGTTTGTCCCGGGCATGGGAAGCAGCGTGCTGCGTGCCCAGAACAAATCTCGCACTATCCTGCCTGCCACGGGACTGCTTCTGAGCACGGAGGCACGCCTACAAGCCAGCTGAGATGGGCTTTGCCTAAGAGTCAGGGAAGTGGCGAGCTGAACACGGGAACTGCTGCACAGCTTCCCTCGCAGGCAGATTCCCTCCTGGTACGCTAACTTCTCTTGCCTTAGCGCCCTGCTTTGTTTGGAGGCTGTTTGCGGACAGCAGCACACACAGCGGGAAGGTGCGCGCTGGCCAGCTCCAAGTCTCGGCAGATAGAAGCGCAAGCGAGGCACCGGCTCGCAGTTTGTCCCGGGCATGGGAAGCAGCATGCTGCATGCCCAGAACACATCCCCCTGTATCCTGACTGCCACGGGACTGCTTCTGAGCACGGAGACACGTCTACAAGCCAGCTGAGATGGGCTTTGCCTAAGAGTCAGGGAAGTGTCGAGTGGAACAAGGGATGTGCTGCACAGCTTCCCTCGCAGGCAGATTCCCTCCTGGGACGCTTACTTCTCATGCCTTAGTGCCCTGCTTTGTTTGGAGGCTGTTTGCGGACAGCAGCACACACAGCGGGAAGGTGCGCGCTGGCAAGCTCCAAGTCTCGGCAGATAGAAGCGCAAGCGAGGCACCGGCTCGCAGTTTGTCCCGGGCATGGGAAGCAGCATGATGCATGCCCAGAACACATCCCCCTGTATCCTGACTGCCACAGGACTGCTTCTGAGCACGGAGGCACGTCTACAAGCCAGCTGAGATGGGCTTTGCCTAAGAGTGAGGGAAGTGTCGAGTGGAACAAGGGATGTGCTGCACAGCTTCCCTCGCAGGCAGATTCCCTCCTGGGACGCTTACTTCTCATGCCTTAGTGCCCTGCTTTGTTTGGAGGCTGTTTGCGGACAGCAGCACACACAGCGGGAAGGTGCGCTCTGATCGGCTCCAAGTCTCGGCAGATAGAAGCGCAAGCGAGGCACCGGCTCGCAGTTTGTCCCGGGCATGGGAAGCAGCGTGCTGCATGCCCAGAACACATCTTGCACTGTCCTGCCTGCCACAGGGCTGTTTCTGAGCACGGAGGCACGCCTACAGGCAAGTTGAGATGGGCTTTGCCTAAGAGTGAGGGAAGTGTCGAGTGGAACAAGGGAACTGCTGAACAGCTTCCCTTGCAGGCAGATTCCCTCCTGGGGCGCTTAGTTCTCTTGCTTTAGTGCCCTGCTTTGTTTGGAGACTGTTTGCGGACAGCAGCACACACAGCGGGAAGGTGCGCTCTGATCGGCTCCAAGTCTCGGCAGATAGAAGCGCAAGCGAGGCACCGGCTCGTAGTTTGTCCCGGGCATGGGAAGCAGCATGCTGCGTGCCCAGAACACATCTCGCACTATCCTGCCTGCCACGGGACTGCTTCTGAGCACGGAGGCACGCCTACAAGCCAGCTGAGATGGGCTTTGCCTAAGAGTCAGGGAAGTGGCGAGCTGAACACGGGAACTGCTGCACAGCTTCCCTCGCAGGCAGATTCCCTCCTGGGACGCTAACTTCTCTTGCCTTAGCGCCCTGCTTTGTTTGGAGGCTGTTTGCGGACAGCAGCACACACAGCGGGAAGGTGCGCGCTGGCAAGCTCCAAGTCTCGGCAGATAGAAGCGCAAGCGAGGCACCGGCTCGCAGTTTGTCCCGGGCATGGGAAGCAGCATGATGCATGCCCAGAACACATCCCCCTGTATCCTGACTGCCACAGGACTGCTTCTGAGCACGGAGGCACGTCTACAAGCCAGCTGAGATGGGCTTTGCCTAAGAGTGAGGGAAGTGTCGAGTGGAACAAGGGATGTGCTGCACAGCTTCCCTCGCAGGCAGATTCCCTCCTGGGACGCTTACTTCTCTTGCCTTAGTGCCCTGCTTTGTTTGGAGGCTGTTTGCGGACAGCAGCACACACAGCGGGAAGGTGCGCTCTGATCGGCTCCAAGTCTCGGCAGATAGAAGCGCAAGCGAGGCACCGGCTCGCAGTTTGTCCCGGGCATGGGAAGCAGCATGCTGCGTGCCCAGAACACATCTTGCACTGTCCTGCCTGCCACAGGGCTGTTTCTGAGCACGGAGGCACGCCTACAAGCAAGTTGAGATGGGCTTTGCCTAAGAGTGAGGGAAGTGTCGAGTGGAACAAGGGAACTGCTGAACAGCTTCCCTCGCAGGCAGATTCCCTCCTGGGGCGCTTAGTTCTCTTGCTTTAGTGCCCTGCTTTGTTTGGAGACTGTTTGCGGACAGCAGCACACACAGCGGGAAGGTGCGCTCTGATCGGCTCCAAGTCCGGCAGATAGAAGCGCAAGCGAGGCACCGGCTCGCAGTTTGTCCCGGGCATGGGAAGCAGCACGCTGCTTGCCCAGAACACATCCCCCTGTATCCTGACTGCCACGGGACTGCTTCTGAGCACGGAGGCACGCCTACAAGCCAGCTGAGATGGGCTTTGCCTAAGAGTGAGGGAAGTGTCGAGTGGAACAAGGGATGTGCTGCACAGCTTCCCTCGCAGGCAGATTCCCTCCTGGGACGCTTACTTCTCATGCCTTAGTGCCCTGCTTTGTTTGGAGGCTGTTTGCGGACAGCAGCACACACAGCGGGAAGGTGCGCTCTGATCGGCTCCAAGTCTCGGCAGATAGAAGCGCAAGCGAGGCACCGGCTCGCAGTTTGTCCCGGGCATGGGAAGCAGCATGCTGCATGCCCAGAACACATCTCGCACTGTCCTGCCTGCCACGGGACTGCTTCTGAGCACGGAGGCTCGCCTACAAGCCAGCTGAGATGGGCTTTGCCTAAGAGTCAGGGTAGTGTCGAGTGGAACAAGGGATGTGCTGCACAGCTTCCCTCGCAGGCAGATTCCCTCCTGGGGCGCTTACTTCTCTTGCCTTACCGCCCTGCTTTGTTTGGAGGCTGTTTGCGGACAGCAGCACACACAGCGGGAAGGTGCGCGCTGGCCAGCTCCAAGTCCGGCAGATAGAAGCGCAAGCCAGGCACCGGCTCGCAGTTTGTCCCGGGCATGGGAAGCAGCGTGCTGCATGCCCAGAACACATCTCTCACTGTCCTGCCTGCCACAGGGCTGTTTCTGAGCACGGAGGCACGTCTACAAGCAAGTTGAGATGGGCTTTGCCTAAGAGTGAGGGAAGTGGCGAGTGGAACAAGGGAACTGCTGCACAGCTTCCCTCACAGGCACATTCCCTCCTGGGACGCTTACTTCTCTTGCCTTAGCGCCCTGCTTTGTTTGGAGGCTGTTTGCGGACAGCAGCACACACAGCGGGAAGGTGCGCGCTGGCCAGCTCCAAGTCTCGGCAGATAGAAGCGCAAGCGAGGCACCGGCTCGCAGTTTGTCCCGGGCATGGGAAGCAGCATGCTGCGTGCCCAGAACACATCTCGCACTGTCCTGCCTGCCACGGGACTGCTTCTGAGCACGGAGGCACGTCTACAAGCCAGCTGAGATGGGCTTTGCCTAAGAGTGAGGGAAGTGGCGAGCGGAACAAGGGAACTGCTGCACAGCTTCCCTTGCAGGCAGATTCCCTCCTGATACGCTTACTTCTCTTGCCTTAGCGCCCTGCTTTGTTTGGAGGCTGTTTGCGGACAGCAGCACACACAGCGGGAAGGTGCGCGCTGGCCAGCTCCAAGTCTCGGCAGATAGAAGCGCAAGCGAGGCACCGGCTCGCAGTTTGTCCCGGGCATGGGAAGCAGCATGCTGCATGCCCAGAAAACATCCCCTTGTATCCTGACTGCCACAGGACTGCTTCTGAGCACGGAGGCACGTCTACAAGCCAGCTGAGATGGGCTTTGCCTAAGAGTGAGGGAAGTGTCGAGTGGAACAAGGGATGTGCTGCACAGCTTCCCTCGCAGGCAGATTCCCTCCTGGGACGCTTACTTCTCATGCCTTAGTGCCCTGCTTTGTTTGGAGGCTGTTTGCGGACAGCAGCACACACAGCGGGAAGGTGCGCTGGCAAGCTCCAAGTCTCGGCAGATAGAAGCGCAAGCGAGGCACCGGCTCGCAGTTTGTCCCGGGCATGGGAAGCAGCATGATGCATGCCCAGAACACATCCCCCTGTATCCTGACTGCCACAGGACTGCTTCTGAGCACGGAGGCACGTCTACAAGCCAGCTGAGATGGGCTTTGCCTAAGAGTCAGGGAAGTGTCGAGTGGAACAAGGGATGTGCTGCACAGCTTCCCTCGCAGGCAGATTCCCTCCTGGGACGCTTACTTCTCATGCCTTAGTGCCCTGCTTTGTTTGGAGGCTGTTTGCGGACAGCAGCACACACAGCGGGAAGGTGCGCTCTGATCGGCTCCAAGTCTCGGCAGATAGAAGCGCAAGCGAGGCACCGGCTCGCAGTTTGTCCCGGGCATGGGAAGCAGCATGCTGCGTGCCCAGAACACATCTTGCACTGTCCTGCCTGCCACAGGGCTGTTTCTGAGCACGGAGGCACGCCTACAAGCAAGTTGAGATGGGCTTTGCCTAAGAGTGAGGGAAGTGTCGAGTGGAACAAGGGAACTGCTGAACAGCTTCCCTCGCAGGCAGATTCCCTCCTGGGGCGCTTAGTTCTCTTGCTTTAGTGCCCTGCTTTGTTTGGAGACTGTTTGCGGACAGCAGCACACACAGCGGGAAGGTGCGCTCTGATCGGCTCCAAGTCCGGCAGATAGAAGCGCAAGCGAGGCACCGGCTCGCAGTTTGTCCCGGGCATGGGAAGCAGCACGCTGCTTGCCCAGAACACATCCCTCTGTATCCTGACTGCCACGGGACTGCTTCTGAGCACGGAGGCACGTCTACAAGCCAGCTGAGATGGGCTTTGCCTAAGAGTGAGGGAAGTGGCGAGCGGAACAAGGGAACTGCTGCACAGCTTCCCTTGCAGGCAGATTCCCTCCTGATACGCTTACTTCTCTTGCCTTAGCGCCCTGCTTTGTTTGGAGGCTGTTTGCGGACAGCAGCACACACAGCGGGAAGGTGCGCGCTGGCCAGCTCCAAGTCTCGGCAGATAGAAGCGCAAGCGAGGCACCGGCTCGCAGTTTGTCCCGGGCATGGGAAGCAGCATGCTGCATGCCCAGAAAACATCCCCTTGTATCCTGACTGCCACGGGACTGCTTCTGAGCACGGAGGCACGTCTACAAGCCAGCTGAGATGGGCTTTGCCTAAGAGTGAGGGAAGTGTCGAGTGGAACAAGGGATGTGCTGCACAGCTTCCCTCGCAGGCAGATTCCCTCCTGGGACGCTTACTTCTCATGCCTTAGTGCCCTGCTTTGTTTGGAGGCTGTTTGCGGACAGCAGCACACACAGCGGGAAGGTGCGCGCTGGCAAGCTCCAAGTCTCGGCAGATAGAAGCGCAAGCGAGGCACCGGCTCGCAGTTTGTCCCGGGCATGGGAAGCAGCATGATGCATGCCCAGAACACATCCCCCTGTATCCTGACTGCCACAGGACTGCTTCTGAGCACAGAGGCACGTCTACAAGCCAGCTGAGATGGGCTTTGCCTAAGAGTGAGGGAAGTGTCGAGTGGAACAAGGGATGTGCTGCACAGCTTCCCTCGCAGGCAGATTCCCTCCTGGGACGCTTACTTCTCATGCCTTAGTGCCCTGCTTTGTTTGGAGGCTGTTTGCGGACAGCAGCACACACAGCGGGAAGGTGCGCTGGCAAGCTCCAAGTCTCGGCAGATAGAAGCGCAAGCGAGGCACCGGCTCGCAGTTTGTCCCGGGCATGGGAAGCAGCATGATGCATGCCCAGAACACATCCCCCTGTATCCTGACTGCCACAGGACTGCTTCTGAGCACGGAGGCACGTCTACAAGCCAGCTGAGATGGGCTTTGCCTAAGAGTGAGGGAAGTGTCGAGTGGAACAAGGGATGTGCTGCACAGCTTCCCTCGCAGGCAGATTCCCTCCTGGGACGCTTACTTCTCTTCCCTTAGCGCCCTGCTTTGCTTGGAGGCTGTTTGCGGACAGCAGCACACACAGCGGGAAGGTGCGCTCTGATCGGCTCCAAGTCTCGGCAGATAGAAGCGCAAGCGAGGCACCGGCTCGCAGTTTGTCCCGGGCATGGGAAGCAGCATGCTGCATGCCCAGAACACATCTCACACTGTCCTGCCTGCCACGGGACTGCTTCTGAGCACGGAGGCACGCCTACAGGCAAGTTGAGATGTGCTTTGCCTAAGAGTGAGGGAAGTGTCGAGTGGAACAAGGGAACTGCTGAACAGCTTCCCTCGCAGGCAGATTCCCTCCTGGGGCGCTTAGTTCTCTTGCTTTAGTGCCCTGCTTTGTTTGGAGACTGTTTGCGGACAGCAGCACACACAGCGGGAAGGTGCGCGCTGGCCAGCTCCAAGTCCGGCAGATAGAAGCGCAAGCCAGGCACCGGCTCGCAGTTTGTCCCGGGCGTGGGAAGCAGCGTGCTGCATGCCCAGAACACATCTCTCACTGTCCTGCCTGCCACAGGGCTGTTTCTGAGCACGGAGGCACGTCTACAAGCAAGTTGAGATGGGCTTTGCCTAAGAGTGAGGGAAGTGGCGAGTGGAACAAGGGAACTGCTGCACAGCTTCCCTCACAGGCACATTCCCTCCTGGGACGCTTACTTCTCTTGCCTTAGCGCCCTGCTTTGTTTGGAGGCTGTTTGCGGACAGCAGCACACACAGCGGGAAGGTGCGCGCTGGCCAGCTCCAAGTCTCGGCAGATAGAAGCGCAAGCGAGGCACCGGCTCGCAGTTTGTCCCGGGCATGGGAAGCAGCATGCTGCGTGCCCAGAACACATCTCGCACTGTCCTGCCTGCCACGGGACTGCTTCTGAGCACGGAGGCACGTCTACAAGCCAGCTGAGATGGGCTTTGCCTAAGAGTGAGGGAAGTGGCGAGCGGAACAAGGGAACTGCTGCACAGCTTCCCTCGCAGGCAGATTCCCTCCTGATACGCTTACTTCTCTTGCCTTAGCGCCCTGCTTTGTTTGGAGGCTGTTTGCGGACAGCAGCACACACAGCGGGAAGGTGCGCGCTGGCCAGCTCCAAGTCTCGGCAGATAGAAGCGCAAGCGAGGCACCGGCTCGCAGTTTGTCCCGGGCATGGGAAGCAGCATGATGCATGCCCAGAACACATCCCCCTGTATCCTGACTGCCACAGGACTACTTCTGAGCACGGAGGCACGTCTACAAGCCAGCTGAGATGGGCTTTGCCTAAGAGTGAGGGAAGTGTCGAGTGGAACAAGGGATGTGCTGCACAGCTTCCCTCGCAGGCAGATTCCCTCCTGGGACGCTTACTTCTCATGCCTTAGTGCCCTGCTTTGTTTGGAGGCTGTTTGCGGACAGCAGCACACACAGCGGGAAGGTGCGCGCTGGCAAGCTCCAAGTCTCGGCAGATAGAAGCGCAAGCGAGGCACCGGCTCGCAGTTTGTCCCGGGCATGGGAAGCAGCATGATGCATGCCCAGAACACATCCCCCTGTATCCTGACTGCCACAGGACTACTTCTGAGCACGGAGGCACGTCTACAAGCCAGCTGAGATGGGCTTTGCCTAAGAGTGAGGGAAGTGTCGAGTGGAACAAGGGATGTGCTGCACAGCTTCCCTCGCAGGCAGATTCCCTCCTGGGACGCTTACTTCTCATGCCTTAGTGCCCTGCTTTGTTTGGAGACTGTTTGCAGACAGCAGCACACACAGCGGGAAGGTGCGCTCTGATCGGCTCCAAGTCTCGGCAGATAGAAGCGCAAGCGAGGCACCGGCTCGCAGTTTGTCCCGGGCATGGGAAGCAGCATGCTGCGTGCCCAGAACACATCTTGCACTGTCCTGCCTGCCACAGGGCTGTTTCTGAGCACGGAAGCACGCCTACAAGCAAGTTGAGATGGGCTTTGCCTAAGAGTGAGGGAAGTGTCGAGTGGAACAAGGGAACTGCTGAACAGCTTCCCTCGCAGGCAGATTCCCTCCTGGGGCGCTTAGTTCTCTTGCTTTAGTGCCCTGCTTTGTTTGGAGACTGTTTGCGGACAGCAGCACACACAGCGGGAAGGTGCGCTCTGATCGGCTCCAAGTCCGGCAGATAGAAGCGCAAGCGAGGCACCGGCTCGCAGTTTGTCCCGGGCATGGGAAGCAGCACGCTGCTTGCCCAGAACACATCCCCCTGTATCCTGACTGCCACGGGACTGCTTCTGAGCACGGAGGCACGTCTACAAGCCAGCTGAGATGGGCTTTGCCTAAGAGTGAGGGAAGTGTCGAGTGGAACAAGGGATGTGCTGCACAGCTTCCCTCGCAGGCAGATTCCCTCCTGGGACGCTTACTTCTCATGCCTTAGCGCCCTGCTTTGTTTGGAGGCTGTTTGCGGACAGCAGCACACACAGCGGGAAGGTGCGCTCTGATCGGCTCCAAGTCTCGGCAGATAGAAGCGCAAGCGAGGCACTGGCTCGCAGTTTGTCCCGGGCATGGGAAGCAGCATGCTGCATGCCCAGAACACATCTCACACTGTCCTGCCTGCCACGGGACTGCTTCTGAGCACGGAGGCACGCCTACAGGCAAGTTGAGATGGGCTTTGCCTAAGAGTGAGGGAAGTGTCGAGTGGAACAAGGGAACTGCTGAACAGCTTCCCTCGCAGGCAGATTCCCTCCTGGGGCGCTTAGTTCTCTTGCTTTAGTGCCCTGCTTTGTTTGGAGACTGTTTGCGGACAGCAGCACACACAGCGGGAAGGTGCGCGCTGGCCAGCTCCAAGTCTCGGCAGATAGAAGCGCAAGCGAGGCACCGGCTCGCAGTTTGTCCCGGGCATGGGAAGCAGCATGATGCATGCCCAGAACACATCCCCTTGTATCCTGACTGCCACGGGACTGCTTCTGAGCACGGAGGCACGCCTACAAGCCAGCTGAGATGGGCTTTGCCTAAGAGTCAGGGAAGTGGCGAGCTGAACACGGGAACTGCTGCACAGCTTCCCTCGCAGGCAGATTCCCTCCTGGTACGCTAACTTCTCTTGCCTTAGCGCCCTGCTTTGTTTGGAGGCTGTTTGCGGACAGCAGCACACACAGCGGGAAGGTGCGCGCTGGCCAGCTCCAAGTCTCGGCAGATAGAAGCGCAAGCGAGGCACCGGCTCGCAGTTTGTCCCGGGCATGGGAAGCAGCATGCTGCGTGCCCAGAACACATCTCACACTGTCCTGCCTGCCACGGGACTGCTTCTGAGCACGGAGACACGTCTACAAGCCAGCTGAGATGGGCTTTGCCTAAGAGTGAGGGAAGTGTCGAGTGGAACAAGGGATGTGCTGCACAGCTTCCCTCGCAGGCAGATTCCCTCCTGGGACGCTTACTTCTCATGCCTTAGTGCCCTGCTTTGTTTGGAGGCTGTTTGCGGACAGCAGCACACACAGCGGGAAGGTGCGCTCTGATCGGCTCCAAGTCTCGGCAGATAGAAGCGCAAGCGAGGCACCGGCTCGCAGTTTGTCCCGGGCATGGGAAGCAGCGTGCTGCATGCCCAGAACACATCTTGCACTGTCCTGCCTGCCACAGGGCTGTTTCTGAGCACGGAGGCACGCCTACAAGCAAGTTGAGATGGGCTTTGCCTAAGAGTCAGGGAAGTGTCGAGTGGAACAAGGGAACTGCTGAACAGCTTCCCTCGCAGGCAGATTCCCTCCTGGGGCGCTTAGTTCTCTTGCTTTAGTGCCCTGCTTTGTTTAGAGACTGTTTGCGGACAGCAGCACACACAGCGGGAAGGTGCGCTCTGATCGGCTCCAAGTCCGGCAGATAGAAGCGCAAGCGAGGCACCGGCTCGCAGTTTGTCCCGGGCATGGGAAGCAGCATGCTGCTTGCCCAGAACACATCCCCCTGTATCCTGCCTGCCACGGGACTGCTTCTGAGCACGGAGGCACGCCTACAAGCCAGCTGAGATGGGCTTTGCCTAAGAGTGAGGGAAGTGGCGAGTGGAACAAGGGATGTGCTGCACAGCTTCCCTCGCAGGCAGATTCCCTCCTGGGGCGCTTAGTTCTCTTGCTTTAGTGCCCTGCTTTGTTTGGAGACTGTTTGCGGACAGCAGCACACACAGCGGGAAGGTGCGCGCTGGCCAGCTCCAAGTCCGGCAGATAGAAGCGCAAGCGAGGCACCGGCTCGCAGTTTGTCCCGGGCATGGGAAGCAGCGTGCTGCATGCCCAGAACACATCTCGCACTGTCCTGCCTGCCACAGGGCTGTTTCTGAGCACGGAGGCACGCCTACAAGCCAGCTGAGATGGGCTTTGCCTAAGAGTCAGGGAAGTGTCGAGTGGAACAAGGGATGTGCTGCACAGCTTCCCTCGCAGGCAGATTCCCTCCTGGGACGCTTACTTCTCATGCCTTTGTGCCCTGCTTTGTTTGGAGGCTGTTTGCGGACAGCAGCACACACAGCGGGAAGGAGCGCTCTGATCGCTCCAAGTCTCGGCAGATAGAAGCGCAAGCGAGGCACCAGCTCGCAGTTTGTCCCGGGCATGGGAAGCAGCATGCTGCATGCCCAGAATACATCCCCCTGTATCCTGCCTGCCACGGGACTGCTTCTGAGCACGGAGGCTCGCCTACAAGCCAGCTGAGATGGGCTTTGCCTAAGAGTCAGGGAAGTGGCGAGTGGAACAAGGGAACTGCTGCACAGCTTCCCTCGCAGGCAGATTCCCTCCTGGTACGCTAACTTCTCTTGCCTTAGCGCCCTGCTTTGTTTGGAGGCTGTTTGCGGACAGCAGCACACACAGCGGGAAGGTGCGCGCTGATCGGCTCCAAGTCTCGGCAGATAGAAGCGCAAGCGAGGCACCGGCTCGCAGTTTGTCCCGGGCATGGGAAGCAGCATGCTGCATGCCCAGAACACATCCCCCTGTATCCTGCCTGCCACGGGACTGCTTCTGAGCACGGAGACACGTCTACAAGCCAGCTGAGATGGGCTTTGCCTAAGAGTCAGGGAAGTGTCGAGTGGAACAAGGGATGTGCTGCACAGCTTCCCTCGCAGGCAGATTCCCTCCTGGGACGCTTACTTCTCACGCCTTAGTGCCCTGCTTTGTTTGGAGGCTGTTTGCGGACAGCAGCACACACAGCGGGAAGGTGCGCGCTGGCAAGCTCCAAGTCTCGGCAGATAGAAGCGCAAGCGAGGCACCGGCTCGCAGTTTGTCCCGGGCATGGGAAGCAGCATGATGCATGCCCAGAACACATCCCCCTGTATCCTGACTGCCACAGGACTGCTTCTGAGCACGGAGGCACGTCTACAAGCCAGCTGAGATGGGCTTTGCCTAAGAGTCAGGGAAGTGTCGAGTGGAACAAGGGATGTGCTGCACAGCTTCCCTCGCAGGCAGATTCCCTCCTGGGACGCTTACTTCTCATGCCTTAGCGCCCTGCTTTGTTTGGAGGCTGTTTGCGGACAGCAGCACACACAGCGGGAAGGTGCGCTCTGATCGGCTCCAAGTCTCGGCAGATAGAAGCGCAAGCGAGGCACCGGCTCGCAGTTTGTCCCGGGCATGGGAAGCAGCGTGCTGCATGCCCAGAACACATCTCGCACTGTCCTGCCTGCCACAGGGCTGTTTCTGAGCACGGAGGCACGCCTACAAGCCAGCTGAGATGGGCTTTGCCTAAGAGTCAGGGAAGTGGCGAGCAGAACAAGGGATGTGCTGCACAGCTTCCCTCGCAGGCAGATTCCCTCCTGGGACGCTTACTTCTCTTGCCTTAGCGCCCTGCTTTGTTTGGAGACTGTTTGCGGACAGCAGCACACACAGCGGCAAGGTGCGCTCTGATCGGCTCCAAGTCTCGGCAGATAGAAGCGCAAGCGAGGCACCGGCTCGCAGTTTGTCCCGGGCATGGGAAGCAGCATGCTGTGTGCCCAGAACACATCCCCCTGTATCCTGCCTGCCACGGGACTGCTTCTGAGCACGGAGGCACGCCTACAAGCCAGCTGAGATGGGCTTTGCCTAAGAGTCAGGGAAGTGTCGAGTGGAACAAGGGATGTGCTGCACAGCTTCCCTCGCAGGCAGATTCCCTCCTGGGACGCTTACTTCTCATGCCTTTGTGCCCTGCTTTGTTTGGAGGCTGTTTGCGGACAGCAGCACACACAGCGGGAAGGAGCGCTCTGATCGCTCCAAGTCTCGGCAGATAGAAGCGCAAGCGAGGCACCGGCTCGCAGTTTGTCCCGGGCATGGGAAGCAGCATGCTGCATGCCCAGAACACATCCCCCTGTATCCTGCCTGCCACGGGACTGCTTCTGAGCACGGAGGCTCGCCTACAAGCCAGCTGAGATGGGCTTTGCCTAAGAGTCAGGGAAGTGTCGAGTGGAACAAGGGATGTGCTGCACAGCTTCCCTCGCAGGCAGATTCCCTCCTGGGACGCTTACTTCTCATGCCTTAGTGCCCTGCTTTGTTTGGAGGCTGTTTGCGGACAGCAGCACACACAGCGGGAAGGTGCGCTCTGATCGGCTCCAAGTCTCGGCAGATAGAAGCGCAAGCGAGGCACCGGCTCGCAGTTTGTCCCGGGCATGGGAAGCAGCGTGCTGCATGCCCAGAACACATCTCTCACTGTCCTGCCTGCCACAGGGCTGTTTCTGAGCATGGAGGCACGCCTACAAGCAAGTTGAGATGGGCTTTGCCGAAGAGTAAGGGAAGTGGCGAGTGGAACAAGGGAACTGCTGCACAGCTTCCCTCGCAGGCAGATTCCCTCCTGGGACGCTTACTTCTCTTGCCTTAGCGCCCTGCTTTGTTTGGAGGCTTTTTGCGGACAGCAGCACACACAGCGGGAAGGTGCGCGCTGGCCAGCTCCAAGTCTCGGCAGATAGAAGCGCAAGCGAGGCACCGGCTCGCAGTTTGTCCCGGGCATGGGAAGCAGCATGCTGCGTGCCCAGAACACATCTCGCACTATCCTGCCTGCCACGGGACTGCTTCTGAGCACGGAGGCACGTCTACAAGCCAGCTGAGATGGGCTTTGCCTAAGAGTGAGGGAAGTGGCGAGCGGAACAAGGGAACTGCTTCACAGCTTCCCTCGCAGGCAGATTCCCTCCTGATACGCTTACTTCTCTTGCCTTAGCGCCCTGCTTTGTTTGGAGGCTGTTTGCGGACAGCAGCACACACAGCGGGAAGGTGTGCGCTGGCCAGCTCCAAGTCTCGGCAGATAGAAGCGCAAGCGAGGCACCGGCTCGCAGTTTGTCCCGGGCATGGGAAGCAGCATGCTGCATGCCCAGAACACATCCCCCTGTATCCTGCCTGCCACAGGACTGCTTCTGAGCACGGAGGCATGTCTACAAGCCAGCTGAGATGGGCTTTGCCTAAGAGTCAGGGAAGTGTCGAGTGGAACAAGGGATTTGCTGCACAGCTTCCCTCGCAGGCAGATTCCCTCCTGGGACGCTTACTTCTCTTTCCTTAGCGCCCTGCTTTGTTTGGAGGCTGTTTGCGGACAGCAGCACACACAGCGGGAAGGTGCGCTCTGATCGGCTCCAAGTCTCGGCAGATAGAAGCGCAAGCGAGGCACCGGCTCGCAGTTTGTCCCGGGCATGGGAAGCAGCATGCTGCATGTCCAGAACACATCCCCCTGTATCCTGCCTGCCACAGGACTGCTTCTGAGCACGGAGGCATGTCTACAAGCCAGCTGAGATGGGCTTTGCCTAAGAGTCAGGGAAGTGTCGAGTGGAACAAGGGATGTGCTGCACAGGTTCCCTCGCAGGCAGATTCCCTCCTGGGACGCTTACTTCTCTTTCCTTAGCGCCCTGCTTTGTTTGGAGGCTGTTTGCGGACAGCAGCACACACAGCGGGAAGGTGCGCGCTGGCCAGCTCCAAGTCTCGGCAGATAGAAGCGCAAGCGAGGCACCGGCTCGCAGTTTGTCCCGGGCATGGGAAGCAGCATGCTGCATGTCCAGAACACATCCCCCTGTATCCTGCCTGCCACAGGACTGCTTCTGAGCACGGAGGCACGTCTACAAGCCAGCTGAGATGGGCTTTGCCTAAGAGTCAGGGAAGTGTCGAGTGGAACAAGGGATGTGCTGCACAGCTTCCCTCGCAGGCAGATTCCCTCCTGGGACGCTTACTTCTCATGCCTTAGTGCCCTGCTTTGTTTGGAGGCTGTTTGCGGACAGCAGCACACACAGCGGGAAGGTGCGCTCTGATCGGCCCCAAGTCTCGGCAGATAGAAGCGCAAGCGAGGCACCGGCTCGCAGTTTGTCCCGGGCATGGGAAGCAGCATGCTGCGTGCCCAGAACACATCTTGCACTGTCCTGCCTGCCACAGGGCTGTTTCTGAGCACGGAGGCACGCCTACAAGCAAGTTGAGATGGGCTTTGCCTAAGAGTGAGGGAAGTGTCGAGTGGAACAAGGGAACTGCTGAACAGCTTCCCTCGCAGGCAGATTCCCTCCTGGGGCGCTTAGTTCTCTTGCTTTAGTGCCCTGCTTTGTTTGGAGACTGTTTGCGGACAGCAGCACACACAGCGGGAAGGTGCGCTCTGATCGGCTCCAAGTCCGGCAGATAGAAGCGCAAGCGAGGCACCGGCTCGCAGTTTGTCCCGGGCATGGGAAGCAGCATGCTGCGTGCCCAGAACACATCCCCCTGTATCCTGCCTGCCACGGGACTGCTTCTGAGCACGGAGGCACGCCTACAAGCCAGCTGAGATGGGCTTTGCCTAAGAGTGAGGGAAGTGTCGAGTGGAACAAGGGATGTGCTGCACAGCTTCCCTCGCAGGCAGATTCCCTCCTGGGACGCTTACTTCTCTTGCCTTAGTGCCCTGCTTTGTTTGGAGGCTGTTTGCGGACAGCAGCACACACAGCGGGAAGGTGCGCTCTGATCGGCTCCAAGTCTCGGCAGATAGAAGCGCAAGCGAGGCACCGGCTCGCAGTTTGTCCCGGGCATGGGAAGCAGCATGCTGCATGCCCAGAACACATCTCGCACTGTCCTGCCTGCCACGGGACTGCTTCTGAGCACGGAGGCTCGCCTACAAGCCAGCTGAGATGGGCTTTGCCTAAGAGTCAGGGTAGTGTCGAGTGGAACAAGGGATGTGCTGCACAGCTTCCCTCGCAGGCAGATTCCCTCCTGGGGCTCTTACTTCTCTTGCCTTAGCGCCCTGCTTTGTTTGGAGGCTGTTTGCGGACAGCAGCACACACAGCGGGAAGGTGCGCTCTGATCGGCCCCAAGTCTCGGCAGATAGAAGCGCAAGCGAGGCACCGGCTCGCAGTTTGTCCCGGGCATGGGAAGCAGCATGCTGCGTGCCCAGAACACATCTTGCACTGTCCTGCCTGCCACAGGGCTGTTTCTGAGCACGGAGGCACGCCTACAAGCAAGTTGAGATGGGCTTTGCCTAAGAGTGAGGGAAGTGTCGAGTGGAACAAGGGAACTGCTGAACAGCTTCCCTCGCAGGCAGATTCCCTCCTGGGGCGCTTAGTTCTCTTGCTTTAGTGCCCTGCTTTGTTTGGAGACTGTTTGCGGACAGCAGCACACACAGC
Organism: Rhea pennata; assembly: GCF_028389875.1. Classification (NCBI taxonomy): domain Eukaryota; kingdom Metazoa; phylum Chordata; class Aves; order Rheiformes; family Rheidae; genus Rhea; species Rhea pennata. Next base: position 5,471,063 of record NW_026907677.1, read on the forward strand.
GGGAAGGTGCGCTCTGATCGGCTCCAAGTCCGGCAGATAGAAGCGCAAGCGAGGCACCGGCTCGCAGTTTGTCCCGGGCATGGGAAGCAGCATGCTGCGTGCCCAGAACACATCCCCCTGTATCCTGCCTGCCACGGGACTGCTTCTGAGCACGGAGGCACGCCTACAAGCCAGCTGAGATGGGCTTTGCCTAAGAGTGAGGGAAGTGTCGAGTGGAACAAGGGATGTGCTGCACAGCTTCCCTCGCAGGCAGATTCCCTCCTGGGACGCTTACTTCTCTTGCCTTAGTGCCCTGCTTTGTTTGGAGGCTGTTTGCGGACAGCAGCACACACAGCGGGAAGGTGCGCTCTGATCGGCTCCAAGTCTCGGCAGATAGAAGCGCAAGCGAGGCACCGGCTCGCAGTTTGTCCCGGGCATGGGAAGCAGCATGCTGCATGCCCAGAACACATCTCGCACTGTCCTGCCTGCCACGGGACTGCTTCTGAGCACGGAGGCTCGCCTACAAGCCAGCTGAGATGGGCTTTGCCTAAGAGTCAGGGTAGTGTCGAGTGGAACAAGGGATGTGCTGCACAGCTTCCCTCGCAGGCAGATTCCCTCCTGGGGCTCTTACTTCTCTTGCCTTAGCGCCCTGCTTTGTTTGGAGGCTGTTTGCGGACAGCAGCACACACAGCGGGAAGGTGCGCTCTGATCGGCCCCAAGTCTCGGCAGATAGAAGCGCAAGCGAGGCACCGGCTCGCAGTTTGTCCCGGGCATGGGAAGCAGCATGCTGCGTGCCCAGAACACATCTTGCACTGTCCTGCCTGCCACAGGGCTGTTTCTGAGCACGGAGGCACGCCTACAAGCAAGTTGAGATGGGCTTTGCCTAAGAGTGAGGGAAGTGTCGAGTGGAACAAGGGAACTGCTGAACAGCTTCCCTCGCAGGCAGATTCCCTCCTGGGGCGCTTAGTTCTCTTGCTTTAGTGCCCTGCTTTGTTTGGAGACTGTTTGCGGACAGCAGCACACACAGCGGGAAGGTGCGCTCTGATCGGCTCCAAGTCCGGCAGATAGAAGCGCAAGCGAGGCACCGGCTCGCAGTTTGTCCCGGGCATGGGAAGCAGCATGCTGCTTGCCCAGAACACATCCCCCTGTATCCTGCCTGCCACGGGACTGCTTCTGAGCACGGAGGCACGCCTACAAGCCAGCTGAGATGGGCTTTGCCTAAGAGTGAGGGAAGTGTCGAGTGGAACAAGGGATGTGCTGCACAGCTTCCCTCGCAGGCAGATTCCCTCCTGGGACGCTTACTTCTCTTGCCTTAGTGCCCTGCTTTGTTTGGAGGCTGTTTGCGGACAGCAGCACACACAGCGGGAAGGTGTGCTCTGATCGGCTCCAAGTCTCGGCAGATAGAAGCGCAAGCGAGGCACCGGCTCGCAGTTTGTCCCGGGCATGGGAAGCAGCATGCTGCATGCCCAGAACACATCTCGCACTGTCCTGCCTGCCACGGGACTGCTTCTGAGCACGGAGGCTCGCCTACAAGCCAGCTGAGATGGGCTTTGCCTAAGAGTCAGGGTAGTGTCGAGTGGAACAAGGGATGTGCTGCACAGCTTCCCTCGCAGGCAGATTCCCTCCTGGGGCGCTTACTTCTCTTGCCTTAGCGCCCTGCTTTGTTTGGAGGCTGTTTGCGGACAGCAGCACACACAGCGGGAAGGTGCGCTCTGATCGGCTCCAAGTCTCGGCAGATAGAAGCGCAAGCCAGGCACCGGCTCGCAGTTTGTCCCGGGCATGGGAAGCAGCATGCTGCATGCCGAGAACACATCTCGCACTGTCCTGCCTGCCACGGGACTGCTTCTGAGCATGGAGGCACGCCTACAAGCAAGTTGAGATGGGCTTTGCCTAAGAGTGAGGGAAGTGTCGAGTGGAACAAGGGAACTGCTGAACAGCTTCCCTCGCAGGCAGATTCCCTCCTGGGGCGCTTAGTTCTCTTGCTTTAGTGCCCTGCTTTGTTTGGAGGCTGTTTGCGGACAGCAGCACACACAGCGGGAAGGTGCGCTCTGATCGGCTCCAAGTCTCGGCAGATAGAAGCGCAAGCGAGACACCGGCTCGTAGTTTGTCCCGGGCATGGGAAGCAGCATGCTGTGTGCCCAGAACACATCTCGCACTATCCTGCCTGCCACGGGACTGCTTCTGAGCACGGAGGCACGCCTACAAGCCAGCTGAGATGGGCTTTGCCTAAGAGTCAGGGAAGTGGCGAGCTGAACACGGGAACTGCTGCACAGCTTCCCTCGCAGGCAGATTCCCTCCTGTTACGCTAACTTCTCTTGCCTTAGCGCCCTGCTTTGTTTGGAGGCTGTTTGCGGACAGCAGCACACACAGCGGGAAGGTGCGCGCTGGCCAGCTCCAAGTCTCGGCAGATAGAAGCGCAAGCGAGGCACCGGCTCGCAGTTTGTCCCGGGCATGGGAAGCAGCATGCTGCGTGCCCAGAACACATCTCGCACTGTCCTGCCTGCCACGGGACTGCTTCTGAGCACGGAGGCATGCCTACAAGCCAGCTGAGATGGGCTTTGCCTAAGAGTGAGGGAAGTGGCGAGCGGAACAAGGGAACTGCTGAACAGCTTCCCTCGCAGGCAGATTCCCTCCTGATACGCTTACTTCTCTTGCCTTAGCGCCCTGCTTTGTTTGGAGGCTGTTTGCGGACAGCAGCACACACAGCGGGAAGGTGCGCGCTGGCCAGCTCCAAGTCTCGGCAGATAGAAGCGCAAGCGAGGCACCGGCTCGCAGTTTGTCCCGGGCATGGGAAGCAGCATGCTGCATGCCCAGAAAACATCCCCTTGTATCCTGACTGCCACGGGACTGCTTCTGAGCACGGAGGCATGCCTACAAGCCAGCTGAGATGGGCTTTGCCTAAGAGTCAGGGAAGTGGCGAGTGGAACAAGGGATGTGCTGCACAGCTTCCCTCACAGGCACATTCCCTCCTGGGACGCTTACTTCTCTTGCCTTAGCGCCCTGCTTTGTTTGGAGGCTGTTTGCGGACAGCAGCACACACAGCGGGAAGGTGCGCGCTGGCCAGCTCCAAGTCTCGGCAGATAGAAGCGCAAGCGAGGCACCGGCTCGCAGTTTGTCCCGGGCATGGGAAGCAGCATGCTGCGTGCCCAGAACACATCTCGCACTGTCCTGCCTGCCACGGGACTGCTTCTGAGCACGGAGGCATGCCTACAAGCCAGCTGAGATGGGCTTTGCCTAAGAGTGAGGGAAGTGGCGAGCGGAACAAGGGAACTGCTGCACAGCTTCCCTCGCAGGCAGATTCCCTCCTGATACGCTTACTTCTCTTGCCTTAGCGCCCTGCTTTGTTTGGAGGCTGTTTGCGGACAGCAGCACACACAGCGGGAAGGTGCGCGCTGGCCAGCTCCAAGTCTCGGCAGATAGAAGCGCAAGCGAGGCACCGGCTCGCAGTTTGTCCCGGGCATGGGAAGCAGCATGCTGCGTGCCCAGAACACATCCCCTTGTATCTTGACTGCCACGGGACTGCTTCTGAGCACGGAGGCACGCCTACAAGCCAGCTGAGATGGGCTTTGCCTAAGAGTCAGGGAAGTGTCGAGTGGAACAAGGGATGTGCTGCACAGCTTCCCTCGCAGGCAGATTCCCTCCTGGGACGCTTACTTCTCATGCCTTAGTGCCCTGCTTTGTTTGGAGGCTGTTTGCGGACAGCAGCACACACAGCGGGAAGGTGCGCTCTGATCGGCTCCAAGTCTCGGCAGATAGAAGCGCAAGCGAGGCACCGGCTCGTAGTTTGTCCCGGGCATGGGAAGCAGCATGCTGCGTGCCCAGAACACATCTCGCACTATCCTGCCTGCCACGGGACTGCTTCTGAGCACGGAGGCACGCCTACAAGCCAGCTGAGATGGGCTTTGCCTAAGAGTCAGGGAAGTGGCGAGCTGAACACGGGAACTGCTGCACAGCTTCCCTCGCAGGCAGATTCCCTCCTGGTACGCTAACTTCTCTTGCCTTAGCGCCCTGCTTTGTTTGGAGGCTGTTTGCGGACAGCAGCACACACAGCGGGAAGGTGCGCGCTGGCCAGCTCCAAGTCTCGGCAGATAGAAGCGCAAGCGAGGCACCGGCTCGCAGTTTGTCCCGGGCATGGGAAGCAGCATGCTGCATGCCCAGAACACATCCCCCTGTATCCTGCCTGCCACGGGACTGCTTCTGAGCACGGAGACACGTCTACAAGCCAGCTGAGATGGGCTTTGCCTAAGAGTCAGGGAAGTGTCGAGTGGAACAAGGGATGTGCTGCACAGCTTCCCTCGCAGGCAGATTCCCTCCTGGGACGCTTACTTCTCATGCCTTAGTGCCCTGCTTTGTTTGGAGGCTGTTTGCGGACAGCAGCACACACAGCGGGAAGGTGCGCGCTGGCCAGCTCCAAGTCCGGCAGATAGAAGCGCAAGCCAGGCACCGGCTCGCAGTTTGTCCCGGGCGTGGGAAGCAGCGTGCTGCATGCCCAGAACACATCTCTCACTGTCCTGCCTGCCACAGGGCTGTTTCTGAGCACGGAGGCACGTCTACAAGCAAGTTGAGATGGGCTTTGCCTAAGAGTGAGGGAAGTGGCGAGTGGAACAAGGGAACTGCTGCACAGCTTCCCTCACAGGCACATTCCCTCCTGGGACGCTTACTTCTCTTGCCTTAGCGCCCTGCTTTGTTTGGAGGCTGTTTGCGGACAGCAGCACACACAGCGGGAAGGTGCGCGCTGGCCAGCTCCAAGTCTCGGCAGATAGAAGCGCAAGCGAGGCACCGGCTCGCAGTTTGTCCCGGGCATGGGAAGCAGCATGCTGCGTGCCCAGAACACATCTCGCACTGTCCTGCCTGCCACGGGACTGCTTCTGAGCACGGAGGCACGTCTACAAGCCAGCTGAGATGGGCTTTGCCTAAGAGTGAGGGAAGTGTCGAGTGGAACAAGGGATGTGCTGCACAGCTTCCCTCGCAGGCAGATTCCCTCCTGGGACGCTTACTTCTCATGCCTTAGTGCCCTGCTTTGTTTGGAGACTGTTTGCGGACAGCAGCACACACAGCGGGAAGGTGCGCTCTGATCGGCTCCAAGTCTCGGCAGATAGAAGCGCAAGCGAGGCACCGGCTCGCAGTTTGTCCCGGGCATGGGAAGCAGCATGCTGCGTGCCCAGAACACATCTTGCACTGTCCTGCCTGCCACAGGGCTGTTTCTGAGCACGGAAGCACGCCTACAAGCAAGTTGAGATGGGCTTTGCCTAAGAGTGAGGGAAGTGTCGAGTGGAACAAGGGAACTGCTGAACAGCTTCCCTCGCAGGCAGATTCCCTCCTGGGGCGCTTAGTTCTCTTGCTTTAGTGCCCTGCTTTGTTTGGAGACTGTTTGCGGACAGCAGCACACACAGCGGGAAGGTGCGCTCTGATCGGCTCCAAGTCCGGCAGATAGAAGCGCAAGCGAGGCACCGGCTCGCAGTTTGTCCCGGGCATGGGAAGCAGCACGCTGCTTGCCCAGAACACATCCCCCTGTATCCTGACTGCCACGGGACTGCTTCTGAGCACGGAGGCACGTCTACAAGCCAGCTGAGATGGGCTTTGCCTAAGAGTGAGGGAAGTGTCGAGTGGAACAAGGGATGTGCTGCACAGCTTCCCTCGCAGGCAGATTCCCTCCTGGGACGCTTACTTCTCATGCCTTAGCGCCCTGCTTTGTTTGGAGGCTGTTTGCGGACAGCAGCACACACAGCGGGAAGGTGCGCTCTGATCGGCTCCAAGTCTCGGCAGATAGAAGCGCAAGCGAGGCACTGGCTCGCAGTTTGTCCCGGGCATGGGAAGCAGCATGCTGCATGCCCAGAACACATCTCACACTGTCCTGCCTGCCACGGGACTGCTTCTGAGCACGGAGGCACGCCTACAGGCAAGTTGAGATGTGCTTTGCCTAAGAGTGAGGGAAGTGTCGAGTGGAACAAGGGAACTGCTGAACAGCTTCCCTCGCAGGCAGATTCCCTCCTGGGGCGCTTAGTTCTCTTGCTTTAGTGCCCTGCTTTGTTTGGAGACTGTTTGCGGACAGCAGCACACACAGCGGGAAGGTGCGCGCTGGCCAGCTCCAAGTCTCGGCAGATAGAAGCGCAAGCGAGGCACCGGCTCGCAGTTTGTCCCGGGCATGGGAAGCAGCATGATGCATGCCCAGAACACATCCCCTTGTATCCTGACTGCCACGGGACTGCTTCTGAGCACGGAGGCACGCCTACAAGCCAGCTGAGATGGGCTTTGCCTAAGAGTCAGGGAAGTGTCGAGTGGAACAAGGGATGTGCTGCACAGCTTCCCTCGCAGGCAGATTCCCTCCTGGGACGCTTACTTCTCATGCCTTAGTGCCCTGCTTTGTTTGGAGGCTGTTTGCGGACAGCAGCACACACAGCGGGAAGGTGCGCTCTGATCGGCTCCAAGTCTCGGCAGATAGAAGCGCAAGCGAGGCACCGGCTCGCAGTTTGTCCCGGGCATGGGAAGCAGCATGCTGCGTGCCCAGAACACATCTCGCACTATCCTGCCTGCCACGGGACTGCTTCTGAGCACGGAGGCACGCCTACAAGCCAGCTGAGATGGGCTTTGCCTAAGAGTCAGGGAAGTGGCGAGCTGAACACGGGAACTGCTGCACAGCTTCCCTCGCAGGCAGATTCCCTCCTGGTACGCTAACTTCTCTTGCCTTAGCGCCCTGCTTTGTTTGGAGGCTGTTTGCGGACAGCAGCACACACAGCGGGAAGGTGCGCGCTGGCCAGCTCCAAGTCTCGGCAGATAGAAGCGCAAGCGAGGCACCGGCTCGCAGTTTGTCCCGGGCATGGGAAGCAGCATGCTGCATGCCCAGAACACATCTCACACTGTCCTGCCTGCCACGGGACTGCTTCTGAGCACGGAGACACGTCTACAAGCCAGCTGAGATGGGCTTTGCCTAAGAGTGAGGGAAGTGTCGAGTGGAACAAGGGATGTGCTGCACAGCTTCCCTCGCAGGCAGATTCCCTCCTGGGACGCTTACTTCTCATGCCTTAGTGCCCTGCTTTGTTTGGAGGCTGTTTGCGGACAGCAGCACACACAGCGGGAAGGTGCGCTCTGATCGGCTCCAAGTCTCGGCAGATAGAAGCGCAAGCGAGGCACCGGCTCGCAGTTTGTCCCGGGCATGGGAAGCAGCGTGCTGCATGCCCAGAACACATCTTGCACTGTCCTGCCTGCCACAGGGCTGTTTCTGAGCACGGAGGCACGCCTACAAGCAAGTTGAGATGGGCTTTGCCTAAGAGTCAGGGAAGTGTCGAGTGGAACAAGGGAACTGCTGAACAGCTTCCCTCGCAGGCAGATTCCCTCCTGGGGCGCTTAGTTCTCTTGCTTTAGTGCCCTGCTTTGTTTAGAGACTGTTTGCGGACAGCAGCACACACAGCGGGAAGGTGCGCTCTGATCGGCTCCAAGTCCGGCAGATAGAAGCGCAAGCGAGGCACCGGCTCGCAGTTTGTCCCGGGCATGGGAAGCAGCATGCTGCTTGCCCAGAACACATCCCCCTGTATCCTGCCTGCCACGGGACTGCTTCTGAGCACGGAGGCACGCCTACAAGCCAGCTGAGATGGGCTTTGCCTAAGAGTGAGGGAAGTGGCGAGTGGAACAAGGGATGTGCTGCACAGCTTCCCTCGCAGGCAGATTCCCTCCTGGGGCGCTTAGTTCTCTTGCTTTAGTGCCCTGCTTTGTTTGGAGACTGTTTGCGGACAGCAGCACACACAGCGGGAAGGTGCGCGCTGGCCAGCTCCAAGTCCGGCAGATAGAAGCGCAAGCGAGGCACCGGCTCGCAGTTTGTCCCGGGCATGGGAAGCAGCGTGCTGCATGCCCAGAACACATCTCGCACTGTCCTGCCTGCCACAGGGCTGTTTCTGAGCACGGAGGCACGCCTACAAGCCAGCTGAGATGGGCTTTGCCTAAGAGTCAGGGAAGTGTCGAGTGGAACAAGGGATGTGCTGCACAGCTTCCCTCGCAGGCAGATTCCCTCCTGGGACGCTTACTTCTCATGCCTTTGTGCCCTGCTTTGTTTGGAGGCTGTTTGCGGACAGCAGCACACACAGCGGGAAGGAGCGCTCTGATCGCTCCAAGTCTCGGCAGATAGAAGCGCAAGCGAGGCACCAGCTCGCAGTTTGTCCCGGGCATGGGAAGCAGCATGCTGCATGCCCAGAATACATCCCCCTGTATCCTGCCTGCCACGGGACTGCTTCTGAGCACGGAGGCTCGCCTACAAGCCAGCTGAGATGGGCTTTGCCTAAGAGTCAGGGAAGTGTCGAGTGGAACAAGGGATGTGCTGCACAGCTTCCCTCGCAGGCAGATTCCCTCCTGGGACGCTTACTTCTCATGCCTTAGTGCCCTGCTTTGTTTGGAGGCTGTTTGCGGACAGCAGCACACACAGCGGGAAGGTGCGCTCTGATCGGCTCCAAGTCTCGGCAGATAGAAGCGCAAGCCAGGCACCGGCTCGCAGTTTGTCCCGGGCATGGGAAGCAGCGTGCTGCATGCCCAGAACACATCTCTCACTGTCCTGCCTGCCACAGGGCTGTTTCTGAGCATGGAGGCACGCCTACAAGCAAGTTGAGATGGGCTTTGCCTAAGAGTAAGGGAAGTGGCGAGTGGAACAAGGGAACTGCTGCACAGCTTCCCTCGCAGGCAGATTCCCTCCTGGTACGCTAACTTCTCTTGCCTTAGCGCCCTGCTTTGTTTGGAGGCTGTTTGCGGACAGCAGCACACACAGCGGGAAGGTGCGCGCTGATCGGCTCCAAGTCTCGGCAGATAGAAGCGCAAGCGAGGCACCGGCTCGCAGTTTGTCCCGGGCATGGGAAGCAGCATGCTGCATGCCCAGAACACATCCCCCTGTATCCTGCCTGCCACGGGACTGCTTCTGAGCACGGAGACACGTCTACAAGCCAGCTGAGATGGGCTTTGCCTAAGAGTCAGGGAAGTGTCGAGTGGAACAAGGGATGTGCTGCACAGCTTCCCTCGCAGGCAGATTCCCTCCTGGGACGCTTACTTCTCACGCCTTAGTGCCCTGCTTTGTTTGGAGGCTGTTTGCGGACAGCAGCACACACAGCGGGAAGGTGCGCGCTGGCAAGCTCCAAGTCTCGGCAGATAGAAGCGCAAGCGAGGCACCGGCTCGCAGTTTGTCCCGGGCATGGGAAGCAGCATGATGCATGCCCAGAACACATCCCCCTGTATCCTGACTGCCACAGGACTGCTTCTGAGCACGGAGGCACGTCTACAAGCCAGCTGAGATGGGCTTTGCCTAAGAGTCAGGGAAGTGTCGAGTGGAACAAGGGATGTGCTGCACAGCTTCCCTCGCAGGCAGATTCCCTCCTGGGACGCTTACTTCTCATGCCTTAGCGCCCTGCTTTGTTTGGAGGCTGTTTGCGGACAGCAGCACACACAGCGGGAAGGTGCGCTCTGATCGGCTCCAAGTCTCGGCAGATAGAAGCGCAAGCGAGGCACCGGCTCGCAGTTTGTCCCGGGCATGGGAAGCAGCGTGCTGCATGCCCAGAACACATCTCGCACTGTCCTGCCTGCCACAGGGCTGTTTCTGAGCACGGAGGCACGCCTACAAGCCAGCTGAGATGGGCTTTGCCTAAGAGTCAGGGAAGTGGCGAGCGGAACAAGGGATGTGCTGCACAGCTTCCCTCGCAGGCAGATTCCCTCCTGGGACGCTTACTTCTCTTGCCTTAGCGCCCTGCTTTGTTTGGAGACTGTTTGCGGACAGCAGCACACACAGCGGCAAGGTGCGCTCTGATCGGCTCCAAGTCTCGGCAGATAGAAGCGCAAGCGAGGCACCGGCTCGCAGTTTGTCCCGGGCATGGGAAGCAGCATGCTGTGTGCCCAGAACACATCCCCCTGTATCCTGCCTGCCACGGGACTGCTTCTGAGCACGGAGGCACGCCTACAAGCCAGCTGAGATGGGCTTTGCCTAAGAGTCAGGGAAGTGTCGAGTGGAACAAGGGATGTGCTGCACAGCTTCCCTCGCAGGCAGATTCCCTCCTGGGACGCTTACTTCTCATGCCTTTGTGCCCTGCTTTGTTTGGAGGCTGTTTGCGGACAGCAGCACACACAGCGGGAAGGAGCGCTCTGATCGCTCCAAGTCTCGGCAGATAGAAGCGCAAGCGAGGCACCGGCTCGCAGTTTGTCCCGGGCATGGGAAGCAGCATGCTGCATGCCCAGAACACATCCCCCTGTATCCTGCCTGCCACGGGACTGCTTCTGAGCACGGAGGCTCGCCTACAAGCCAGCTGAGATGGGCTTTGCCTAAGAGTCAGGGAAGTGTCGAGTGGAACAAGGGATGTGCTGCACAGCTTCCCTCGCAGGCAGATTCCCTCCTGGGACGCTTACTTCTCATGCCTTAGTGCCCTGCTTTGTTTGGAGGCTGTTTGCGGACAGCAGCACACACAGCGGGAAGGTGCGCTCTGATCGGCTCCAAGTCTCGGCAGATAGAAGCGCAAGCGAGGCACCGGCTCGCAGTTTGTCCCGGGCATGGGAAGCAGCGTGCTGCATGCCCAGAACACATCTCTCACTGTCCTGCCTGCCACAGGGCTGTTTCTGAGCATGGAGGCACGCCTACAAGCAAGTTGAGATGGGCTTTGCCGAAGAGTAAGGGAAGTGGCGAGTGGAACAAGGGAACTGCTGCACAGCTTCCCTCGCAGGCAGATTCCCTCCTGGGACACTTACTTCTCTTGCCTTAGCGCCCTGCTTTGTTTGGAGGCTTTTTGCGGACAGCAGCACACACAGCGGGAAGGTGCGCGCTGGCCAGCTCCAAGTCTCGGCAGATAGAAGCGCAAGCGAGGCACCGGCTCGCAGTTTGTCCCGGGCATGGGAAGCAGCATGCTGCGTGCCCAGAACACATCTCGCACTATCCTGCCTGCCACGGGACTGCTTCTGAGCACGGAGGCACGTCTACAAGCCAGCTGAGATGGGCTTTGCCTAAGAGTGAGGGAAGTGGCGAGCGGAACAAGGGAACTGCTTCACAGCTTCCCTCGCAGGCAGATTCCCTCCTGATACGCTTACTTCTCTTGCCTTAGCGCCCTGCTTTGTTTGGAGGCTGTTTGCGGACAGCAGCACACACAGCGGGAAGGTGTGCGCTGGCCAGCTCCAAGTCTCGGCAGATAGAAGCGCAAGCGAGGCACCGGCTCGCAGTTTGTCCCGGGCATGGGAAGCAGCATGCTGCATGCCCAGAACACATCCCCCTGTATCCTGCCTGCCACAGGACTGCTTCTGAGCACGGAGGCATGTCTACAAGCCAGCTGAGATGGGCTTTGCCTAAGAGTCAGGGAAGTGTCGAGTGGAACAAGGGATTTGCTGCACAGCTTCCCTCGCAGGCAGATTCCCTCCTGGGACGCTTACTTCTCTTTCCTTAGCGCCCTGCTTTGTTTGGAGGCTGTTTGCGGACAGCAGCACACACAGCGGGAAGGTGCGCTCTGATCGGCTCCAAGTCTCGGCAGATAGAAGCGCAAGCGAGGCACCGGCTCGCAGTTTGTCCCGGGCATGGGAAGCAGCATGCTGCATGTCCAGAACACATCCCCCTGTATCCTGCCTGCCACAGGACTGCTTCTGAGCACGGAGGCATGTCTACAAGCCAGCTGAGATGGGCTTTGCCTAAGAGTCAGGGAAGTGTCGAGTGGAACAAGGGATGTGCTGCACAGGTTCCCTCGCAGGCAGATTCCCTCCTGGGACGCTTACTTCTCTTTCCTTAGCGCCCTGCTTTGTTTGGAGGCTGTTTGCGGACAGCAGCACACACAGCGGGAAGGTGCGCGCTGGCCAGCTCCAAGTCTCGGCAGATAGAAGCGCAAGCGAGGCACCGGCTCGCAGTTTGTCCCGGGCATGGGAAGCAGCATGCTGCATGTCCAGAACACATCCCCCTGTATCCTGCCTGCCACAGGACTGCTTCTGAGCACGGAGGCACGTCTACAAGCCAGCTGAGATGGGCTTTGCCTAAGAGTCAGGGAAGTGTCGAGTGGAACAAGGGATGTGCTGCACAGCTTCCCTCGCAGGCAGATTCCCTCCTGGGACGCTTACTTCTCATGCCTTAGTGCCCTGCTTTGTTTGGAGGCTGTTTGCGGACAGCAGCACACACAGCGGGAAGGTGCGCTCTGATCGGCCCCAAGTCTCGGCAGATAGAAGCGCAAGCGAGGCACCGGCTCGCAGTTTGTCCCGGGCATGGGAAGCAGCATGCTGCGTGCCCAGAACACATCTTGCACTGTCCTGCCTGCCACAGGGCTGTTTCTGAGCACGGAGGCACGCCTACAAGCAAGTTGAGATGGGCTTTGCCTAAGAGTGAGGGAAGTGTCGAGTGGAACAAGGGAACTGCTGAACAGCTTCCCTCGCAGGCAGATTCCCTCCTGGGGCGCTTAGTTCTCTTGCTTTAGTGCCCTGCTTTGTTTGGAGACTGTTTGCGGACAGCAGCACACACAGCGGGAAGGTGCGCTCTGATCGGCTCCAAGTCCGGCAGATAGAAGCGCAAGCGAGGCACCGGCTCGCAGTTTGTCCCGGGCATGGGAAGCAGCATGCTGCGTGCCCAGAACACATCCCCCTGTATCCTGCCTGCCACGGGACTGCTTCTGAGCACGGAGGCACGCCTACAAGCCAGCTGAGATGGGCTTTGCCTAAGAGTGAGGGAAGTGTCGAGTGGAACAAGGGATGTGCTGCACAGCTTCCCTCGCAGGCAGATTCCCTCCTGGGACGCTTACTTCTCTTGCCTTAGTGCCCTGCTTTGTTTGGAGGCTGTTTGCGGACAGCAGCACACACAGCGGGAAGGTGCGCTCTGATCGGCTCCAAGTCTCGGCAGATAGAAGCGCAAGCGAGGCACCGGCTCGCAGTTTGTCCCGGGCATGGGAAGCAGCATGCTGCATGCCCAGAACACATCTCGCACTGTCCTGCCTGCCACGGGACTGCTTCTGAGCACGGAGGCTCGCCTACAAGCCAGCTGAGATGGGCTTTGCCTAAGAGTCAGGGTAGTGTCGAGTGGAACAAGGGATGTGCTGCACAGCTTCCCTCGCAGGCAGATTCCCTCCTGGGGCTCTTACTTCTCTTGCCTTAGCGCCCTGCTTTGTTTGGAGGCTGTTTGCGGACAGCAGCACACACAGCGGGAAGGTGCGCTCTGATCGGCCCCAAGTCTCGGCAGATAGAAGCGCAAGCGAGGCACCGGCTCGCAGTTTGTCCCGGGCATGGGAAGCAGCATGCTGCGTGCCCAGAACACATCTTGCACTGTCCTGCCTGCCACAGGGCTGTTTCTGAGCACGGAGGCACGCCTACAAGCAAGTTGAGATGGGCTTTGCCTAAGAGTGAGGGAAGTGTCGAGTGGAACAAGGGAACTGCTGAACAGCTTCCCTCGCAGGCAGATTCCCTCCTGGGGCGCTTAGTTCTCTTGCTTTAGTGCCCTGCTTTGTTTGGAGACTGTTTGCGGACAGCAGCACACACAGCGGGAAGGTGCGCTCTGATCGGCTCCAAGTCCGGCAGATAGAAGCGCAAGCGAGGCACCGGCTCGCAGTTTGTCCCGGGCATGGGAAGCAGCATGCTGCTTGCCCAGAACACATCCCCCTGTATCCTGCCTGCCACGGGACTGCTTCTGAGCACGGAGGCACGCCTACAAGCCAGCTGAGATGGGCTTTGCCTAAGAGTGAGGGAAGTGTCGAGTGAAACAAGGGATGTGCTGCACAGCTTCCCTCGCAGGCAGATTCCCTCCTGGGACGCTTACTTCTCTTGCCTTAGTGCCCTGCTTTGTTTGGAGGCTGTTTGCGGACAGCAGCACACACAGCGGGAAGGTGTGCTCTGATCGGCTCCAAGTCTCGGCAGATAGAAGCGCAAGCGAGGCACCGGCTCGCAGTTTGTCCCGGGCATGGGAAGCAGCATGCTGCATGCCCAGAACACATCTCGCACTGTCCTGCCTGCCACGGGACTGCTTCTGAGCACGGAGGCTCGCCTACAAGCCAGCTGAGATGGGCTTTGCCTAAGAGTCAGGGTAGTGTCGAGTGGAACAAGGGATGTGCTGCACAGCTTCCCTCGCAGGCAGATTCCCTCCTGGGGCGCTTACTTCTCTTGCCTTAGCGCCCTGCTTTGTTTGGAGGCTGTTTGCGGACAGCAGCACACACAGCGGGAAGGTGCGCTCTGATCGGCTCCAAGTCTCGGCAGATAGAAGCGCAAGCCAGGCACCGGCTCGCAGTTTGTCCCGGGCATGGGAAGCAGCATGCTGCATGCCGAGAACACATCTCGCACTGTCCTGCCTGCCACGGGACTGCTTCTGAGCATGGAGGCACGCCTACAAGCAAGTTGAGATGGGCTTTGCCTAAGAGTGAGGGAAGTGTCGAGTGGAACAAGGGAACTGCTGAACAGCTTCCCTCGCAGGCAGATTCCCTCCTGGGGCGCTTAGTTCTCTTGCTTTAGTGCCCTGCTTTGTTTGGAGGCTGTTTGCGGACAGCAGCACACACAGCGGGAAGGTGCGCTCTGATCGGCTCCAAGTCTCGGCAGATAGAAGCGCAAGCGAGACACCGGCTCGTAGTTTGTCCCGGGCATGGGAAGCAGCATGCTGTGTGCCCAGAACACATCTCGCACTATCCTGCCTGCCACGGGACTGCTTCTGAGCACGGAGGCACGCCTACAAGCCAGCTGAGATGGGCTTTGCCTAAGAGTCAGGGAAGTGGCGAGCTGAACACGGGAACTGCTGCACAGCTTCCCTCGCAGGCAGATTCCCTCCTGTTACGCTAACTTCTCTTGCCTTAGCGCCCTGCTTTGTTTGGAGGCTGTTTGCGGACAGCAGCACACACAGCGGGAAGGTGCGCGCTGGCCAGCTCCAAGTCTCGGCAGATAGAAGCGCAAGCGAGGCACCGGCTCGCAGTTTGTCCCGGGCATGGGAAGCAGCATGCTGCGTGCCCAGAACACATCTCGCACTGTCCTGCCTGCCACGGGACTGCTTCTGAGCACGGAGGCATGCCTACAAGCCAGCTGAGATGGGCTTTGCCTAAGAGTGAGGGAAGTGGCGAGCGGAACAAGGGAACTGCTGAACAGCTTCCCTCGCAGGCAGATTCCCTCCTGATACGCTTACTTCTCTTGCCTTAGCGCCCTGCTTTGTTTGGAGGCTGTTTGCGGACAGCAGCACACACAGCGGGAAGGTGCGCGCTGGCCAGCTCCAAGTCTCGGCAGATAGAAGCGCAAGCGAGGCACCGGCTCGCAGTTTGTCCCGGGCATGGGAAGCAGCATGCTGCATGCCCAGAAAACATCCCCTTGTATCCTGACTGCCACGGGACTGCTTCTGAGCACGGAGGCATGCCTACAAGCCAGCTGAGATGGGCTTTGCCTAAGAGTCAGGGAAGTGGCGAGTGGAACAAGGGATGTGCTGCACAGCTTCCCTCACAGGCACATTCCCTCCTGGGACGCTTACTTCTCTTGCCTTAGCGCCCTGCTTTGTTTGGAGGCTGTTTGCGGACAGCAGCACACACAGCGGGAAGGTGCGCGCTGGCCAGCTCCAAGTCTCGGCAGATAGAAGCGCAAGCGAGGCACCGGCTCGCAGTTTGTCCCGGGCATGGGAAGCAGCATGCTGCGTGCCCAGAACACATCTCGCACTGTCCTGCCTGCCACGGGACTGCTTCTGAGCACGGAGGCATGCCTACAAGCCAGCTGAGATGGGCTTTGCCTAAGAGTGAGGGAAGTGGCGAGCGGAACAAGGGAACTGCTGCACAGCTTCCCTCGCAGGCAGATTCCCTCCTGATACGCTTACTTCTCTTGCCTTAGCGCCCTGCTTTGTTTGGAGGCTGTTTGCGGACAGCAGCACACACAGCGGGAAGGTGCGCGCTGGCCAGCTCCAAGTCTCGGCAGATAGAAGCGCAAGCGAGGCACCGGCTCGCAGTTTGTCCCGGGCATGGGAAGCAGCATGCTGCGTGCCCAGAACACATCCCCTTGTATCTTGACTGCCACGGGACTGCTTCTGAGCACGGAGGCACGCCTACAAGCCAGCTGAGATGGGCTTTGCCTAAGAGTCAGGGAAGTGTCGAGTGGAACAAGGGATGTGCTGCACAGCTTCCCTCGCAGGCAGATTCCCTCCTGGGACGCTTACTTCTCATGCCTTAGTGCCCTGCTTTGTTTGGAGGCTGTTTGCGGACAGCAGCACACACAGCGGGAAGGTGCGCTCTGATCGGCTCCAAGTCTCGGCAGATAGAAGCGCAAGCGAGGCACCGGCTCGTAGTTTGTCCCGGGCATGGGAAGCAGCATGCTGCGTGCCCAGAACACATCTCGCACTATCCTGCCTGCCACGGGACTGCTTCTGAGCACGGAGGCACGCCTACAAGCCAGCTGAGATGGGCTTTGCCTAAGAGTCAGGGAAGTGGCGAGCTGAACACGGGAACTGCTGCACAGCTTCCCTCGCAGGCAGATTCCCTCCTGGTACGCTAACTTCTCTTGCCTTAGCGCCCTGCTTTGTTTGGAGGCTGTTTGCGGACAGCAGCACACACAGCGGGAAGGTGCGCGCTGGCCAGCTCCAAGTCTCGGCAGATAGAAGCGCAAGCGAGGCACCGGCTCGCAGTTTGTCCCGGGCATGGGAAGCAGCATGCTGCATGCCCAGAACACATCCCCCTGTATCCTGCCTGCCACGGGACTGCTTCTGAGCACGGAGACACGTCTACAAGCCAGCTGAGATGGGCTTTGCCTAAGAGTCAGGGAAGTGTCGAGTGGAACAAGGGATGTGCTGCACAGCTTCCCTCGCAGGCAGATTCCCTCCTGGGACGCTTACTTCTCATGCCTTAGTGCCCTGCTTTGTTTGGAGGCTGTTTGCGGACAGCAGCACACACAGCGGGAAGGTGCGCGCTGGCAAGCTCCAAGTCTCGGCAGATAGAAGCGCAAGCGAGGCACCGGCTCGCAGTTTGTCCCGGGCATGGGAAGCAGCATGATGCATGCCCAGAATACATCCCCCTGTATCCTGACTGCCACAGGACTGCTTCTGAGCACGGAGGCACGTCTACAAGCCAGCTGAGATGGGCTTTGCCTAAGAGTCAGGGAAGTGTCGAGTGGAACAAGGGATGTGCTGCACAGCTTCCCTCGCAGGCAGATTCCCTCCTGGGACGCTTACTTCTCATGCCTTAGTGCCCTGCTTTGTTTGGAGGCTGTTTGCGGACAGCAGCACACACAGCGGGAAGGTGCGCTCTGATCGGCTCCAAGTCTCGGCAGATAGAAGCGCAAGCGAGGCACCGGCTCGCAGTTTGTCCCGGGCATGGGAATCAGCATGCTGCGTGCCCAGAACACATCTCGCACTGTCCTGCCTGCCACGGGACTGCTTCTGAGCACGGAGGCACGCCTACAAGCAAGTTGAGATGGGCTTTGCCTAAGAGTGAGGGAAATGTCGAGTGGAACAAGGGAACTGCTGAACAGCTTCCCTCGCAGGCAGATTCCCTCCTGGGGCGCTTAGTTCTCTTGCTTTAGTGCCCTGCTTTGTTTGGAGACTGTTTGCGGACAGCAGCACACACAGCGGGAAGGTGCGCGCTGGCCAGCTCCAAGTCCGGCAGATAGAAGCGCAAGCGAGGCACCGGCTCGCAGTTTGTCCCGGGCATGGGAAGCAGCATGCTGCATGCCCAGAACACATCTCGCACTGTCCTGCCTGCCACAGGGCTGTTTCTGAGCACGGAGGCACGCCTACAAGCCAGCTGAGATGGGCTTTGCCTAAGAGTCAGGGAAGTGGCGAGCGGAACAAGGGATGTGCTGCACAGCTTCCCTCGCAGGCAGATTCCCTCCTGGGACGCTTACTTCTCTTCCCTTAGCGCCCTGCTTTGTTTGGAGGCTGTTTGCGGACAGCAGCACACACAGCGGCAAGGTGCGCTCTGATCGGCTCCAAGTCTCGGCAGATAGAAGCGCAAGCGAGGCACCGGCTCGCAGTTTGTCCCGGGCATGGGAAGCAGCATGCTGCATGCCGAGAACACATCCCCCTGTATCCTGCCTGCCACGGGACTGCTTCTGAGCACGGAGGCACGCCTACAAGCCAGCTGAGATGGGCTTTGCCTAAGAGTCAGGGAAGTGTCGAGTGGAACAAGGGATGTGCTGCACAGCTTCCCTCGCAGGCAGATTCCCTCCTGGGACGCTTACTTCTCATGCCTTTGTGCCCTGCTTTCTTTGGAGGCTGTTTGCGGACAGCAGCACACACAGCGGGAAGGAGCGCTCTGATCGGCTCCAAGTCTCGGCAGATAGAAGCGCAAGCGAGGCACCGGCTCGCAGTTTGTCCCGGGCATGGGAAGCAGCATGCTGCGTGCCCAGAATACATCCCCCTGTATCCTGCCTGCCACGGGACTGCTTCTGAGCACGGAGGCTCGCCTACAAGCCAGCTGAGATGGGCTTTGCCTAAGAGTCAGGGAAGTGTCGAGTGGAACAAGGGATGTGCTGCACAGCTTCCCTCGCAGGCAGATTCCCTCCTGGGACGCTTACTTCTCATGCCTTAGTGCCCTGCTTTGTTTGGAGGCTGTTTGCGGACAGCAGCACACACAGCGGGAAGGTGCGCTCTGATCGGCTCCAAGTCTCGGCAGATAGAAGCGCAAGCCAGGCACCGGCTCGCAGTTTGTCCCGGGCATGGGAAGCAGCATGCTGCATGCCCAGAACACATCTCTCACTGTCCTGCCTGCCACAGGGCTGTTTCTGAGCATGGAGGCACGCCTACAAGCAAGTTGAGATGGGCTTTGCCTAAGAGTAAGGGAAGTGGCGAGTGGAACAAGGGAACTGCTGCACAGCTTCCCTCACAGCAGATTCCCTCCTGGGGCACTTACTTCTCTTGCCTTAGCGCCCTGCTTTGTTTGGAGGCTTTTTGCGGACAGCAGCACACACAGCGGGAAGGTGCGCGCTGGCCAGCTCCAAGTCTCGGCAGATAGAAGCGCAAGCGAGGCACCGGCTCGCAGTTTGTCCCGGGCATGGGAAGCAGCATGCTGCGTGCCCAGAACACATCTCGCACTGTCCTGCCTGCCACGGGACTGCTTCTGAGCACGGAGGCACGTCTACAAGCCAGCTGAGATGGGCTTTGCCTAAGAGTGAGGGAAGTGGCGAGCGGAACAAGGGAACTGCTGAACAGCTTCCCTCGCAGGCAGATTCCCTCCTGATACGCTTACTTCTCTTGCCTTAGCGCCCTGCTTTGTTTGGAGGCTGTTTGCGGACAGCAGCACACACAGCGGGAAGGTGTGCCCTGGCCAGCTCCAAGTCTCGGCAGATAGAAGCGCAAGCGAGGCACCGGCTCGCAGTTTGTCCCGGGCATGGGAAGCAGCATGCTGCATGCCCAGAACACATCCCCCTGTATCCTGCCTGCCACAGGACTGCTTCTGAGCACGGAGGCATGTCTACAAGCCAGCTGAGATGGGCTTTGCCTAAGAGTCAGGGAAGTGGCGAGTGGAACAAGGGAACTGCTGCACAGCTTCCCTCGCAGGCAGATTCCCTCCTGGGACGCTTACTTCTCTTTCCTTAGCGCCCTGCTTTGTTTGGAGACTGTTTGCGGACAGCAGCACACACAGCGGGAAGGTGCGCTCTGATCGGCTCCAAGTCTCGGCAGATAGAAGCGCAAGCGAGGCACCGGCTCGCAGTTTGTCCCGGGCATGGGAAGCAGCATGCTGCATGTCCAGAACACATCCCCCTGTATCCTGCCTGCCACAGGACTGCTTCTGAGCACGGAGGCATGTCTACAAGCCAGCTGAGATGGGCTTTGCCTAAGAGTCAGGGAAGTGTCGAGTGGAACAAGGGATGTGCTGCACAGGTTCCCTCGCAGGCAGATTCCCTCCTGGGACGCTTACTTCTCTTTCCTTAGCGCCCTGCTTTGTTTGGAGGCTGTTTGCGGACAGCAGCACACACAGCGGGAAGGTGCGCGCTGGCCAGCTCCAAGTCTCGGCAGATAGAAGCGCAAGCGAGGCACCGGCTCGCAGTTTGTCCCGGGCATGGGAAGCAGCATGCTGCGTGTCCAGAACACATCCCCCTGTATCCTGCCTGCCACAGGACTGCTTCTGAGCACGGAGGCACGTCTACAAGCCAGCTGAGATGGGCTTTGCCTAAGAGTCAGGGAAGTGTCGAGTGGAACAAGGGATGTGCTGCACAGCTTCCCTCGCAGGCAGATTCCCTCCTGGGACGCTTACTTCTCATGCCTTAGTGCCCTGCTTTGTTTGGAGGCTGTTTGCGGACAGCAGCACACACAGCGGGAAGGTGCGCTCTGATCGGCTCCAAGTCTCGGCAGATAGAAGCGCAAGCGAGGCACCGGCTCGCAGTTTGTCCCGGGCATGGGAAGCAGCATGCTGCGTGCCCAGAACACATCCCCCTGTATCCTGCCTGCCACGGGACTGCTTCTGAGCACGGAGGCACGCCTACAAGCCAGCTGAGATGGGCTTTGCCTAAGAGTCAGGGAAGTGTCGAGTGGAACAAGGGATGTGCTGCACAGCTTCCCTCGCAGGCAGATTCCCTCCTGGGACGCTTACTTCTCATGCCTTAGTGCCCTGCTTTGTTTGGAGGCTGTTTGCGGACAGCAGCACACACAGCGGGAAGGTGCGCTCTGATCGGCTCCAAGTCTCGGCAGATAGAAGCGCAAGCCAGGCACCGGCTCGTAGTTTGTCCCGGGCATGGGAAGCAGCATGCTGTGTGCCCAGAACACATGTCGCACTATCCTGCCTGCCACGGGACTGCTTCTGAGCACGGAGGCACGCCTACAAGCCAGCTGAGATGGGCTTTGCCTAAGAGTCAGGGAAGTGGCGAGCTGAACACAGGAACTGCTGCACAGCTTCCCTCGCAGGCAGATTCCCTCCTGTTACGCTAACTTCTCTTGCCTTAGCGCCCTGCTTTGTTTGGAGGCTGTTTGCGGACAGCAGCACACACAGCGGGAAGGTGCGCGCTGGCCAGCTCCAAGTCTCGGCAGATAGAAGCGCAAGCGAGGCACCGGCTCGCAGTTTGTCCCGGGCATGGGAAGCAGCATGCTGCATGCCCAGAACACATCCCCCTGTATCCTGCCTGCCACGGGACTGCTTCTGAGCACGGAGACACGTCTACAAGCCAGCTGAGATGGGCTTTGCCTAAGAGTCAGGGAAGTGTCGAGTGGAACAAGGGATGTGCTGCACAGCTTCCCTCGCAGGCAGATTCCCTCCTGGGGCGCTTACTTCTCATGCCTTAGTGCCCTGCTTTGTTTGGAGGCTGTTTGCGGACAGCAGCACACACAGCGGGAAGGTGTGCGCTGGCAAGCTCCAAGTCTCGGCAGATAGAAGCGCAAGCGAGGCACCGGCTCGCAGTTTGTCCCGGGCATGGGAAGCAGCATGCTGCATGCCCAGAACACATCCCCCTGTATCCTGACTGCCACAGGACTGCTTCTGAGCACGGAGGCACGTCTACAAGCCAGCTGAGATGGGCTTTGCCTAAGAGTGAGGGAAGTGTCGAGTGGAACAAGGGATGTGCTGCACAGCTTCCCTCGCAGGCAGATTCCCTCCTGGGACGCTTACTTCTCATGCCTTAGTGCCCTGCTTTGTTTGGAGGCTGTTTGCGGACAGCAGCACACACAGCGGGAAGGTGCGCTCTGATCGGCTCCAAGTCTCGGCAGATAGAAGCGCAAGCGAGGCACCGGCTCGCAGTTTGTCCCGGGCATGGGAAGCAGCATGCTGCATGCCCAGAACACATCTCGCACTGTCCTGCCTGCCACAGGGCTGTTTCTGAGCACGGAGGCACGCCTACAAGCAAGTTGAGATGGGCTTTGCCTAAGAGTGAGGGAAGTGTCGAGTGGAACAAGGGAACTGCTGAACAGCTTCCCTCGCAGGCAGATTCCCTCCTGGGGCGCTTAGTTCTCTTGCTTTAGTGCCCTGCTTTGTTTGGAGACTGTTTGCGGACAGCAGCACACACAGCGGGAAGGTGCGCTCTGATCGGCTCCAAGTCCGGCAGATAGAAGCGCAAGCGAGGCACCGGCTCGCAGTTTGTCCCGGGCATGGGAAGCAGCATGCTGCTTGCCCAGAACACATCCCCCTGTATCCTGCCTGCCACGGGACTGCTTCTGAGCACGGAGGCACGCCTACAAGCCAGCTGAGATGGGCTTTGCCTAAGAGTCAGGGAAGTGTCGAGTGGAACAAGGGATGTGCTGCACAGCTTCCCTCGCAGGCAGATTCCCTCTTGATACTCTTACTTCTCTTGCCTTAGCGCCCTGCTTTGTTTGGAGGCTGTTTGCGGACAGCAGCACACACAGCGGGAAGGTGCGCGCTGGCCAGCTCCAAGTCTCGGCAGATAGAAGCGCAAGCGAGGCACCGGCTCGCAGTTTGTCCCGGGCATGGGAAGCAGCATGCTGCATGCCCAGAACACACCCCCCGTATCCTGCCTGCCACGGGACTGCTTCTGAGCACGGAGGCACGCCTACAAGCCAGCTGAGATGGGCTTTGCCTAAGAGTCAGGGAAGTGTCGAGTGGAACAAGGGATGTGCTGCACAGCTTCCCTCGCAGGCAGATTCCCTCCTGGGACGCTTACTTCTCATGCCTTAGTGCCCTGCTTTGTTTGGAGGCTGTTTGCGGACAGCAGCACACACAGCGGGAAGGTGCACTCTGATCGGCTCCAAGTCTCGGCAGATAGAAGCGCAAGCCAGGCACCGGCTCGCAGTTTGTCCCGGGCATGGGAAGCAGCATGCTGCATGCCAAGAACACATCTCGCACTGTCCTGCCTGCCACAGGGCTGTTTCTGAGCACGGAGGCACGCCTACAAGCAAGTTGAGATGGGCTTTGCCTAAGAGTGAGGGAAGTGTCGAGTGGAACAAGGGAACTGCTGCACAGCTTCCCTCGCAGGCAGATTCCCTCCTGGGGCGCTTAGTTCTCTTGCTTTAGTGCCCTGCTTTGTTTGGAGACTGTTTGCGGACAGCAGCACACACAGCGGCAAGGTGCGCTCTGATCGGCTCCAAGTCCGGCAGATAGAAGCGCAAGCGAGGCACCGGCTCGCAGTTTGTCCCGGGCATGGGAAGCAGCATGCTGCTTGCCCAGAACACATCCCCCTGTATCCTGACTGCCACGGGACTGCTTCTGAGCACGGAGGCACGCCTACAAGCCAGCTGAGATGGGCTTTGCCTAAGAGTCAGGGAAGTGTCGAGTGGAACAAGGGAACTGCTGAACAGCTTCCCTCGCAGGCAGATTCCCTCCTGGGGCGCTTAGTTCTCTTGCTTTAGTGCCCTGCTTTGTTTGGAGATTGTTTGCGGACAGCAGCACACACAGCGGGAAGGTGCGCGCTGGCCAGCTCCAAGTCCGGCAGATAGAAGCGCAAGCGAGGCACCGGCTCGCAGTTTGTCCCGGGCATGGGAAGCAGCATGCTGCATGCCCAGAACACATCTCGCACTGTCCTGCCTGCCACAGGGCTGTTTCTGAGCACGGAGGCACGCCTACAAGCCAGCTGAGATGGGCTTTGCCTAAGAGTGAGGGAAGTGGCGAGCGGAACAAGGGATGTGCTGCACAGCTTCCCTCGCAGGCAGATTCCTTCCTGGGGCGCTTACTTCTCTTGCCTTAGTGCCCTGCTTTGTTTGGAGGCTGTTTGCGGACAGCAGCACACACAGCGGCAAGCTGCGCTCTGATCGGCTCCAAGTCTCGGCAGATAGAAGCGCAAGCGAGGCACCGGCTCGCAGTTTGTCCCGGGCATGGGAAGCAGCATGCTGCGTGCCCAGAACACATCCCCCTGTATCCTGACTGCCACGGGACTGCTTCTGAGCACGGAGGCAGGCCTACAAGCCAGCTGAGATGGGATTGCCTAAGAGTGAGGGAAGTGTCGAGTGGAACAAGGGATGTGCTGCACAGCTTCCCTCGCAGGCAGATTCCCTCCTGGGACGCTTAGTTCTCTTGCCTTAGTGCCCTGCTTTGTTTGGAGGCTGTTTGCGGACAGCAGCACACACAGCGGGAAGGTGCGCACTGGCCAGCTCCAAGTCTCGGCAGATAGAAGCGCAAGCGAGGCACCGGCTCGCAGTTTGTCCCGGGCATGGGAAGCAGCATGCTGCATGCCCAGAACACATCCCCCTGTATCCTGCCTGGAACGGGACTGCTTCTGAACACGGAGGCACGCCTACAAGCCAGCTGAGATGGGCTTTGCCTAAGAGTGAGGGAAGTGTCGAGTGGAACAAGGGATGTGCTGCACAGCTTCCCTCGCAGGCAGATTCCCTCCTGATACGCTTACTTCTCTTGCCTTAGCGCCCTGCTTTGTTTGGAGGCTGTTTGCGGACAGCAGCACACACAGCGGGAAGGTGCGCGCTGGCCAGCTCCAAGTCTCGGCAGATAGAAGCGCAAGCGAGGCACCGGCTCGCAGTTTGTCCCGGGCATGGGAAGCAGCATGCTGCATGCCCAGAACACATCCCCCTGTATCCTGCCTGCCACGGGACTGCTTCTGAGCACGGAGACACGTCTACAAGCCAGCTGAGATGGGCTTTGCCTAAGAGTGAGGGAAGAGTCGAGTGGAACAAGGGAACTGCTGAACAGCTTCCCTCGCAGGCAGATTCCCTCCTGGGACGCTTACTTCTCATGCCTTAGTGCCCTGCTTTGTTTGGAGGCTGTTTGCGGACAGCAGCACACACAGCGGGAAGGTGCGCTCTGATCGGCTCCAAGTCTCGGCAGATAGAAGCGCAAGCGAGGCACCGGCTCGCAGTTTGTCCCGGGCATGGGAAGCAGCATGCTGCGTGCCCAGAACACATCTCGCACTATCCTGCCTGCCACGGGACTGCTTCTGAGCACGGAGGCACGCCTACAAGCAAGTTGAGATGGGCTTTGCCTAAGAGTGAGGGAAGTGTCGAGTGGAACAAGGGATGTGCTGCACAGCTTCCCTCGCAGGCAGATTCCCTCCTGGGACGCTTACTTCTCATGCCTTAGTGCCCTGCTTTGTTTGGAGGCTGTTTGCGGACAGCAGCACACACAGCGGGAAGGTGCGCGCTGGCAAGCTCCAAGTCTCGGCAGATAGAAGCGCAAGCGAGGCACCGGCTCGCAGTTTGTCCCGGGCATGGGAAGCAGCATGCTGCTTGCCCAGAACACATCCCCCTGTATCCTGCCTGCCACGGGACTGCTTCTGAGCACGGAGACACGTCTACAAGCCAGCTGAGATGGGCTTTGCCTAAGAGTCAGGGAAGTGTCGAGTGGAACAAGGGATGTGCTGCACAGCTTCCCTCGCAGGCAGATTCCCTCCTGGGACGCTTACTTCTCATGCCTTAGTGCCCTGCTTTGTTTGGAGGCTGTTTGCGGACAGCAGCACACACAGCGGGAAGGTGCGCGCTGGCCAGCTCCAAGTCTCGGCAGATAGAAGCGCAAGCGAGGCACCGGCTCGCAGTTTGTCCCGGGCATGGGAAGCAGCATGCTGCGTGCCCAGAACACATCTCGCACTATCCTGCCTGCCACAGGGCTGTTTCTGAGCACGGAGGCACGCCTACAAGCCAGCTGAGATGGGCTTTGCCTAAGAGTCAGGGAAGTGGCGAGCGGAACAAGGGAACTGCTGAACAGCTTCCCTCGCAGGCAGATTCCCTCCTGGGGCGCTTAATTCTCTTGCTTTAGTGCCCTGCTTTGTTTGGAGGCTGTTTGCGGACAGCAGCACACACAGCGGCAAGGTGCGCTCTGATCGGCTCCAAGTCCGGCAGATAGAAGCGCAAGCGAGGCACCGGCTCGCAGTTTGTCCCGGGCATGGGAAGCAGCATGCTGCTTGCCCAGAACACATCCCCCTGTATCCTGACTGCCACGGGACTGCTTCTGAGCACGGAGGCACGCCTACAAGCCAGCTGAGATGGGCTTTGCCTAAGAGTGAGGGAAGTGTCGAGTGGAACAAGGGATGTGCTGCACAGCTTCCCTCGCAGGCAGATTCCCTCCTGGGACGCTTACTTCTCATGCCTTAGTGCCCTGCTTTGTTTGGAGGCTGTTTGCGGACAGCAGCACACACAGCGGCAAGGTGCGCTCTGATCGGCTCCAAGTCTCGGCAGATAGAAGCGCAAGCGAGGCACCGGCTCGCAGTTTGTCCCGGGCATGGGAAGCAGCATGCTGCGTGCCCAGAACACATCCCCCTGTATCCTGCCTGCCACGGGACTGCTTCTGAGCACGGAGGCACGCCTACAAGCCAGCTGAGATGGGCTTTGCCTAAGAGTGAGGGAAGTGTCGAGTGGAACAAGGGATGTGCTGCACAGCTTCCCTCGCAGGCAGATTCCCTCCTGGGATGCTTACTTCTCATGCCTTAGTGACCTGCTTTGTTTGGAGGCTGTTTGCGGACAGCAGCACACACAGCGGGAAGGTGCGCTCTGATCGGCTCCAAGTCTCGGCAGATAGTAGCGCAAGCGAGGCACCGGCTCGCAGTTTGTCCCGGGCATGGGAAGCAGCATGCTGCGTGCCCAGAACACATCTCGCACTATCCTGCCTGCCACAGGGCTGTTTCTGAGCACGGAGGCACGCCTACAAGCAAGTTGAGATGGGCTTTGCCTAAGAGTGAGGGAAGTGTCGAGTGGAACAAGGGAACTGCTGCACAGCTTCCCTCGCAGGCAGATTCCCTCCTGGGGCGCTTAGTTCTCTTGCTTTAGTGCCCTGCTTTGTTTGGAGACTGTTTGCGGACAGCAGCACACACAGCGGGAAGGTGCGCTCTGATCGGCTCCAAGTCCGGCAGATAGAAGCGCAAGCGAGGCACCGGCTCGCAGTTTGTCCCGGGCATGGGAAGCAGCATGCTGCTTGCCCAGAACACATCCCCCTGTATCCTGACTGCCACGGGACTGCTTCTGAGCACGGAGGCACGCCTACAAGCCAGCTGAGATGGGCTTTGCCTAAGAGTGAGGGAAGTGTCGAGTGGAACAAGGGAACTGCTGAACAGCTTCCCTCGCAGGCAGATTCCCTCCTGGGGCGCTTAGTTCTCTTGCTTTAGTGCCCTGCTTTGTTTGGAGACTGTTTGCGGACAGCAGCACACACAGCGGGAAGGTGCGCGCTGGCCAGCTCCAAGTCCGGCAGATAGAAGCGCAAGCGAGGCACCGGCTCGCAGTTTGTCCCGGGCATGGGAAGCAGCATGCTGCATGCCCAGAACACATCTCGCACTGTCCTGCCTGCCACAGGGCTGTTTCTGAGCACGGAGGCACGCCTACAAGCCAGCTGAGATGGGCTTTGCCTAAGAGTGAGGGAAGTGGCGAGCGGAACAAGGGATGTGCTGCACAGCTTCCCTCGCAGGCAGATTCCTTCCTGGGGCGCTTACTTCTCTTGCCTTAGTGCCCTGCTTTGTTTGGAGGCTGTTTGCGGACAGCAGCACACACAGCGGCAAGCTGCGCTCTGATCGGCTCCAAGTCTCGGCAGATAGAAGCGCAAGCGAGGCACCGGCTCGCAGTTTGTCCCGGGCATGGGAAGCAGCATGCTGCGTGCCCAGAACACATCCCCCTGTATCCTGACTGCCACGGGACTGCTTCTGAGCACGGAGGCACGCCTACAAGCCAGCTGAGATGGGATTGCCTAAGAGTGAGGGAAGTGTCGAGTGGAACAAGGGATGTGCTGCACAGCTTCCCTCGCAGGCAGATTCCCTCCTGGGACGCTTAGTTCTCTTGCCTTAGTGCCCTGCTTTGTTTGGAGGCTGTTTGCGGACAGCAGCACACACAGCGGGAAGGTGCGCACTGGCCAGCTCCAAGTCTCGGCAGATAGAAGCGCAAGCGAGGCACCGGCTCGCAGTTTGTCCCGGGCATGGGAAGCAGCATGCTGCTTGCCCAGAACACATCCCCCTGTATCCTGCCTGGAACGGGACTGCTTCTGAACACGGAGGCACGCCTACAAGCCAGCTGAGATGGGCTTTGCCTAAGAGTCAGGGAAGTGTCGAGTGGAACAAGGGATGTGCTGCACAGCTTCCCTCGCAGGCAGATTCCCTCCTGATACGCTTACTTCTCTTGCCTTAGCGCCCTGCTTTGTTTGGAGGCTGTTTGCGGACAGCAGCACACACAGCGGGAAGGTGCGCGCTGGCCAGCTCCAAGTCTCGGCAGATAGAAGCGCAAGCGAGGCACCGGCTCGCAGTTTGTCCCGGGCATGGGAAGCAGCATGCTGCATGCCCAGAACACATCCCCCTGTATCCTGCCTGCCACGGGACTGCTTCTGAGCACGGAGACACGTCTACAAGCCAGCTGAGATGGGCTTTGCCTAAGAGTGAGGGAAGAGTCGAGTGGAACAAGGGAACTGCTGAGCAGCTTCCCTCGCAGGCAGATTCCCTCCTGGGACGCTTACTTCTCATGCCTTAGTGCCCTGCTTTGTTTGGAGGCTGTTTGCGGACAGCAGCACACACAGCGGGAAGGTGCGCTCTGATCGGCTCCAAGTCTCGGCAGATAGAAGCGCAAGCCAGGCACCGGCTCGCAGTTTGTCCCGGGCATGGGAAGCAGCATGCTGCATGCCCAGAACACATCCCCCTGTATCCTGCCTGCCACGGGACTGCTTCTGAGCACGGAGACACGTCTACAAGCCAGCTGAGATGGGCTTTGCCTAAGAGTCAGGGAAGTGTCGAGTGGAACAAGGGATGTGCTGCACAGCTTCCCTCGCAGTCAGATTCCCTCCTGGGACGCTTACTTCTCTTGCCTTAGCGCCCTGCTTTGTTTGGAGGCTGTTTGCGGACAGCAGCACACACAGCGGGAAGGTGCGCTCTGATCGGCTCCAAGTCTCGGCAGATAGAAGCGCAAGCGAGGCACCAGCTCGCAGTTTGTCCCGGGCATGGGAAGCAGCATGCTGCGTGCCCAGAACACATCTCGCACTATCCTGCCTGCCACGGGACTGCTTCTGAGCACGGAGGCACGCCTACAAGCAAGTTGAGATGGGCTTTGCCTAAGAGTGAGGGAAGTGTCGAGTGGAACAAGGGATGTGCTGCACAGCTTCCCTCGCAGGCAGATTCCCTCCTGGGACGCTTACTTCTCATGCCTTAGTGCCCTGCTTTGTTTGGAGGCTGTTTGCGGACAGCAGCACACACAGCGGGAAGGTGCGCGCTGGCAAGCTCCAAGTCTCGGCAGATAGAAGCGCAAGCGAGGCACCGGCTCGCAGTTTGTCCCGGGCATGGGAAGCAGCATGCTGCTTGCCCAGAACACATCCCCCTGTATCCTGCCTGCCACGGGACTGCTTCTGAGCACGGAGACACGTCTACAAGCCAGCTGAGATGGGCTTTGCCTAAGAGTCAGGGAAGTGTCGAGTGGAACAAGGGATGTGCTGCACAGCTTCCCTCGCAGGCAGATTCCCTCCTGGGACGCTTACTTCTCATGCCTTAGTGCCCTGCTTTGTTTGGAGGCTGTTTGCGGACAGCAGCACACACAGCGGGAAGGTGCGCGCTGGCCAGCTCCAAGTCTCGGCAGATAGAAGCGCAAGCGAGGCACCGGCTCGCAGTTTGTCCCGGGCATGGGAAGCAGCATGCTGCGTGCCCAGAACACATCTCGCACTATCCTGCCTGCCACAGGGCTGTTTCTGAGCACGGAGGCACGCCTACAAGCCAGCAGAGATGGGCTTTGCCTAAGAGTCAGGGAAGTGGCGAGCGGAACAAGGGATGTGCTGCACAGCTTCCCTCGCAGGCAGATTCCCTCCTGGGACGCTTACTTCTCTTGCCTTAGTGCCCTGCTTTGTTTGGAGACTGCGGACAGCAGCACACACAGCGGGAAGGTGCGCTCTGATCGGCTCCAAGTCTCGGCAGATAGAAGCGCAAGCGAGGCACCGGCTCGCAGTTTGTCCCGGGCATGGGAAGCAGCATGCTGCGTGCCCAGAACACATCCCCCTGTATCCTGCCTGCCACGGGACTGCTTCTGAGCACGGAGGCACGCCTACAAGCCAGCTGAGATGGGCTTTGCCTAAGAGTGAGGGAAGAGTCGAGTGGAACAAGGGATGTGCTGCACAGCTTCCCTCGCAGGCAGATTCCCTCCTGGGACGCTTACTTCTCATGCCTTAGTGCCCTGCTTTGTTTGGAGGCTGTTTGCGGACAGCAGCACACACAGCGGGAAGGTGCGCTCTGATCGGCTCCAAGTCTCGGCAGATAGAAGCGCAAGCCAGGCACCGGCTCGCAGTTTGTCCCGGGCATGGGAAGCAGCATGCTGCATGCCCAGAACACATCTCTCACTGTCCTGCCTGCCACAGGGCTGTTTCTGAGCATGGAGGCACGCCTACAAGCAAGTTGAGATGGGCTTTGCCTAAGAGTAAGGGAAGTGGCGAGTGGAACAAGGGAACTGCTGCACAGCTTCCCTCACAGCAGATTCCCTCCTGGGACACTTACTTCTCTTGCCTTAGCGCCCTGCTTTGTTTGGAGGCTTTTTGCGGACAGCAGCACACACAGCGGGAAGGTGCGCGCTGGCCAGCTCCAAGTCTCGGCAGATAGAAGCGCAAGCGAGGCACCGGCTCGCAGTTTGTCCCGGGCATGGGAAGCAGCATGCTGCGTGCCCAGAACACATCTCGCACTGTCCTGCCTGCCACGGGACTGCTTCTGAGCACGGAGGCACGTCTACAAGCCAGCTGAGATGGGCTTTGCCTAAGAGTGAGGGAAGTGGCGAGCGGAACAAGGGAACTGCTGAACAGCTTCCCTCGCAGGCAGATTCCCTCCTGATACGCTTACTTCTCTTGCCTTAGCGCCCTGCTTTGTTTGGAGGCTGTTTGCGGACAGCAGCACACACAGCGGGAAGGTGTGCCCTGGCCAGCTCCAAGTCTCGGCAGATAGAAGCGCAAGCGAGGCACCGGCTCGCAGTTTGTCCCGGGCATGGGAAGCAGCATGCTGCATGCCCAGAACACATCCCCCTGTATCCTGCCTGCCACAGGACTGCTTCTGAGCACGGAGGCATGTCTACAAGCCAGCTGAGATGGGCTTTGCCTAAGAGTCAGGGAAGTGGCGAGTGGAACAAGGGATGTGCTGCACAGCTTCCCTCACAGGCAGATTCCCTCCTGGGACGCTTACTTCTCTTTCCTTAGCGCCCTGCTTTGTTTGGAGGCTGTTTGCGGACAGCAGCACACACAGCGGGAAGGTGCGCTCTGATCGGCTCCAAGTCTCGGCAGATAGAAGCGCAAGCGAGGCACCGGCTCGCAGTTTGTCCCGGGCATGGGAAGCAGCATGCTGCATGTCCAGAACACATCCCCCTGTATCCTGCCTGCCACAGGACTGCTTCTGAGCACGGAGGCATGTCTACAAGCCAGCTGAGATGGGCTTTGCCTAAGAGTCAGGGAAGTGTCGAGTGGAACAAGGGATGTGCTGCACAGGTTCCCTCGCAGGCAGATTCCCTCCTGGGACGCTTACTTCTCTTTCCTTAGCGCCCTGCTTTGTTTGGAGGCTGTTTGCGGACAGCAGCACACACAGCGGGAAGGTGCGCGCTGGCCAGCTCCAAGTCTCGGCAGATAGAAGCGCAAGCGAGGCACCGGCTCGCAGTTTGTCCCGGGCATGGGAAGCAGCATGCTGCATGTCCAGAACACATCCCCCTGTATCCTGCCTGCCACAGGACTGCTTCTGAGCACGGAGGCACGTCTACAAGCCAGCTGAGATGGGCTTTGCCTAAGAGTCAGGGAAGTGTCGAGTGGAACAAGGGATGTGCTGCACAGCTTCCCTCGCAGGCAGATTCCCTCCTGGGACGCTTACTTCTCATGCCTTAGTGCCCTGCTTTGTTTGGAGGCTGTTTGCGGACAGCAGCACACACAGCGGGAAGGTGCGCTCTGATCGGCTCCAAGTCTCGGCAGATAGAAGCGCAAGCGAGGCACCGGCTCGCAGTTTGTCCCGGGCATGGGAAGCAGCATGCTGCGTGCCCAGAACACATCCCCCTGTATCCTGCCTGCCACGGGACTGCTTCTGAGCACGGAGGCACGCCTACAAGCCAGCTGAGATGGGCTTTGCCTAAGAGTGAGGGAAGTGTCGAGTGGAACAAGGGATGTGCTGCACAGCTTCCCTCGCAGGCAGATTCCCTCCTGGGACGCTTACTTCTCATGCCTTAGTGCCCTGCTTTGTTTGGAGGCTGTTTGCGGACAGCAGCACACACAGCAGGAAGGTGCGCACTGGCCAGCTCCAAGTCTCGGCAGATAGAAGCGCAAGCGAGGCACCGGCTCGCAGTTTGTCCCGGGCATGGGAAGCAGCATGCTGCTTGCCTAGAACACATCCCCCTGTATCCTGCCTGGAACGGGACTGCTTCTGAACACGGAGGCACGCCTACAAGCCAGCTGAGATGGGCTTTGCCTAAGAGTCAGGGAAGTGTCGAGTGGAACAAGGGATGTGCTGCACAGCTTCCCTCGCAGGCAGATTCCCTCCTGATACGCTTACTTCTCTTGCCTTAGCGCCCTGCTTTGTTTGGAGGCTGTTTGCGGACAGCAGCACACACAGCGGGAAGGTGCGCGCTGGCCAGCTCCAAGTCTCGGCAGATAGAAGCGCAAGCGAGGCACCGGCTCGCAGTTTGTCCCGGGCATGGGAAGCAGCATGCTGCATGCCCAGAACACATCCCCCTGTATCCTGCCTGCCACGGGACTGCTTCTGAGCACGGAGACACGTCTACAAGCCAGCTGAGATGGGCTTTGCCTAAGAGTGAGGGAAGAGTCGAGTGGAACAAGGGAACTGCTGAACAGCTTCCCTCGCAGGCAGATTCCCTCCTGGGACGCTTACTTCTCATGCCTTAGTGCCCTGCTTTGTTTGGAGGCTGTTTGCGGACAGCAGCACACACAGCGGGAAGGTGCGCTCTGATCGGCTCCAAGTCTCGGCAGATAGAAGCGCAAGCGAGGCACCGGCTCGCAGTTTGTCCCGGGCATGGGAAGCAGCATGCTGCATGCCCAGAACACATCCCCCTGTATCCTGCCTGCCACGGGACTGCTTCTGAGCACGGAGACACGTCTACAAGCCAGCTGAGATGGGCTTTGCCTAAGAGTCAGGGAAGTGTCGAGTGGAACAAGGGATGTGCTGCACAGCTTCCCTCGCAGGCAGATTCCCTCCTGGGACGCTTACTTCTCATGCCTTAGTGCCCTGCTTTGTTTGGAGGCTGTTTGCGGACAGCAGCACACACAGCGGGAAGGTGCGCGCTGGCAAGCTCCAAGTCTCGGCAGATAGAAGCGCAAGCGAGGCACCGGCTCGCAGTTTGTCCCGGGCATGGGAAGCAGCATGCTGCTTATCCAGAACACATCCCCCTGTATCCTGCCTGCCACGGGACTGCTTCTGAGCACGGAGACACGTCTACAAGCCAGCTGAGATGGGCTTTGCCTAAGAGTCAGGGAAGTGTCGAGTGGAACAAGGGAACTGCTGAACAGCTTCCCTCGCAGGCAGATTCCCTCCTGGGACGCTTACTTCTCATGCCTTAGCGCCCTGCTTTGTTTGGAGGCTGTTTGCGGACAGCAGCACACACAGCGGGAAGGTGCGCGCTGGCCAGCTCCAAGTCTCGGCAGATAGAAGCGCAAGCGAGGCACCGGCTCGCAGTTTGTCCCGGGCATGGGAAGCAGCATGCTGCATGCCCAGAACACACCCCCCGTATCCTGCCTGCCACGGGACTGCTTCTGAGCACGGAGACACGTCTACAAGCCAGCTGAGATGGGCTTTGCCTAAGAGTCAGGGAAGTGTCGAGTGGAACAAGGGATGTGCTGCACAGCTTCCCTCGCAGGCAGATTCCCTCCTGGGACGCTTACTTCTCATGCCTTAGTGCCCTGCTTTGTTTGGAGGCTGTTTGCGGACAGCAGCACACACAGCGGGAAGGTGCACTCTGATCGGCTCCAAGTCTCGGCAGATAGAAGCGCAAGCCAGGCACCGGCTCGCAGTTTGTCCCGGGCATGGGAAGCAGCATGCTGCATGCCAAGAACACATCTCGCACTGTCCTGCCTGCCACAGGGCTGTTTCTGAGCACGGAGGCACGCCTACAAGCAAGTTGAGATGGGCTTTGCCTAAGAGTGAGGGAAGTGTCGAGTGGAACAAGGGAACTGCTGAACAGCTTCCCTCGCAGGCAGATTCCCTCCTGGGGCGCTTAGTTCTCTTGCTTTAGTGCCCTGCTTTGTTTGGAGACTGTTTGCGGACAGCAGCACACACAGCGGGAAGGTGCGCTCTGATCGGCTCCAAGTCCGGCAGATAGAAGCGCAAGCGAGGCACCGGCTCGCAGTTTGTCCCGGGCATGGGAAGCAGCATGCTGCTTGCCCAGAACACATCCCCCTGTATCCTGACTGCCACGGGACTGCTTCTGAGCACGGAGGCACGCCTACAAGCCAGCTGAGATGGGCTTTGCCTAAGAGTCAGGGAAGTGTCGAGTGGAACAAGGGATGTGCTGCACAGCTTCCCTCGCAGGCAGATTCCCTCCTGGTACGCTTACTTCTCTTGCCTTAGCGCCCTGCTTTGTTTGGAGGCTGTTTGCGGACAGCAGC
The DNA here is from genome assembly GCF_028389875.1 of Rhea pennata. NCBI lineage: Eukaryota > Metazoa > Chordata > Aves > Rheiformes > Rheidae > Rhea > Rhea pennata. The sequence continues at coordinate 5,505,298 of NW_026907677.1, forward strand.
ACACACAGCGGGAAGGTGCGCGCTGGCCAGCTCCAAGTCTCGGCAGATAGAAGCGCAAGTGAGGCACCGGCTCGCAGTTTGTCCCGGGCATGGGAAGCAGCATGCTGCATGTCCAGAACACATCCCCCTGTATCCTGCCTGCCACAGGACTGCTTCTGAGCACGGAGGCATGTCTACAAGCCAGCTGAGATGGGCTTTGCCTAAGAGTCAGGGAAGTGTCGAGTGGAACAAGGGAACTGCTGAACAGCTTCCCTCGCAGGCAGATTCCCTCCTGGGGCGCTTAGTTCTCTTGCTTTAGTGCCCTGCTTTGTTTGGAGACTGTTTGCGGACAGCAGCACACACAGCGGGAAGGTGCGCTCTGATCGGCTCCAAGTCCGGCAGATAGAAGCGCAAGCGAGGCACCGGCTCGCAGTTTGTCCCGGGCATGGGAAGCAGCATGCTGCTTGCCCAGAACACATCCCCCTGTATCCTGCCTGCCACGGGACTGCTTCTGAGCACGGAGGCACGCCTACAAGCCAGCTGAGATGGGCTTTGCCTAAGAGTGAGGGAAGTGTCGAGTGGAACAAGGGATGTGCTGCACAGCTTCCCTCGCAGGCAGATTCCCTCCTGGGACGCTTACTTCTCATGCCTTAGTGCCCTGCTTTGTTTGGAGGCTGTTTGCGGACAGCAGCACACACAGCGGCAAGGTGCGCGCTGATCGGCTCCAAGTCTCGGCAGATAGAAGCGCAAGCGAGGCACCGGCTCGCAGTTTGTCCCGGGCATGGGAAGCAGCATGCTGCGTGCCCAGAACACATCTCGCACTATCCTGCCTGCCACAGGGCTGTTTCTGAGCACGGAGGCACGCCTACAAGCAAGTTGAGATGGGCTTTGCCTAAGAGTGAGGGAAGTGTCGAGTGGAACAAGGGAACTGCTGCACAGCTTCCCTCGCAGGCAGATTCCCTCCTGGGGTGCTTAGTTCTCTTGCTTTAGTGCCCTGCTTTGTTTGGAGACTGTTTGCGGACAGCAGCACACACAGCGGGAAGGTGCGCTCTGATCGGCTCCAAGTCCGGCAGATAGAAGCGCAAGCGAGGCACCGGCTCGCAGTTTGTCCCGGGCATGGGAAGCAGCATGCTGCTTGCCCAGAACACATCCCCCTGTATCCTGACTGCCACGGGACTGCTTCTGAGCACGGAGGCACGCCTACAAGCCAGCTGAGATGGGCTTTGCCTAAGAGTGAGGGAAGTGTCGAGTGGAACAAGGGAACTGCTGAACAGCTTCCCTCGCAGGCAGATTCCCTCCTGGGGCGCTTAGTTCTCTTGCTTTAGTGCCCTGCTTTGTTTGGAGACTGTTTGCGGACAGCAGCACACACAGCGGGAAGGTGCGCGCTGGCCAGCTCCAAGTCCGGCAGATAGAAGCGCAAGCGAGGCACCGGCTCGCAGTTTGTCCCGGGCATGGGAAGCAGCATGCTGCATGCCCAGAACACATCTCGCACTGTCCTGCCTGCCACAGGGCTGTTTCTGAGCACGGAGGCACGCCTACAAGCCAGCTGAGATGGGCTTTGCCTAAGAGTGAGGGAAGTGGCGAGCGGAACAAGGGATGTGCTGCACAGCTTCCCTCGCAGGCAGATTCCTTCCTGGGGCGCTTACTTCTCTTGCCTTAGTGCCCTGCTTTGTTTGGAGGCTGTTTGCGGACAGCAGCACACACAGCGGCAAGCTGCGCTCTGATCGGCTCCAAGTCTCGGCAGATAGAAGCGCAAGCGAGGCACCGGCTCGCAGTTTGTCCCGGGCATGGGAAGCAGCATGCTGCGTGCCCAGAACACATCCCCCTGTATCCTGACTGCCACGGGACTGCTTCTGAGCACGGAGGCACGCCTACAAGCCAGCTGAGATGGGATTGCCTAAGAGTGAGGGAAGTGTCGAGTGGAACAAGGGATGTGCTGCACAGCTTCCCTCGCAGGCAGTTTCCCTCCTGGGACGCTTAGTTCTCTTGCCTTAGTGCCCTGCTTTGTTTGGAGGCTGTTTGCGGACAGCAGCACACACAGCGGGAAGGTGCGCACTGGCCAGCTCCAAGTCTCGGCAGATAGAAGCGCAAGCGAGGCACCGGCTCGCAGTTTGTCCCGGGCATGGGAAGCAGCATGCTGCTTGCCCAGAACACATCCCCCTGTATCCTGCCTGGAACGGGAATGCTTATGAACACGGAGGCACGCCTACAAGCCAGCTGAGATGGGCTTTGCCTAAGAGTCAGGGAAGTGTCGAGTGGAACAAGGGATGTGCTGCACAGCTTCCCTCGCAGGCAGATTCCCTCCTGATACGCTTACTTCTCTTGCCTTAGCGCCCTGCTTTGTTTGGAGGCTGTTTGCGGACAGCAGCACACACAGCGGGAAGGTGCGCGCTGGCCAGCTCCAAGTCTCGGCAGATAGAAGCGCAAGCGAGGCACCGGCTCGCAGTTTGTCCCGGGCATGGGAAGCAGCATGCTGCATGCCCAGAACACATCCCCCTGTATCCTGCCTGCCACGGGACTGCTTCTGAGCACGGAGACACGTCTACAAGCCAGCTGAGATGGGCTTTGCCTAAGAGTGAGGGAAGAGTCGAGTGGAACAAGGGATGTGCTGCACAGCTTCCCTCGCAGGCAGATTCCCTCCTGGGACGCTTACTTCTCATGCCTTAGTGCCCTGCTTTCTTTGGAGGCTGTTTGCGGACAGCAGCACACACAGCGGCAAGGTGCGCGCTGGCCAGCTCCAAGTCTCGGCAGATAGAAGCGCAAGCGAGGCACCGGCTCGCAGTTTGTCCCGGGCATGGGAAGCAGCATGCTGCGTGCCCAGAACACATCTCGCACTATCCTGCCTGCCACAGGGCTGTTTCTGAGCACGGAGGCACGCCTACAAGCCAGCTGAGATGGGCTTTGCCTAAGAGTCAGGGAAGTGGCGAGCGGAACAAGGGATGTGCTGCACAGCTTCCCTCGCAGGCAGATTCCCTCCTGGGACGCTTACTTCTCTTGCCTTAGTGCCCTGCTTTGTTTGGAGACTGCGGACAGCAGCACACACAGCGGGAAGGTGCGCTCTGATCGGCTCCAAGTCTCGGCAGATAGAAGCGCAAGCGAGGCACCGGCTCGCAGTTTGTCCCGGGCATGGGAAGCAGCATGCTGCATGCCAAGAACACATCTCGCACTGTCCTGCCTGCCACAGGGCTGTTTCTGAGCACGGAGGCACGCCTACAAGCAAGTTGAGATGGGCTTTGCCTAAGAGTGAGGGAAGTGTCGAGTGGAACAAGGGAACTGCTGCACAGCTTCCCTCGCAGGCAGATTCCCTCCTGGGGCGCTTACTTCTCTTGCTTTAGTGCCCTGCTTTGTTTGGAGACTGTTTGCGGACAGCAGCACACACAGCGGGAAGGTGCGCTCTGATCGGCTCCAAGTCCGGCAGATAGAAGCGCAAGTGAGGCACTGGCTCGCAGTTTGTCCCGGGCATGGGAAGCAGCATGCTGCTTGCCCAGAACACATCCCCCTGTATCCTGACTGCCACGGGACTGCTTCTGAGCACGGAGGCACGCCTACAAGCCAGCTGAGATGGGCTTTGCCTAAGAGTCAGGGAAGTGGCGAGTGGAACAAGGGATGTGCTGCACAGCTTCCCTCGCAGGCAGATTCCCTCCTGGGACGCTTACTTCTCATGCCTTAGTGCCCTGCTTTGTTTGGAAGCTGTTTGCGGACAGCAGCACACACAGCGGGAAGGTGCGCGCTGGCAAGCTCCAAGTCTCGGCAGATAGAAGCGCAAGCGAGGCACCGGCTCGCAGTTTGTCCCGGGCATGGGAAGCAGCATGCTGCTTGCCCAGAACACATCCCCCTGTATCCTGCCTGCCACGGGACTGCTTCTGAGCACGGAGACACGTCTACAAGCCAGCTGAGATGGGCTTTGCCTAAGAGTCAGGGAAGTGTCGAGTGGAACAAGGGATGTGCTGCACAGCTTCCCTCGCAGGCAGATTCCCTCCTGGGACGCTTACTTCTCATGCCTTAGTGCCCTGCTTTGTTTGGAGGCTGTTTGCGGACAGCAGCACACACAGCGGGAAGGTGCGCGCTGGCAAGCTCCAAGTCTCGGCAGATAGAAGCGCAAGCGAGGCACCGGCTCGCAGTTTGTCCCGGGCATGGGAAGCAGCATGCTGCATGCCCAGAACACATCTCGCACTGTCCTGCCTGCCACAGGGCTGTTTATGAGCACGGAGGCACGCCTACAAGCAAGTTGAGATGGGCTTTGCCTAAGAGTGAGGGAAGTGTCGAGTGGAACAAGGGAACTGCTGCACAGCTTCCCTCGCAGGCAGATTCCCTCCTGGGGCGCTTACTTCTCTTGCTTTAGTGCCCTGCTTTGTTTGGAGACTGTTTGCGGACAGCAGCACACACAGCGGGAAGGTGCGCTCTGATCGGCTCCAAGTCCGGCAGATAGAAGCGCAAGCGAGGCACCGGCTCGCAGTTTGTCCCGGGCATGGGAAGCAGCATGCTGCTTGCCCAGAACACATCCCCCTGTATCCTGCCTGCCACGGGACTGCTTCTGAGCACGGAGGCACGCCTACAAGCCAGCTGAGATGGGCTTTGCCTAAGAGTCAGGGAAGTGTCGAGTGGAACAAGGGATGTGCTGCACAGCTTCCCTCGCAGGCAGATTCCCTCTTGGGACGCTTAGTTCTCTTGCTTTAGTGCCCTGCTTTGTTTGGAGGCTGTTTGCGGACAGCAGCACACACAGCGGGAAGGTGCGCTCTGATCGGCTCCAAGTCTCGGCAGATAGAAGCGCAAGCGAGGCACCGGCTCGCAGTTTGTCCCGGGCATGGGAAGCAGCATGCTGCGTGCCCAGAATACATCCCCCTGTATCCTGCCTGCCACGGGACTGCTTCTGAGCACGGAGGCTCGCCTACAAGCCAGCTGAGATGGGCTTTGCCTAAGAGTGAGGGAAGTGTCGAGTGGAACAAGGGAACTGCTGCACAGCTTCCCTCGCAGGCAGATTCCCTCCTGGGACGCTTACTTCTCATGCCTTAGTGCCCTGCTTTGTTTGGAGGCTGTTTGCGGACAGCAGCACACACAGCGGGAAGGTGCGCTCTGATCGGCTCCAAGTCTCGGCAGATAGAAGCGCAAGCGAGGCACCGGCTCGCAGTTTGTCCCGGGCATGGGAAGCAGCATGCTGCATGCCCAGAACACATCTCTCACTGTCCTGCCTGCCACAGGGCTGTTTCTGAGCACGGAGGCACGCCTACAAGCAAGTTGAGATGGGCTTTGCCTAAGAGTGAGGGAAGTGTCGAGTGGAACAAGGGAACTGCTGAACAGCTTCCCTCACAGGCAGATTCCCTCCTGGGACGCTTACTTCTCATGCCTTAGTGCCCTGCTTTGTTTGGAGGCTGTTTGCGGACAGCAGCACACACAGCGGGAAGGTGCGCTCTGATCGGCTCCAAGTCTCGGCAGATAGAAGCGCAAGCGAGGCACCGGCTCGCAGTTTGTCCCGGGCATGGGAAGCAGCATGCTGCATGCCCAGAACACATCTCGCACTGTCCTGCCTGCCACAGGGCTGTTTCTGAGCACGGAGGCACGCCTACAAGCAAGTTGAGATGGGCTTTGCCTAAGAGTGAGGGAAGTGTCGAGTGGAACAAGGGAACTGCTGCACAGCTTCCCTCGCAGGCAGATTCCCTCCTGGGGCGCTTAGTTCTCTTGCCTTAGTGCCCTGCTTTGTTTGGAGACTGTTTGCGGACAGCAGCACACACAGCGGGAAGGTGCGCGCTGGCAAGCTCCAAGTCTCGGCAGATAGAAGCGCAAGCGAGGCACCGGCTCGCAGTTTGTCCCGGGCATGGGAAGCAGCATGCTGCTTGCCCAGAACACATCCCCCTGTATCCTGCCTGCCACGGGACTGCTTCTGAGCACGGAGGCACGCCTACAAGCCAGCTGAGATGGGCTTTGCCTAAGAGTGAGGGAAGTGTCGAGTGGAACAAGGGATGTGCTGCACAGCTTCCCTCGCAGGCAGATTCCCTCTTGGGACGCTTAGTTCTCTTGCCTTAGTGCCCTGCTTTGTTTGGAGGTTGTTTGCGGACAGCAGCACACACAGCGGGAAGGTGCGCTCTGATCGGCTCCAAGTCTCGGCAGATAGAAGCGCAAGCGAGGCACCGGCTCGCAGTTTGTCCCGGGCATGGGAAGCAGCATGCTGCGTGCCCAGAACACATCTCGCACTGTCCTGCCTGCCACGGGACTGCTTCTGAGCACGGAGGCACGCCTACAAGCCAGCTGAGATGGGCTTTGCCTAAGAGTGAGGGAAGTGGCGAGCTGAACACGGGAACTGCTGCACAGCTTCCCTCACAGGCAGATTCCCTCCTGGGGCGCTTAGTTCTCTTGCTTTAGTGCCCGGCTTTGTTTGGAGACTGTTTGCGGACAGCAGCACACACAGCGGGAAGGTGCGCGCTGGCAAGCTCCAAGTCTCGGCAGATAGAAGCGCAAGCGAGGCACCGGCTCGCAGTTTGTCCCGGGCATGGGAAGCAGCATGCTGCATGCCAAGAACACATCTCGCACTGTCCTGCCTGCCACAGGGCTGTTTATGAGCACGGAGGCACGCCTACAAGCAAGTTGAGATGGGCTTTGCCTAAGAGTGAGGGAAGTGTCGAGTGGAACAAGGGAACTGCTGCACAGCTTCCCTCGCAGGCAGATTCCCTCCTGGGGCGCTTACTTCTCTTGCTTTAGTGCCCTGCTTTGTTTGGAGACTGTTTGCGGACAGCAGCACACACAGCGGGAAGGTGCGCTCTGATCGGCTCCAAGTCTCGGCAGATAGAAGCGCAAGCGAGGCACCGGCTCGCAGTTTGTCCCGGGCATGGGAAGCAGCATGCTGCATGCCCAGAACACATCTCGCACTGTCCTGCCTGCCACAGGGCTGTTTCTGAGCACGGAGGCACGCCTACAAGCAAGTTGAGATGGGCTTTGCCTAAGAGTGAGGGAAGTGTCGAGTGGAACAAGGGAACTGCTGCACAGCTTCCCTCGCAGGCAGATTCCCTCCTGGGACGCTTAGTTCTCTTGCCTTAGTGCCCTGCTTTGTTTGGAGACTGTTTGCGGACAGCAGCACACACAGCGGGAAGGTGCGCGCTGGCCAGCTCCAAGTCCGGCAGATAGAAGCGCAAGCGAGGCACCGGCTCGCAGTTTGTCCCGGGCATGGGAAGCAGCATGCTGCGTGCCCAGAACACATCCCCCTGTATCCTGCCTGCCACGGGACTGCTTCTGAGCACGGAGGCACGCCTACAAGCCAGCTGAGATGGGCTTTGCCTAAGAGTCAGGGAAGTGGCGAGTGGAACAAGGGATGTGCTGCACAGCTTCCCTCGCAGGCAGATTCCCTCCTGGGGCGCTTAGTTCTCTTGCTTTAGTGCCCTGCTTTGTTTGGAGACTGTTTGCGGACAGCAGCACACACAGCGGGAAGGTGCGCTCTGATCGGCTCCAAGTCTCGGCAGATAGAAGCGCAAGCGAGGCACCGGCTCGCAGTTTGTCCCGGGCATGGGAAGCAGCATGCTGCGTGCCCAGAACACATCCCCCTGTATCCTGACTGCCACGGGACTGCTTCTGAGCACGGAGGCACGCCTACAAGCCAGCTGAGATGGGCTTTGCCTAAGAGTCAGGGAAGTGTCGAGTGGAACAAGGGATGTGCTGCACAGCTTCCCTCGCAGGCAGATTCCCTCCTGGGACGCTTACTTCTCATGCCTTAGTGCCCTGCTTTGTTTGGAGGCTGTTTGCGGACAGCAGCACACACAGCGGGAAGGTGCGCTCTGATCGGCTCCAAGTCTCGGCAGATAGAAGCGCAAGCGAGGCACCGGCTCGCAGTTTGTCCCGGGCATGGGAAGCAGCATGCTGCGTGCCCAGAATACATCCCCCTGTATCCTGCCTGCCACGGGACTGCTTCTGAGCACGGAGGCTCGCCTACAAGCCAGCTGAGATGAGCTTTGCCTAAGAGTGAGGGAAGTGTCGAGTGGAACAAGGGATGTGCTGCACAGCTTCCCTCGCAGGCAGATTCCCTCCTGGGACGCTTACTTCTCATGCCTTAGTGCCCTGCTTTCTTTGGAGGCTGTTTGCGGACAGCAGCACACACAGCGGCAAGGTGCGCTCTGATCGGCTCCAAGTCTCGGCAGATAGAAGCGCAAGCGAGGCACCGGCTCGCAGTTTGTCCCGGGCATGGGAAGCAGCATGCTGCATGCCCAGAACACATCTCGCACTGTCCTGCCTGCCACAGGGCTGTTTCTGAGCACGGAGGCACGCCTACAAGCAAGTTGAGATGGGCTTTGCCTAAGAGTGAGGGAAGTGGCGAGCTGAACACGGGAACTGCTGCACAGCTTCCCTCGCAGGCAGATTCCCTCCTGGGGCGCTTAGTTCTCTTTCCTTAGTGCCCTGCTTTGTTTGGAGACTGTTTGCGGACAGCAGCACACACAGCGGGAAGGTGCGCGCTGGCAAGCTCCAAGTCTCGGCAGATAGAAGCGCAAGCGAGGCACCGGCTCGCAGTTTGTCCCGGGCATGGGAAGCAGCATGCTGCGTGCCCAGAACACATCTCGCACTATCCTGCCTGCCACGGGACTGCTTCTGAGCACGGAGGCACGCCTACAAGCCAGCTGAGATGGGCTTTGCCTAAGAGTGAGGGAAGTGGCGAGCTGAACACGGGAACTGCTGCACAGCTTCCCTCGCAGGCAGATTCCCTCCTGGGGCGCTTAGTTCTCTTGCCTTAGCGCCCTGCTTTGTTTGGAGACTGTTTGCGGACAGCAGCACACACAGCGGGAAGGTGCGCTCTGATCGGCTCCAAGTCCGGCAGATAGAAGCGCAAGCGAGGCACCGGCTCGCAGTTTGTCCCGGGCATGGGAAGCAGCATGCTGCATGCCCAGAACACATCCCCCTGTATCCTGCCTGCCACGGGACTGCTTCTGAGCACGGAGGCACGCCTACAAGCCAGCTGAGATGGGCTTTGCCTAAGAGTCAGGGAAGTGGCGAGTGGAACAAGGGATGTGCTGCACAGCTTCCCTCGCAGGCAGATTCCCTCCTGGGACGCTTACTTCTCATGCCTTAGTGCCCTGCTTTGTTTGGAAGCTGTTTGCGGACAGCAGCACACACAGCGGGAAGGTGCGCTCTGATCGGCTCCAAGTCTCGGCAGATAGAAGCGCAAGCGAGGCACCGGCTCGCAGTTTGTCCCGGGCATGGGAAGCAGCATGCTGCATGCCCAGAACACATCTCTCACTGTCCTGCCTGCCACGGGACTGCTTCTGAGCACGGAGGCACGCCTACAAGCAAGTTGAGATGGGCTTTGCCTAAGAGTGAGGGAAGTGTCGAGTGGAACAAGGGAACTGCTGCACAGCTTCCCTCGCAGGCAGATTCCCTCCTGGGGCGCTTAGTTCTCTTGCCTTAGTGCCCTGCTTTGTTTGGAGACTGTTTGCGGACAGCAGCACACACAGCGGGAAGGTGCGCGCTGGCCAGCTCCAAGTCCGGCAGATAGAAGCGCAAGCGAGGCACCGGCTCGCAGTTTGTCCCGGGCATGGGAAGCAGCATGCTGCATGTCCAGAACACATCCCCCTGTATCCTGCCTGCCACGGGACTGCTTCTGAGCACGGAGGCACGCCTACAAGCCAGCTGAGATGGGCTTTGCCTAAGAGTCAGGGAAGTGTCGAGTGGAACAAGGGATGTGCTGCACAGCTTCCCTCGCAGGCAGATTCCCTCCTGGGACGCTTACTTCTCATGCCTTAGTGCCCTGCTTTGTTTGGAGGCTGTTTGCGGACAGCAGCACACACAGCGGGAAGGTGCGCTCTGATCGGCTCCAAGTCTCGGCAGATAGAAGCGCAAGCGAGGCACCGGCTCGCAGTTTGTCCCGGGCATGGGAAGCAGCATGCTGCGTGCCCAGAACACATCCCCCTGTATCCTGCCTGCCACGGGACTGCTTCTGAGCACGGAGGCACGTCTACAAGCCAGCTGAGATGGGCTTTGCCTAAGAGTGAGGGAAGTGTCGAGTGGAACAAGGGATGTGCTGCACAGCTTCCCTCGCAGGCAGATTCCCTCCTGGAACGCTTACTTCTCATGCCTTAGCGCCCTGCTTTGCTTGGAGGCTGTTTGCGGACAGCAGCACACACAGCGGGAAGGTGCGCTCTGATCGGCTCCAAGTCCGGCAGATAGAAGCGCAAGCGAGGCACCGGCTCGCAGTTTGTCCCGGGCATGGGAAGCAGCATGCTGCTTGCCCAGAACACATCCCCCTGTATCTTGCCTGCCACGGGACTGCTTCTGAGCACGGAGGCTCGCCTACAAGCCAGCTGAGATGAGCTTTGCCTAAGAGTCAGGGAAGTGTCGAGTGGAACAAGGGATGTGCTGCACAGCTTCCCTCGCAGGCAGATTCCCTCCTGGGACGCTTACTTCTCATGCCTTAGTGCCCTGCTTTGTTTGGAGGCTGTTTGCGGACAGCAGCACACACAGCGGCAAGGTGCGCTCTGATCGGCTCCAAGTCTCGGCAGATAGAAGCGCAAGCGAGGCACCGGCTCGCAGTTTGTCCCGGGCATGGGAAGCAGCATGCTGCATGCCCAGAACACATCTCGCACTGTCCTGCCTGCCACAGGGCTGTTTCTGAGCACGGAGGCACGCCTACAAGCAAGTTGAGATGGGCTTTGCCTAAGAGTGAGGGAAGTGTCGAGTGGAACAAGGGAACTGCTGCACAGTTTCCCTCGCAGGCAGATTCCCTCCTGGGACGCTTAGTTCTCTTGCCTTAGTGCCCTGCTTTGTTTGGAGGCTGTTTGCGGACAGCAGCACACACAGCGGGAAGGTGCGCGCTGGCCATCTCCAAGTCTCGGCAGATAGAAGCGCAAGCGAGGCACCGGCTCGCAGTTTGTCCCGGGCATGGGAAGCAGCATGCTGCGTGCCCAGAACACATCTCGCACTATCCTGCCTGCCACGGGACTGCTTCTGAGCACGGAGGCACGCCTACAAGCCAGCTGGGATGGGCTTTGCCTAAGAGTGAGGGAAGTGGCGAGCTGAACACGGGAACTGCTGCACAGCTTCCCTCGCAGGCAGATTCCCTCCTGGGACGCTTAGTTCTCTTGCCTTAGCGCCCTGCTTTGTTTGGAGACTGTTTGCGGACAGCAGCACACACAGCGGGAAGGTGCGCTCTGATCGGCTCCAAGTCTCGGCACATAGAAGCGCAAGCGAGGCACCGGCTCGCAGTTTGTCCCGGGCATGGGAAGCAGCATGCTGCATGCCCAGAACACATCCCCCTGTATCCTGCCTGCCACAGGGCTGTTTCTGAGCACGGAGGCACGTCTACAAGCCAGCTGAGATGGGCTTTGCCTAAGAGTGAGGGAAGTGTCGAGTGGAACAAGGGATGTGCTGCACAGCTTCCCTCGCAGGCAGATTCCCTCCTGGAACGCTTACTTCTCATGCCTTAGTGCCCTGCTTTGTTTGGAGACTGTTTGCGGACAGCAGCACACACAGCGGGAAGGTGCGCTCTGATCGGCTCCAAGTCTCGGCAGATAGAAGCGCAAGCGAGGCACCGGCTCGCAGTTTGTCCCGGGCATGGGAAGCAGCATGCTGCATGCCAAGAACACATCTCGCACTGTCCTGCCTGCCACAGGGCTGTTTCTGAGCACGGAGGCACGCCTACAAGCAAGTTGAGATGGGCTTTGCCTAAGAGTGAGGGAAGTGTCGAGTGGAACAAGGGAACTGCTGAACAGCTTCCCTCGCAGGCAGATTCCCTCCTGGGACGCTTACTTCTCTTGCCTTAGTGCCCTGCTTTGTTTGGAGACTGTTTGCGGACAGCAGCACACACAGCGGGAAGGTGCGCTCTGATCGGCTCCAAGTCTCGGCAGATAGAAGCGCAAGCGAGGCACCGGCTCGCAGTTTGTCCCGGGCATGGGAAGCAGCATGCTGCTTGCCCAGAACACATCCCCCTGTATCCTGCCTGCCACGGGACTGCTTCTGAGCACGGAGGCACGCCTACAAGCCAGCTGAGATGGGCTTTGCCTAAGAGTCAGGGAAGTGGCGAGTGGAACAAGGGATGTGCTGCACAGCTTCCCTCGCAGGCAGATTCCCTCCTGGGACGCTTAGTTCTCTTGCTTTAGTGCCCTGCTTTGTTTGGAGGCTGTTTGCAGACAGCAGCACACACAGCGGGAAGGTGCGCTCTGATCGGCTCCAAGTCTCGGCAGATAGAAGCGCAAGCGAGGCACTGGCTCGCAGTTTGTCCCGGGCATGGGAAGCAGCATGCTGCGTGCCCAGAATACATCCCCCTGTATCCTGCCTGCCACGGGACTGTTTCTGAGCACGGAGGCTCGCCTACAAGCCAGCTGAGATGGGCTTTGCCTAAGAGTCAGGGAAGTGTCGAGCGGAACAAGGGATGTGCTGCACAGCTTCCCTCGCAGGCAGATTCCCTCCTGGGACGCTTACTTCTCATGCCTTAGTGCCCTGCTTTCTTTGGAGGCTGTTTGCGGACAGCAGCACACACAGCGGCAAGGTGCGCTCTGATCGGCTCCAAGTCTCGGCAGATAGAAGCGCAAGCGAGGCACCGGCTCGCAGTTTGTCCCGGGCATGGGAAGCAGCATGCTGCATGCCCAGAACACATCTCGCACTGTCCTGCCTGCCACAGGGCTGTTTCTGAGCACGGAGGCACGCCTACAAGCAAGTTGAGATGGGCTTTGCCTAAGAGTGAGGGAAGTGGCGAGTGGAACAAGGGAACTGCTGCACAGCTTCCCTCGCAGGCAGATTCCCTCCTGGGACGCTTAGTTCTCTTTCCTTAGTGCCCTGCTTTGTTTGGAGACTGTTTGCGGACAGCAGCACACACAGCGGGAAGGTGCGCGCTGGCAAGCTCCAAGTCTCGGCAGATAGAAGCGCAAGCGAGGCACCGGCTCGCAGTTTGTCCCGGGCATGGGAAGCAGCATGCTGCGTGCCCAGAACACATCTCGCACTATCCTGCCTGCCACGGGACTGCTTCTGAGCACGGAGGCACGCCTACAAGCCAGCTGAGATGGGCTTTGCCTAAGAGTGAGGGAAGTGGCGAGCTGAACACGGGAACTGCTGCACAGCTTCCCTCGCAGGCAGATTCCCTCCTGGGGCGCTTAGTTCTCTTGCCTTAGCGCCCTGCTTTGTTTGGAGACTGTTTGCGGACAGCAGCACACACAGCGGGAAGGTGCGCTCTGATCGGCTCCAAGTCCGGCAGATAGAAGCGCAAGCGAGGCACCGGCTCGCAGTTTGTCCCGGGCATGGGAAGCAGCATGCTGCATGCCCAGAACACATCCCCCTGTATCCTGCCTGCCACGGGACTGCTTCTGAGCACGGAGGCACGCCTACAAGCCAGCTGAGATGGGCTTTGCCTAAGAGTCAGGGAAGTGGCGAGTGGAACAAGGGATGTGCTGCACAGCTTCCCTCGCAGGCAGATTCCCTCCTGGGACGCTTACTTCTCATGCCTTAGTGCCCTGCTTTGTTTGGAAGCTGTTTGCGGACAGCAGCACACACAGCGGGAAGGTGCGCTCTGATCGGCTCCAAGTCTCGGCAGATAGAAGCGCAAGCGAGGCACCGGCTCGCAGTTTGTCCCGGGCATGGGAAGCAGCATGCTGCATGCCCAGAACACATCTCTCACTGTCCTGCCTGCCACAGGGCTGTTTCTGAGCACGGAGGCACGCCTACAAGCAAGTTGAGATGGGCTTTGCCTAAGAGTGAGGGAAGTGTCGAGTGGAACAAGGGAACTGCTGCACAGCTTCCCTCGCAGGCAGATTCCCTCCTGGGACGCTTAGTTCTCTTGCCTTAGTGCCCTGCTTTTTTTGGAGACTGTTTGCGGACAGCAGCACACACAGCGGGAAGGTGCGCGCTGGCCAGCTCCAAGTCCGGCAGATAGAAGCGCAAGCGAGGCACCGGCTCGCAGTTTGTCCCGGGCATGGGAAGCAGCATGCTGCGTGCCCAGAACACATCCCCCTGTATCCTGCCTGCCACGGGACTGCTTCTGAGCACGGAGGCACGCCTACAAGCCAGCTGAGATGGGCTTTGCCTAAGAGTCAGGGAAGTGGCGAGCGGAACAAGGGATGTGCTGCACAGCTTCCCTCGCAGGCAGATTCCCTCCTGGGACGCTTAGTTCTCTTGCCTTAGTGCCCTGCTTTGTTTGGAGGCTGTTTGCAGACAGCAGCACACACAGCGGGAAGGTGTGCTCTGATCGGCTCCAAGTCTCGGCAGATAGAAGCGCAAGCGAGGCACCGGCTCGCAGTTTGTCCCGGGCATGGGAAGCAGCATGCTGCGTGCCCAGAACACATCCCCCTGTATCCTGCCTGCCACGGGACTGCTTCTGAGCACAGAGGCACGTCTACAAGCCAGCTGAGATGGGCTTTGCCTAAGAGTGAGGGAAGTGTCGAGTGGAACAAGGGATGTGCTGCACAGCTTCCCTCGCAGGCAGATTCCCTCCTGGAACGCTTACTTCTCATGCCTTAGTGCCCTGCTTTGTTTGGAGGCTGTTTGCGGACAGCAGCACACACAGCGGGAAGGTGCGCTCTGATCGGCTCCAAGTCTCGGCAGATAGAAGCGCAAGCGAGGCACCGGCTCGCAGTTTGTCCCGGGCATGGGAAGCAGCATGCTGCTTGCCCAGAACACATCCCCCTGTATCTTGCCTGCCACGGGACTGCTTCTGAGCACGGAGGCACGCCTACAAGCCAGCTGAGATGGGCTTTGCCTAAGAGTCAGGGAAGTGTCGAGTGGAAGAAGGGATGTGCTGCACAGCTTCCCTCGCAGGCAGATTCCCTCCTGGGACGCTTACTTCTCATGCCTTAGTGCCCTGCTTTGTTTGGAGGCTGTTTGCGGACAGCAGCACACACAGCGGGAAGGTGCGCTCTGATCGGCTCCAAGTCTCGGCAGATAGAAGCGCAAGCGAGGCACCGGCTCGCAGTTTGTCCCGGGCATGGGAAGCAGCATGCTGCGTGCCCAGAATACATCCCCCTGTATCCTGCCTGCCATGGGACTGCTTCTGAGCACGGAGGCTCGCCTACAAGCCAGCTGAGATGGGCTTTGCCTAAGAGTGAGGGAAGTGTCGAGTGGAACAAGGGATGTGCTGCACAGCTTCCCTCGCAGGCAGATTCCCTCCTGGGACGCTTACTTCTCATGCCTTAGTGCCCTGCTTTGTTTGGAGGCTGTTTGCGGACAGCAGCACACACAGCGGCAAGGTGCGCTCTGATCGGCTCCAAGTCTCGGCAGATAGAAGCGCAAGCGAGGCACCGGCTCGCAGTTTGTCCCGGGCATGGGAAGCAGCATGCTGCGTGCCCAGAACACATCTCGCACTATCCTGCCTGCCACGGGACTGCTTCTGAGCACGGAGGCACGCCTACAAGCCAGCTGGGATGGGCTTTGCCTAAGAGTGAGGGAAGTGGCGAGCTGAACACGGGAACTGCTGCACAGCTTCCCTCGCAGGCAGATTCCCTCCTGGGACGCTTAGTTCTCTTGCCTTAGCGCCCTGCTTTGTTTGGAGACTGTTTGCGGACAGCAGCACACACAGCGGGAAGGTGCGCTCTGATCGGCTCCAAGTCCGGCAGATAGAAGCGCAAGCGAGGCACTGGCTCGCAGTTTGTCCCGGGCATGGGAAGCAGCATGCTGCATGCCCAGAACACATCTCGCACTGTCCTGCCTGCCACAGGGCTGTTTCTGAGCACGGAGGCACGTCTACAAGCCAGCTGAGATGGGCTTTGCCTAAGAGTGAGGGAAGTGTCGAGTGGAACAAGGGATGTGCTGCACAGCTTCCCTCGCAGGCAGATTCCCTCCTGGAACGCTTACTTCTCATGCCTTAGTGCCCTGCTTTGTTTGGAGACTGTTTGCGGACAGCAGCACACACAGCGGGAAGGTGCGCTCTGATCGGCTCCAAGTCTCGGCAGATAGAAGCGCAAGCGAGGCACCGGCTCGCAGTTTGTCCCGGGCATGGGAAGCAGCATGCTGCGTGCCCAGAATACGTCCCCCTGTATCCTGCCTGCCCCGGGACTGCTTCTGAGCACGGAGGCTCGCCTACAAGCCAGCTGAGATGGGCTTTGCCTAAGAGTCAGGGAAGTGTCGAGTGGAACAAGGGATGTGCTGCACAGCTTCCCTCGCAGGCAGATTCCCTCCTGGGGCGCTTAGTTCTCTTGCTTTAGTGCCCTGCTTTGTTTGGAGACTGTTTGCGGACAGCAGCACACACAGCGGGAAGGTGCGCTCTGATCGGCTCCAAGTCTCGGCAGATAGAAGCGCAAGCGAGGCACCGGCTCACAGTTTGTCCCGGGCATGGGAAGCAGCATGCTGCGTGCCCAGAATACATCCCCCTGTATCCTGCCTGCCACGGGACTGCTTCTGAGCACGGAGGCTCGCCTACAAGCCAGCTGAGATGGGCTTTGCCTAAGAGTCAGGGAAGTGTCGAGCGGAACAAGGGATGTGCTGCACAGATTCCCTCGCAGGCAGATTCCCTCCTGGGACGCTTACTTCTCTTGCCTTAGCGCCCTGCTTTGTTTGGAGGCTGTTTGCGGACAGCAGAACACACAGCGGGAAGGTGCGCGCTGGCCAGCTCCAAGTCTCGGCAGATAGAAGCGCAAGCGAGGCACCGGCTCGCAGTTTGTCCCGGGCATGGGAAGCAGCATGATGCATGTCCAGAACACATCCCCCTGTATCCTGCCTGCCACGGGACTGCTTCTGAGCACGGAGACACGTCTACAAGCCAGCTGAGATGGGCTTTGCCTAAGAGTGAGGGAAGTGTCGAGTGGAACAAGGGATGTGCTGCACAGCTTCCCTCGCAGGCAGATTCCCTCCTGGGACGCTTACTTCTCTTGACTTAGCGCCCTGCTTTTTTTGGAGGCTGTTTGCGGACAGCAGCACACACAGCGGGAAGGTGCGCGCTGGCCAGCTCCAAGTCTCGGCAGATAGAAGCGCAAGCGAGGCACCGGCTCGCAGTTTGTCCCGGGCATGGGAAGCAGCATGCTGCATGCCAAGAACACATCTCGCACTGTCCTGCCTGCCACAGGGCTGTTTCTGAGCACGGAGGCATGTCTACAAGCCAGCTGAGATGGGCTTTGCCTAAGAGTGAGGGAAGTGTCGAGTGGAACAAGGGAACTGCTGCACAGCTTCCCTCGCAGGCAGATTCCCTCCTGGGGCGCTTAGTTCTCTTGCTTTAGTGCCCTGCTTTGTTTGGAGGCTGTTTGCGGACAGCATCACACACAGCGGGAAGGTGCGCTCTGATCGGCTCCAAGTCTCGGCAGATAGAAGCGCAAGCGAGGCACCGGCTCGCAGTTTGTCCCGGGCATGGGAAGCAGCATGCTGCGTGCCCAGAATACATCCCCCTGTATCCTGCCTGCCACGGGACTGCTTCTGAGCACGGAGGCTCGCCTACAAGCCAGCTGAGATGGGCTTTGCCTAAGAGTCAGGGAAGTGTCGAGCGGAACAAGGGATGTGCTGCACAGATTCCCTCGCAGGCAGATTCCCTCCTGGGACGCTTACTTCTCTTGCCTTAGCGCCCTGCTTTGTTTGGAGGCTGTTTGCGGACAGCAGAACACACAGCGGGAAGGTGCGCGCTGGCCAGCTCCAAGTCTCGGCAGATAGAAGCGCAAGCGAGGCACCGGCTCGCAGTTTGTCCCGGGCATGGGAAGCAGCATGATGCATGTCCAGAACACATCCCCCTGTATCCTGCCTGCCACGGGACTGCTTCTGAGCACGGAGGCACGCCTACAAGCCAGCTGAGATGGGCTTTGCCTAAGAGTCAGGGAAGTGGCGAGTGGAACAAGGGATGTGCTGCACAGCTTCCCTCGCAGGCAGATTCCCTCCTGGGACGCTTAGTTCTCTTGCTTTAGTGCCCTGCTTTGTTTGGAGGCTGTTTGCAGACAGCAGCACACACAGCGGGAAGGTGCGCTCTGATCGGCTCCAAGTCTCGGCAGATAGAAGCGCAAGCGAGGCACTGGCTCGCAGTTTGTCCCGGGCATGGGAAGCAGCATGCTGCGTGCCCAGAATACATCCCCCTGTATCCTGCCTGCCACGGGACTGCTTCTGAGCACGGAGGCTCGCCTACAAGCCAGCTGAGATGGGCTTTGCCTAAGAGTCAGGGAAGTGTCGAGCGGAACAAGGGATGTGCTGCACAGCTTCCCTCGCAGGCAGATTCCCTCCTGGGACGCTTACTTCTCATGCCTTAGTGCCCTGCTTTCTTTGGAGGCTGTTTGCGGACAGCAGCACACACAGCGGCAAGGTGCGCTCTGATCGGCTCCAAGTCTCGGCAGATAGAAGCGCAAGCGAGGCACCGGCTCGCAGTTTGTCCCGGGCATGGGAAGCAGCATGCTGCATGCCCAGAACACATCTCGCACTGTCCTGCCTGCCACAGGGCTGTTTCTGAGCACGGAGGCACGCCTACAAGCAAGTTGAGATGGGCTTTGCCTAAGAGTGAGGGAAGTGGCGAGTGGAACAAGGGAACTGCTGCACAGCTTCCCTCGCAGGCAGATTCCCTCCTGGGGCGCTTACTTCTCTTTCCTTAGTGCCCTGCTTTGTTTGGAGACTGTTTGCGGACAGCAGCACACACAGCGGGAAGGTGCGCGCTGGCAAGCTCCAAGTCTCGGCAGATAGAAGCGCAAGCGAGGCACCGGCTCGCAGTTTGTCCCGGGCATGGGAAGCAGCATGCTGCGTGCCCAGAACACATCTCGCACTATCCTGCCTGCCACGGGACTGCTTCTGAGCACGGAGGCACGCCTACAAGCCAGCTGAGATGGGCTTTGCCTAAGAGTGAGGGAAGTGGCGAGCTGAACACGGGAACTGCTGAACAGCTTCCCTCGCAGGCAGATTCCCTCCTGGGGCGCTTAGTTCTCTTGCCTTAGCGCCCTGCTTTGTTTGGAGGCTGTTTGCGGACAGCAGCACACACAGCGGGAAGGTGCGCTCTGATCGGCTCCAAGTCCGGCAGATAGAAGCGCAAGCGAGGCACTGGCTCGCAGTTTGTCCCGGGCATGGGAAGCAGCATGCTGCATGCCCAGAACACATCTCGCACTGTCCTGCCTGCCACAGGGCTGTTTCTGAGCACGGAGGCACGTCTACAAGCCAGCTGAGATGGGCTTTGCCTAAGAGTGAGGGAAGTGTCGAGTGGAACAAGGGATGTGCTGCACAGCTTCCCTCGCAGGCAGATTCCCTCCTGGAACGCTTACTTCTCATGCCTTAGTGCCCTGCTTTGTTTGGAGACTGTTTGCGGACAGCAGCACACACAGCGGGAAGGTGCGCTCTGATCGGCTCCAAGTCTCGGCAGATAGAAGCGCAAGCGAGGCACCGGCTCGCAGTTTGTCCCGGGCATGGGAAGCAGCATGCTGCGTGCCCAGAATACGTCCCCCTGTATCCTGCCTGCCCCGGGACTGCTTCTGAGCACGGAGGCTCGCCTACAAGCCAGCTGAGATGGGCTTTGCCTAAGAGTCAGGGAAGTGTCGAGCGGAACAAGGGATGTGCTGCACAGCTTCCCTCGCAGGCAGATTCCCTCCTGGGGCGCTTAGTTCTCTTGCTTTAGTGCCCTGCTTTGTTTGGAGACTGTTTGCGGACAGCAGCACACACAGCGGGAAGGTGCGCTCTGATCGGCTCCAAGTCTCGGCAGATAGAAGCGCAAGCGAGGCACCGGCTCGCAGTTTGTCCCGGGCATGGGAAGCAGCATGCTGCGTGCCCAGAATACATCCCCCTGTATCCTGCCTGCCACGGGACTGCTTCTGAGCACGGAGGCTCGCCTACAAGCCAGCTGAGATGGGCTTTGCCTAAGAGTCAGGGAAGTGTCGAGCGGAACAAGGGATGTGCTGCACAGATTCCCTCGCAGGCAGATTCCCTCCTGGGACGCTTACTTCTCTTGCCTTAGCGCCCTGCTTTGTTTGGAGGCTGTTTGCGGACAGCAGAACACACAGCGGGAAGGTGCGCGCTGGCCAGCTCCAAGTCTCGGCAGATAGAAGCGCAAGCGAGGCACCGGCTCGCAGTTTGTCCCGGGCATGGGAAGCAGCATGATGCATGTCCAGAACACATCCCCCTGTATCCTGCCTGCCACGGGACTGCTTCTGAGCACGGAGACACGTCTACAAGCCAGCTGAGATGGGCTTTGCCTAAGAGTGAGGGAAGTGTCGAGTGGAACAAGGGATGTGCTGCACAGCTTCCCTCGCAGCCAGATTCCCTCCTGGGACGCTTACTTCTCTTGACTTAGCGCCCTGCTTTTTTTGGAGGCTGTTTGCGGACAGCAGCACACACAGCGGGAAGGTGCGCGCTGGCCAGCTCCAAGTCTCGGCAGATAGAAGCGCAAGCGAGGCACCGGCTCGCAGTTTGTCCCGGGCATGGGAAGCAGCATGCTGCATGCCAAGAACACATCTCGCACTGTCCTGCCTGCCACAGGGCTGTTTCTGAGCACGGAGGCATGTCTACAAGCCAGCTGAGATGGGCTTTGCCTAAGAGTGAGGGAAGTGTCGAGTGGAACAAGGGAACTGCTGCACAGCTTCCCTCGCAGGCAGATTCCCTCCTGGGGCGCTTAGTTCTCTTGCTTTAGTGCCCTGCTTTGTTTGGAGGCTGTTTGCGGACAGCATCACACACAGCGGGAAGGTGCGCTCTGATCGGCTCCAAGTCTCGGCAGATAGAAGCGCAAGCGAGGCACCGGCTCGCAGTTTGTCCCGGGCATGGGAAGCAGCATGCTGCGTGCCCAGAATACATCCCCCTGTATCCTGCCTGCCACGGGACTGCTTCTGAGCACGGAGGCTCGCCTACAAGCCAGCTGAGATGGGCTTTGCCTAAGAGTCAGGGAAGTGTCGAGCGGAACAAGGGATGTGCTGCACAGATTCCCTCGCAGGCAGATTCCCTCCTGGGACGCTTACTTCTCTTGCCTTAGCGCCCTGCTTTGTTTGGAGGCTGTTTGCGGACAGCAGAACACACAGCGGGAAGGTGCGCGCTGGCCAGCTCCAAGTCTCGGCAGATAGAAGCGCAAGCGAGGCACCGGCTCGCAGTTTGTCCCGGGCATGGGAAGCAGCATGATGCATGTCCAGAACACATCCCCCTGTATCCTGCCTGCCACGGGACTGCTTCTGAGCACGGAGACACGTCTACAAGCCAGCTGAGATGGGCTTTGCCTAAGAGTGAGGGAAGTGTCGAGTGGAACAAGGGATGTGCTGCACAGCTTCCCTCGCAGGCAGATTCCCTCCTGGGACGCTTACTTCTCTTGACTTAGCGCCCTGCTTTTTTTGGAGGCTGTTTGCGGACAGCAGCACACACAGCGGGAAGGTGCGCGCTGGCCAGCTCCAAGTCTCGGCAGATAGAAGCGCAAGCGAGGCACCGGCTCGCAGTTTGTCCCGGGCATGGGAAGCAGCATGCTGCTTGCCCAGAACACATCCCCCTGTATCCTGCCTGCCACGGGACTGCTTCTGAGCACGGAGGCACGCCTACAAGCCAGCTGAGATGGGCTTTGCCTAAGAGTCAGGGAAGTGGCGAGTGGAACAAGGGATGTGCTGCACAGCTTCCCTCGCAGGCAGATTCCCTCCTGGGACGCTTAGTTCTCTTGCTTTAGTGCCCTGCTTTGTTTGGAGGCTGTTTGCAGACAGCAGCACACACAGCGGGAAGGTGCGCTCTGATCGGCTCCAAGTCTCGGCAGATAGAAGCGCAAGCGAGGCACTGGCTCGCAGTTTGTCCCGGGCATGGGAAGCAGCATGCTGCGTGCCCAGAATACATCCCCCTGTATCCTGCCTGCCACGGGACTGCTTCTGAGCACGGAGGCTCGCCTACAAGCCAGCTGAGATGGGCTTTGCCTAAGAGTCAGGGAAGTGTCGAGCGGAACAAGGGATGTGCTGCACAGCTTCCCTCGCAGGCAGATTCCCTCCTGGGACGCTTACTTCTCATGCCTTAGTGCCCTGCTTTCTTTGGAGGCTGTTTGCGGACAGCAGCACACACAGCGGCAAGGTGCGCTCTGATCGGCTCCAAGTCTCGGCAGATAGAAGCGCAAGCGAGGCACCGGCTCGCAGTTTGTCCCGGGCATGGGAAGCAGCATGCTGCATGCCCAGAACACATCTCGCACTGTCCTGCCTGCCACAGGGCTGTTTCTGAGCACGGAGGCACGCCTACAAGCAAGTTGAGATGGGCTTTGCCTAAGAGTGAGGGAAGTGGCGAGTGGAACAAGGGAACTGCTGCACAGCTTCCCTCGCAGGCAGATTCCCTCCTGGGGCGCTTACTTCTCTTTCCTTAGTGCCCTGCTTTGTTTGGAGACTGTTTGCGGACAGCAGCACACACAGCGGGAAGGTGCGCGCTGGCAAGCTCCAAGTCTCGGCAGATAGAAGCGCAAGCGAGGCACCGGCTCGCAGTTTGTCCCGGGCATGGGAAGCAGCATGCTGCGTGCCCAGAACACATCTCGCACTATCCTGCCTGCCACGGGACTGCTTCTGAGCACGGAGGCACGCCTACAAGCCAGCTGAGATGGGCTTTGCCTAAGAGTGAGGGAAGTGGCGAGCTGAACACGGGAACTGCTGAACAGCTTCCCTCGCAGGCAGATTCCCTCCTGGGGCGCTTAGTTCTCTTGCCTTAGCGCCCTGCTTTGTTTGGAGGCTGTTTGCGGACAGCAGCACACACAGCGGGAAGGTGCGCTCTGATCGGCTCCAAGTCCGGCAGATAGAAGCGCAAGCGAGGCACCGGCTCGCAGTTTGTCCCGGGCATGGGAAGCAGCATGCTGCATGCCCAGAACACATCCCCCTGTATCCTGCCTGCCACGGGACTGCTTCTGAGCACGGAGGCACGCCTACAAGCCAGCTGAGATGGGCTTTGCCTAAGAGTCAGGGAAGTGGCGAGTGGAACAAGGGATGTGCTGCACAGCTTCCCTCGCAGGCAGATTCCCTCCTGGGACGCTTACTTCTCATGCCTTAGTGCCCTGCTTTGTTTGGAAGCTGTTTGCGGACAGCAGCACACACAGCGGGAAGGTGCGCTCTGATCGGCTCCAAGTCTCGGCAGATAGAAGCGCAAGCGAGGCACCGGCTCGCAGTTTGTCCCGGGCATGGGAAGCAGCATGCTGCATGCCCAGAACACATCTCTCACTGTCCTGCCTGCCACAGGGCTGTTTCTGAGCACGGAGGCACGCCTACAAGCAAGTTGAGATGGGCTTTGCCTAAGAGTGAGGGAAGTGTCGAGTGGAACAAGGGAACTGCTGCACAGCTTCCCTCGCAGGCAGATTCCCTCCTGGGACGCTTAGTTCTCTTGCCTTAGTGCCCTGCTTTTTTTGGAGACTGTTTGCGGACAGCAGCACACACAGCGGGAAGGTGCGCGCTGGCCAGCTCCAAGTCCGGCAGATAGAAGCGCAAGCGAGGCACCGGCTCGCAGTTTGTCCCGGGCATGGGAAGCAGCATGCTGCGTGCCCAGAACACATCCCCCTGTATCCTGCCTGCCACGGGACTGCTTCTGAGCACGGAGGCACGCCTACAAGCCAGCTGAGATGGGCTTTGCCTAAGAGTCAGGGAAGTGGCGAGCGGAACAAGGGATGTGCTGCACAGCTTCCCTCGCAGGCAGATTCCCTCCTGGGACGCTTAGTTCTCTTGCCTTAGTGCCCTGCTTTGTTTGGAGGCTG
Organism: Rhea pennata; assembly: GCF_028389875.1. Taxonomy (NCBI): domain Eukaryota; kingdom Metazoa; phylum Chordata; class Aves; order Rheiformes; family Rheidae; genus Rhea; species Rhea pennata. The sequence continues at coordinate 5,528,783 of NW_026907677.1, forward strand.
TTTGCAGACAGCAGCACACACAGCGGGAAGGTGCGCTCTGATCGGCTCCAAGTCTCGGCAGATAGAAGCGCAAGCGAGGCACCGGCTCGCAGTTTGTCCCGGGCATGGGAAGCAGCATGCTGCGTGCCCAGAACACATCCCCCTGTATCCTGCCTGCCACGGGACTGCTTCTGAGCACGGAGGCTCGCCTACAAGCCAGCTGAGATGGGCTTTGCCTAAGAGTGAGGGAAGTGTCGAGTGGAACAAGGGATGTGCTGCACAGCTTCCCTCGCAGGCAGATTCCCTCCTGGAACGCTTACTTCTCATGCCTTAGTGCCCTGCTTTGTTTGGAGGCTGTTTGCGGACAGCAGCACACACAGCGGGAAGGTGCGCTCTGATCGGCTCCAAGTCCGGCAGATAGAAGCGCAAGCGAGGCACCGGCTCGCAGTTTGTCCCGGGCATGGGAAGCAGCATGCTGCATGCCCAGAACACATCCCCCTGTATCTTGCCTGCCACGGGACTGCTTCTGAGCACGGAGGCACGCCTACAAGCCAGCTGAGATGGGCTTTGCCTAAGAGTGAGGGAAGTGGCGAGCTGAACACGGGAACTGCTGCACAGCTTCCCTCGCAGGCAGATTCCCTCCTGGGACGCTTAGTTCTCTTGCCTTAGCGCCCTGCTTTGTTTGGAGACTGTTTGCGGACAGCAGCACACACAGCGGGAAGGTGCGCTCTGATCGGCTCCAAGTCCGGCAGATAGAAGCGCAAGCGAGGCACTGGCTCGCAGTTTGTCCCGGGCATGGGAAGCAGCATGCTGCATGCCCAGAACACATCTCGCACTGTCCTGCCTGCCACAGGGCTGTTTCTGAGCACGGAGGCACGTCTACAAGCCAGCTGAGATGGGCTTTGCCTAAGAGTGAGGGAAGTGTCGAGTGGAACAAGGGATGTGCTGCACAGCTTCCCTCGCAGGCAGATTCCCTCCTGGAACGCTTACTTCTCATGCCTTAGTGCCCTGCTTTGTTTGGAGACTGTTTGCGGACAGCAGCACACACAGCGGGAAGGTGCGCTCTGATCGGCTCCAAGTCTCGGCAGATAGAAGCGCAAGCGAGGCACCGGCTCGCAGTTTGTCCCGGGCATGGGAAGCAGCATGCTGCGTGCCCAGAATACGTCCCCCTGTATCCTGCCTGCCCCGGGACTGCTTCTGAGCACGGAGGCTCGCCTACAAGCCAGCTGAGATGGGCTTTGCCTAAGAGTCAGGGAAGTGTCGAGTGGAACAAGGGATGTGCTGCACAGCTTCCCTCGCAGGCAGATTCCCTCCTGGGGCGCTTAGTTCTCTTGCTTTAGTGCCCTGCTTTGTTTGGAGACTGTTTGCGGACAGCAGCACACACAGCGGGAAGGTGCGCTCTGATCGGCTCCAAGTCTCGGCAGATAGAAGCGCAAGCGAGGCACCGGCTCGCAGTTTGTCCCGGGCATGGGAAGCAGCATGCTGCGTGCCCAGAATACATCCCCCTGTATCCTGCCTGCCACGGGACTGCTTCTGAGCACGGAGGCTCGCCTACAAGCCAGCTGAGATGGGCTTTGCCTAAGAGTGAGGGAAGTGTCGAGCGGAACAAGGGATGTGCTGCACAGATTCCCTCGCAGGCAGATTCCCTCCTGGGACGCTTACTTCTCTTGCCTTAGCGCCCTGCTTTGTTTGGAGGCTGTTTGCGGACAGCAGAACACACAGCGGGAAGGTGCGCGCTGGCCAGCTCCAAGTCTCGGCAGATAGAAGCGCAAGCGAGGCACCGGCTCGCAGTTTGTCCCGGGCATGGGAAGCAGCATGATGCATGTCCAGAACACATCCCCCTGTATCCTGCCTGCCACGGGACTGCTTCTGAGCACGGAGACACGTCTACAAGCCAGCTGAGATGGGCTTTGCCTAAGAGTGAGGGAAGTGTCGAGTGGAACAAGGGATGTGCTGCACAGCTTCCCTCGCAGGCAGATTCCCTCCTGGGATGCTTACTTCTCTTGACTTAGCGCCCTGCTTTGTTTGGAGGCTGTTTGCGGACAGCAGCACACACAGCGGGAAGGTGCGCGCTGGCCAGCTCCAAGTCTCGGCAGATAGAAGCGCAAGCGAGGCACCGGCTCGCAGTTTGTCCCGGGCATGGGAAGCAGCATGCTGCATGCCAAGAACACATCTCGCACTGTCCTGCCTGCCACAGGGCTGTTTCTGAGCACGGAGGCATGTCTACAAGCCAGCTGAGATGGGCTTTGCCTAAGAGTGAGGGAAGTGTCGAGTGGAACAAGGGAACTGCTGCACAGCTTCCCTCGCAGGCAGATTCCCTCCTGGGGCGCTTAGTTCTCTTGCTTTAGTGCCCTGCTTTGTTTGGAGGCTGTTTGCGGACAGCAGCACACACAGCGGGAAGGTGCGCTCTGATCGGCTCCAAGTCTCGGCAGATAGAAGCGCAAGCGAGGCACCGGCTCGCAGTTTGTCCCGGGCATGGGAAGCAGCATGCTGCGTGCCCAGAATACATCCCCCTGTATCCTGCCTGCCACGGGACTGCTTCTGAGCACGGAGGCTCGCCTACAAGCCAGCTGAGATGGGCTTTGCCTAAGAGTCAGGGAAGTGTCGAGCGGAACAAGGGATGTGCTGCACAGATTCCCTCGCAGGCAGATTCCCTCCTGGGACGCTTACTTCTCTTGCCTTAGCGCCCTGCTTTGTTTGGAGGCTGTTTGCGGACAGCAGAACACACAGCGGGAAGGTGCGCGCTGGCCAGCTCCAAGTCTCGGCAGATAGAAGCGCAAGCGAGGCACCGGCTCGCAGTTTGTCCCGGGCATGGGAAGCAGCATGATGCATGTCCAGAACACATCCCCCTGTATCCTGCCTGCCACGGGACTGCTTCTGAGCACGGAGACACGTCTACAAGCCAGCTGAGATGGGCTTTGCCTAAGAGTGAGGGAAGTGTCGAGTGGAACAAGGGATGTGCTGCACAGCTTCCCTCGCAGGCAGATTCCCTCCTGGGACGCTTACTTCTCTTGACTTAGCGCCCTGCTTTTTTTGGAGGCTGTTTGCGGACAGCAGCACACACAGCGGGAAGGTGCGCGCTGGCCAGCTCCAAGTCTCGGCAGATAGAAGCGCAAGCGAGGCACCGGCTCGCAGTTTGTCCCGGGCATGGGAAGCAGCATGCTGCATGCCAAGAACACATCTCGCACTGTCCTGCCTGCCACAGGGCTGTTTCTGAGCACGGAGGCATGTCTACAAGCCAGCTGAGATGGGCTTTGCCTAAGAGTGAGGGAAGTGTCGAGTGGAACAAGGGAACTGCTGAACAGCTTCCCTCGCAGGCAGATTCCCTCCTGGGGCGCTTAGTTCTCTTGCTTTAGTGCCCTGCTTTGTTTGGAGGCTGTTTGCGGACAGCAGCACACACAGCGGGAAGGTGCGCGCTGGCCAGCTCCAAGTCCGGCAGATAGAAGCGCAAGCGAGGCACCGGCTCGCAGTTTGTCCCGGGCATGGGAAGCAGCATGCTGCGTGCCCAGAACACATCTCGCACTGTCGCACTCTCCTGCCTGCCACGGGACTGCTTCTGAGCACGGAGACACGTCTACAAGCCAGCTGAGATGGGCTTTGCCTAAGAGTCAGGGAAGTGTCGAGTGGAACAAGGGATGTGCTGCACAGCTTCCCTCGCAGGCAGATTCCCTCCTGGGACGCTTAGTTCTCTTGCCTTAGTGCCCTGCTTTGTTTGGAGGCTGTTTGCGGACAGCAGCACACACAGCGGGAAGGTGCGCTCTGATCGGCTCCAAGTCTCGGCAGATAGAAGCGCAAGCGAGGCACCGGCTCGCAGTTTGTCCCGGGCATGGGAAGCAGCATGCTGCGTGCCCAGAACACATCTCGCACTGTCCTGCCTGCCACAGGGCTGTTTCTGAGCACGGAGGCACGCCTACAAGCAAGTTGAGATGGGCTTTGCCTAAGAGTGAGGGAAGTGTCGAGTGGAACAAAGGAACTGCTGCACAGCTTCCCTCGCAGGCAGATTCCCTCCTGGGACGCTTAGTTCTCTTGCTTTAGTGCCCTGCTTTGTTTGGAGACTGTTTGCGGACAGCAGCACACACAGCGGGAAGGTGCGCTCTGATCGGCTCCAAGTCTCGGCAGATAGAAGCGCAAGCGAGGCACCGGCTCGCAGTTTGTCCCGGGCATGGGAAGCAGCATGCTGCTTGCCCAGAATACATCCCCCTGTATCCTGCCTGCCACGGGACTGCTTCTGAGCACGGAGGCTCGCCTACAAGCCAGCTGAGATGGGCTTTGCCTAAGAGTCAGGGAAGTGTCGAGTGGAACAAGGGATGTGCTGCACAGCTTCCCTCGCAGGCAGATTCCCTCCTGGGGCGCTTAGTTCTCTTGCTTTAGTGCCCTGCTTTGTTTGGAGACTGTTTGCGGACAGCAGCACACACAGCGGGAAGGTGCGCGCTGGCCAGCTCCAAGTCTCGGCAGATAGAAGCGCAAGCGAGGCACCGGCTCGCAGTTTGTCCCGGGCATGGGAAGCAGCATGCTGCGTGCCCAGAACACATCCCCCTGTATCCTGCCTGCCACGGGACTGCTTCTGAGCACGGAGACACGTCTACAAGCCAGCTGAGATGGGCTTTGCCTAAGAGTCAGGGAAGTGTCGAGTGGAACAAGGGATGTGCTGCACAGCTTCCCTCGCAGGCAGATTCCCTCCTGGGACGCTTACTTCTCTTGCCTTAGTGCCCTGCTTTGTTTGGAGGCTGTTTGCGGACAGCAGCACACACAGCGGGAAGGTGCGCTCTGATCGGCTCCAAGTCTCGGCAGATAGAAGCGCAAGCGAGGCACCGGCTCGCAGTTTGTCCCGGGCATGGGAAGCAGCATGCTGCATGCCAAGAACACATCTCGCACTGTCCTGCCTGCCACAGGGCTGTTTCTGAGCACGGAGGCACGCCTACAAGCAAGTTGAGATGGGCTTTGCCTAAGAGTGAGGGAAGTGTCGAGTGGAACAAGGGAACTGCTGAACAGCTTCCCTCGCAGGCAGATTCCCTCCTGGGACGCTTAGTTCTCTTGCTTTAGTGCCCTGCTTTGTTTGGAGGCTGTTTGCGGACAGCAGCACACACAGCGGGAAGGTGCGCGCTGGCCAGCTCCAAGTCCGGCAGATAGAAGCGCAAGCGAGGCACCGGCTCGCAGTTTGTCCTGGGCATGGGAAGCAGCATGCTGCATGCCCAGAACACATCTCGCACTGTCCTGCCTGCCACAGGGCTGTTTCTGAGCACGGAGGCACGCCTACAAGCCAGCTGAGATGGGCTTTGCCTAAGAGTCAGGGAAGTGGCGAGCGGAACAAGGGATGTGCTGCACAGCTTCCCTCGCAGGCAGATTCCCTCCTGGGACGCTTACTTCTCTTGCCTTAGTGCCCTGCTTTGTTTGGAGGCTGTTTGCGGACAGCAGCACACACAGCGGGAAGGTGCGCTCTGATCGGCTCCAAGTCTCGGCAGATAGAAGCGCAAGCGAGGCACCTGCTCGCAGTTTGTCCCGGGCATGGGAAGCAGCATGCTGCGTGCCCAGAACACATCCCCCTGTATCCTGCCTGCCACGGGACTGCTTCTGAGCACGGAGGCACGTCTACAAGCCAGCTGAGATGGGCTTTGCCTAAGAGTCAGGGAAGTGTCGAGTGGAACAAGGGATGTGCTGCACAGATTCCCTCGCAGGCAGATTCCCTCCTGGGACGCTTACTTCTCTTGCCTTAGTGCCCTGCTTTGTTTGGAGGCTGTTTGCGGACAGCACCACACACAGCGGGAAGGTGCGCTCTGATCGGCTCCAAGTCTCGGCAGATAGAAGCGCAAGCGAGGCACCGGCTCGCAGTTTGTCCCGGGCATGGGAAGCAGCATGCTGCATGCCCAGAACACATCTCTCACTGTCCTGCCTGCCACAGGGCTATTTCTGAGCACGGAGGCACGCCTACAAGCAAGTTGAGATGGGCTTTGCCTAAGAGTGAGGGAAGTGTCGAGTGGAACAAGGGAACTGCTGCACAGCTTCCCTCGCAGGCAGATTCCCTCCTGGGACGCTTACTTCTCATGCCTTAGTGCCCTGCTTTGTTTGGAGGCTGTTTGCGCACAGCAGCACACACAGCGGGAAGGTGCGGTCTGATCGGCTCCAAGTCTCGGCAGATAGAAGCGCAAGCGAGGCACCGGCTCGCAGTTTGTCCCGGGCATGGGAAGCAGCATGCTGCTTGCCCAGAACACATCCCCCTGTATCCTGCCTGCCACGGGACTGCTTCTGAGCACGGAGGCTCGCCTACAAGCCAGCTGAGATGGGCTTTGCCTAAGAGTGAGGGAAGTGTCGAGTGGAACAAGGGATGTGCTGCACAGCTTCCCTCGCAGGCAGATTCCCTCCTGGGGCGCTTAGTTCTCTTGCTTTAGTGCCCTGCTTTGTTTGGAGACTGTTTGCGGACAGCAGCACACACAGCGGGAAGGTGCGCTCTGATCGGCTCCAAGTCCGGCAGATAGAAGCGCAAGCGAGGCACCGGCTCGCAGTTTGTCCCGGGCATGGGAAGCAGCATGCTGCTTGCCCAGAACACATCTCGCACTGTCCTGCCTGCCACGGGACTGCTTCTGAGCACGGAGACACGCCTACAAGCCAGCTGAGATGGGCTTTGCCTAAGAGTCAGGGAAGTGGCGAGTGGAACAAGGGATGTACTGCACAGCTTCCCTCGCAGGCAGATTCCCTCCTGGGACGCTTACTTCTCTTGCTTTAGTGCCCTGCTTTGTTTGGAGACTGTTTGCGGACAGCAGCACACACAGCGGGAAGGTGCGCTCTGATCGGCTCCAAGTCCGGCAGATAGAAGCGCAAGCGAGGCACCGGCTCGCAGTTTGTCCCGGGCATGGGAAGCAGCATGCTGCTTGCCCAGAACACATCTCGCACTGTCCTGCCTGCCACGGGACTGCTTCTGAGCACGGAGGCACGCCTACAAGCCAGCTGAGATGGGCTTTGCCTAAGAGTCAGGGAAGTGTCGAGTGGAACAAGGGAACTGCTGAACAGCTTCCCTCGCAGGCAGATTCCCTCCTGGGGCGCTTAGTTCTCTTGCTTTAGTGCCCTGCTTTGTTTGGAGACTGTTTGCGGACAGCAGCACACACAGCGGGAAGGTGCGCTCTGATCGGCTCCAAGTCCGGCAGATAGAAGCGCAAGCGAGGCACCGGCTCGCAGTTTGTCCCGGGCATGGGAAGCAGCATGCTGCTTGCCCAGAACACATCCCCCTGTATCCTGCCTGCCATGGGACTGCTTCTGAGCACGGAGGCACGTCTACAAGCCAGCTGAGATGGGCTTTGCCTAAGAGTGAGGGAAGTGTCGAGTGGAACAAGGGATGTGCTGCACAGCTTCCCTCGCAGGCAGATTCCCTCCTGGGACGCTTACTTCTCTTGCCTTAGTGCCCTGCTTTGTTTGGAGGCTGTTTGCGGACAGCAGCACACACAGCGGGAAGGTGCGCTCTGATCGGCTCCAAGTCTCGGCAGATAGAAGCGCAAGCGAGGCACCGGCTCGCAGTTTGTCCCGGGCATGGGAAGCAGCATGCTGCGTGCCCAGAATACATCCCCCTGTATCCTGACTGCCACGGGACTGCTTCTGAGCACGGAGGCTCGCCTACAAGCCAGCTGAGATGGGCTTTGCCTAAGAGTCAGGGAAGTGTCGAGTGGAACAAGGGATGTGCTGCACAGATTCCCTCGCAGGCAGATTCCCTCCTGGGACGCTTACTTCTCATGCCTTAGTGCCCTGCTTTGTTTGGAGACTGTTTGCGGACAGCAGCACACACAGCGGGAAGGTGCGCTCTGATCGGCTCCAAGTCTCGGCAGATAGAAGCGCAAGCGAGGCACCGGCTCGCAGTTTGTCCCGGGCATGGGAAGCAGCATGCTGCATGCCCAGAACACATCTCTCACTGTCCTGCCTGCCACAGGGCTGTTTCTGAGCACGGAGGCACGCCTACAAGCAAGTTGAGATGGGCTTTGCCTAAGAGTGAGGGAAGTGTCGAGTGGAACAAGGGAACTGCTGCACAGCTTCCCTCGCAGGCAGATTCCCTCCTGGGACGCTTACTTCTCTTGCCTTAGTGCCCTGCTTTGTTTGGAGGCTGTTTGCGGACAGCAGCACACACAGCGGGAAGGTGCGCTCTGATCGGCTCCAAGTCTCGGCAGATAGAAGCGCAAGCGAGGCACCGGCTCGCAGTTTGTCCCGGGCATGGGAAGCAGCATGCTGCATGCCCAGAACACATCTCGCACTGTCCTGCCTGCCACGGGACTGTTTCTGAGCACGGAGGCACGCCTACAAGCCATCTGAGATGGGCTTTGCCTAAGAGTCAGGGAAGTGGCGAGCGGAACAAGGGAACTGCTGCACAGCTTCCCTCGCAGGCAGATTCCCTCCTGGGACGCTTACTTCTCTTGCCTTAGTGCCCTGCTTTGTTTGGAGGCTGTTTGCGGACAGCAGCACACACAGCGGGAAGGTGCGGTCTGATCGGCTCCAAGTCTCGGCAGATAGAAGCGCAAGCGAGGCACCGGCTCGCAGTTTGTCCCGGGCATGGGAAGCAGCATGCTGCGTGCCCAGAACACATCTCGCACTGTCCTGCCTGCCACGGGACTGCTTCTGAGCACGGAGGCACGCCTACAAGCCAGCTGAGATGGGCTTTGCCTAAGAGTGAGGGAAGTGGCGAGCGGAACAAGGGAACTGCTGAACAGCTTCCCTCGCAGGCAGATTCCCTCCTGGGGCGCTTAGTTCTCTTGCTTTAGTGCCCTGCTTTGTTTGGAGGCTGTTTGCGGACAGCAGCACACACAGCGGGAAGGTGCGCGCTGGCCAGCTCCAAGTCCGGCAGATAGAAGCGCAAGCGAGGCACCGGCTCGCAGTTTGTCCTGGGCATGGGAAGCAGCATGCTGCATGCCCAGAACACATCTCGCACTGTCCTGCCTGCCACAGGGCTGTTTCTGAGCACGGAGGCACGCCTACAAGCCAGCTGAGATGGGCTTTGCCTAAGAGTCAGGGAAGTGGCGAGCGGAACAAGGGATGTGCTGCACAGCTTCCCTCGCAGGCAGATTCCCTCCTGGGACGCTTACTTCTCTTGCCTTAGTGCCCTGCTTTGTTTGGAGGCTGTTTGCGGACAGCAGCACACACAGCGTGAAGGTGCGCTCTGATCGGCTCCAAGTCTCGGCAGATAGAAGCGCAAGCGAGGCACCGGCTCGCAGTTTGTCCCGGGCATGGGAAGCAGCATGCTGCGTGCCCAGAACACATCCCCCTGTATCCTGCCTGCCACAGGGCTGTTTCTGAGCACGGAGGCACGCCTACAAGCCAGCTGAGATGGGCTTTGCCTAAGAGTGAGGGAAGTGTCGAGTGGAACAAGGGATGTGCTGCACAGCTTCCCTCGCAGGCAGATTCCCTCCTGGGACGCTTACTTCTCATGCCTTAGTGCCCTGCTTTGTTTGGAGGCTGTTTGCGGACAGCAGCACACACAGCGGGAAGGTGCGCTCTGATCGGCTCCAAGTCTCGGCAGATAGAAGCGCAAGCGAGGCACCGGCTCGCAGTTTGTCCCGGGCATGGGAAGCAGCATGCTGCTTGCCCAGAACACATCCCCCTGTATCCTGCCTGCCACGGGACTGCTTCTGAGCACGGAGGCACGCCTACAAGCCAGCTGAGATGGGCTTTGCCTAAGAGTGAGGGAAGTGTCGAGTGGAACAAGGGATGTGCTGCACAGCTTCCCTCGCAGGCAGATTCCCTCCTGGGACGCTTACTTCTCTTGCCTTAGTGCCCTGCTTTGTTTGGAGGCTGTTTGCGGACAGCAGCACACACAGCGGGAAGGTGCGCTCTGATCGGCTCCAAGTCCGGCAGATAGAAGCGCAAGCGAGGCACCGGCTCACAGTTTGTCCCGGGCATGGGAAGCAGCATGCTGCATGCCCAGAACACATCTCGCACTGTCCTGCCTGCCACGGGACTGTTTCTGAGCACGGAGGCACGCCTACAAGCCATCTGAGATGGGCTTTGCCTAAGAGTCAGGGAAGTGGCGAGCGGAACAAGGGAACTGCTGCACAGCTTCCCTCGCAGGCAGATTCCCTCCTGGGACGCTTACTTCTCTTGCCTTAGTGCCCTGCTTTGTTTGGAGGCTGTTTGCGGACAGCAGCACACACAGCGGGAAGGTGCGGTCTGATCGGCTCCAAGTCTCGGCAGATAGAAGCGCAAGCGAGGCACCGGCTCGCAGTTTGTCCCGGGCATGGGAAGCAGCATGCTGCGTGCCCAGAACACATCTCGCACTGTCCTGCCTGCCACGGGACTGCTTCTGAGCACGGAGGCACGCCTACAAGCCAGCTGAGATGGGCTTTGCCTAAGAGTGAGGGAAGTGGCGAGCGGAACAAGGGAACTGCTGAACAGCTTCCCTCGCAGGCAGATTCCCTCCTGGGGCGCTTAGTTCTCTTGCTTTAGTGCCCTGCTTTGTTTGGAGGCTGTTTGCGGACAGCAGCACACACAGCGGGAAGGTGCGCGCTGGCCAGCTCCAAGTCCGGCAGATAGAAGCGCAAGCGAGGCACCGGCTCGCAGTTTGTCCTGGGCATGGGAAGCAGCATGCTGCATGCCCAGAACACATCTCGCACTGTCCTGCCTGCCACAGGGCTGTTTCTGAGCACGGAGGCACGCCTACAAGCCAGCTGAGATGGGCTTTGCCTAAGAGTCAGGGAAGTGGCGAGCGGAACAAGGGATGTGCTGCACAGCTTCCCTCGCAGGCAGATTCCCTCCTGGGACGCTTACTTCTCTTGCCTTAGTGCCCTGCTTTGTTTGGAGGCTGTTTGCGGACAGCAGCACACACAGCGGGAAGGTGCGCTCTGATCGGCTCCAAGTCTCGGCAGATAGAAGCGCAAGCGAGGCACCGGCTCGCAGTTTGTCCCGGGCATGGGAAGCAGCATGCTGCGTGCCCAGAACACATCCCCCTGTATCCTGCCTGCCACAGGGCTGTTTCTGAGCACGGAGGCACGCCTACAAGCCAGCTGAGATGGGCTTTGCCTAAGAGTGAGGGAAGTGTCGAGTGGAACAAGGGATGTGCTGCACAGCTTCCCTCGCAGGCAGATTCCCTCCTGGGACGCTTACTTCTCATGCCTTAGTGCCCTGCTTTGTTTGGAGGCTGTTTGCGCACAGCAGCACACACAGCGGGAAGGTGCGCTCTGATCGGCTCCAAGTCTCGGCAGATAGAAGCGCAAGCGAGGCACCGGCTCGCAGTTTGTCCCGGGCATGGGAAGCAGCATGCTGCTTGCCCAGAACACATCCCCCTGTATCCTGCCTGCCACGGGACTGCTTCTGAGCACGGAGGCACGCCTACAAGCCAGCTGAGATGGGCTTTGCCTAAGAGTGAGGGAAGTGTCGAGTGGAACAAGGGATGTGCTGCACAGCTTCCCTCGCAGGCAGATTCCCTCCTGGGACGCTTACTTCTCTTGCCTTAGTGCCCTGCTTTGTTTGGAGGCTGTTTGCGGACAGCAGCACACACAGCGGGAAGGTGCGCTCTGATCGGCTCCAAGTCCGGCAGATAGAAGCGCAAGCGAGGCACCGGCTCACAGTTTGTCCCGGGCATGGGAAGCAGCATGCTGCGTGCCCAGAACACATCTCGCACTGTCCTGCCTGCCACGGGACTGCTTCTGAGCACGGAGGCACGCCTACAAGCAAGTTGAGATGGGCTTTGCCTAAGAGTCAGGGAAGTGTCGAGTGGAACAAGGGAACTGCTGAACAGCTTCCCTCGCAGGCAGATTCCCTCCTGGGGCGCTTAGTTCTCTTGCTTTAGTGCCCTGCTTTGTTTGGAGGCTGTTTGCGGACAGCAGCACACACAGCGGGAAGGTGCGCGCTGGCCAGCTCCAAGTCCGGCAGATAGAAGCGCAAGCGAGGCACCGGCTCGCAGTTTGTCCCGGGCATGGGAAGCAGCATGCTGCATGCCCAGAACACATCTCGCACTGTCCTGCCTGCCACAGGGCTGTTTCTGAGCACGGAGGCACGCCTACAAGCCAGCTGAGATGGGCTTTGCCTAAGAGTCAGGGAAGTGGCGAGCGGAACAAGGGATGTGCTGCACAGCTTCCCTCGCAGGCAGATTCCTTCCTGGGACGCTTACTTCTCTTGCCTTAGTGCCCTGCTTTGTTTGGAGGCTGTTTGCGGACAGCAGCACACACAGCGGGAAGGTGCGCTCTGATCGGCTCCAAGTCTCGGCAGATAGAAGCGCAAGCGAGGCACCGGCTCGCAGTTTGTCCCGGGCATGGGAAGCAGCATGCTGCGTGCCCAGAACACATCCCCCTGTATCCTGCCTGCCACGGGACTGCTTCTGAGCACGGAGGCTCGCCTACAAGCCAGCTGAGATGGGCTTTGCCTAAGAGTGAGGGAAGTGTAGAGTGGAACAAGGGATGTGCTGCACAGCTTCCCTCGCAGGCAGATTCCCTCCTGGGGCGCTTAGTTCTCTTGCTTTAGTGCCCTGCTTTGTTTGGAGACTGTTTGCGGACAGCAGCACACACAGCGGGAAGGTGCGCTCTGATCGGCTCCAAGTCCGGCAGATAGAAGCGCAAGCGAGGCACCGGCTCGCAGTTTGTCCCGGGCATGGGAAGCAGCATGCTGCTTGCCCAGAACACATCTCGCACTGTCCTGCCTGCCACGGGACTGCTTCTGAGCACGGAGGCACGCCTAAAAGCAAGTTGAGATGGGCTTTGCCTAAGAGTGAGGGAAGTGTCGAGTGGAACAAGGGAACTGCTGAACAGCTTCCCTCGCAGGCAGATTCCCTCCTGGGGCGCTTAGTTCTCTTGCTTTAGTGCCCTGCTTTGTTTGGAGACTGTTTGCGGACAGCAGCACACACAGCGGGAAGGTGCGCTCTGATCGGCTCCAAGTCCGGCAGATAGAAGCGCAAGCGAGGCACCGGCTCGCAGTTTGTCCCGGGCATGGGAAGCAGCATGCTGCTTGCCCAGAACACATCCCCCTGTATCCTGCCTGCCATGGGACTGCTTCTGAGCACGGAGGCACGCCTACAAGCCAGCTGAGATGGGCTTTGCCTAAGAGTGAGGGAAGTGTCGAGTGGAACAAGGGATGTGCTGCACAGCTTCCCTCGCAGGCAGATTCCCTCCTGGGACGCTTAGTTCTCTTGCCTTAGTGCCCTGCTTTGTTTGGAGGCTGTTTGCGGACAGCAGCACACACAGCGGGAAGGTGCGCTCTGATCGGCTCCAAGTCTCAGCAGATAGAAGCGCAAGCGAGGCACCGGCTCGCAGTTTGTCCCGGGCATGGGAAGCAGCATGCTGCGTGCCCAGAATACATCCCCCTGTATCCTGACTGCCACGGGACTGCTTCTGAGCACGGAGGCTCGCCTACAAGCCAGCTGAGATGGGCTTTGCCTAAGAGTCAGGGAAGTGTCGAGTGGAACAAGGGATGTGCTGCACAGCTTCCCTCGCAGGCAGATTCCCTCCTGGGACGCTTACTTCTCATGCCTTAGTGCCCTGCTTTGTTTGGAGACTGTTTGCGGACAGCAGCACACACAGCGGGAAGGTGCGCTCTGATCGGCTCCAAGTCTCGGCAGATAGAAGCGCAAGCGAGGCACCGGCTCGCAGTTTGTCCCGGGCATGGGAAACAGCATGCTGCATGCCCAGAACACATCTTGCACTGTCCTGCCTGCCACAGGGCTGTTTCTGAGCACGGAGGCACGCCTACAAGCAAGTTGAGATGGGCTTTGCCTAAGAGTGAGGGAAGTGTCGAGTGGAACAAGGGAACTGCTTCACAGCTTCCCTCGCAGGCAGATTCCCTCCTGGGATGCTTAGTTCTCTTGCCTTAGTGCCCTGCTTTGTTTGGAGGCTGTTTGCGGACAGCAGCACACACAGCGGGAAGGTGCGCTCTGATCGGCTCCAAGTCTCGGCAGATAGAAGCGCAAGCGAGGCACCGGCTCGCAGTATGTCCCGGGCATGGGAAGCAGCATGCTGCGTGCCCAGAACACATCTCGCACTGTCCTGCCTGCCACAGGGCTGTTTCTGAGCACGGAGGCACGCCTACAAGCCAGCAGAGATGGGCTTTGCCTAAGAGTGAGGGAAGTGTCGAGTGGAACAAGGGATGTGCTGCACAGCTTCCCTCGCAGGCAGATTCCCTCCTGGGACGCTTACTTCTCATGCCTTAGTGCCCTGCTTTGTTTGGAGGCTGTTTGCGGACAGCAGCACACACAGCGGGAAGGTGCGCTCTGATCGGCTCCAAGTCTCGGCAGATAGAAGCGCAAGCGAGGCACCGGCTCGCAGTTTGTCCCGGGCATGGGAAGCAGCATGCTGCGTGCCCAGAACACATCCCCCTGTATCCTGCCTGCCACGGGACTGCTTCTGAGCACGGAGGCACGCCTACAAGCCAGCTGAGATGGGCTTTGCCTAAGAGTCAGGGAAGTGTCGAGTGGAACAAGGGATGTGCTGCACAGCTTCCCTCGCAGGCAGATTCCCTCCTGGGGCGCTTAGTTCTCTTGCTTTAGTGCCCTGCTTTGTTTGGAGACTGCGGACAGCAGCACACACAGCGGGAAGGTGCGCGCTGGCCAGCTCCAAGTCTCGGCAGATAGAAGCGCAAGCGAGGCACCGGCTCGCAGTTTGTCCCGGGCATGGGAAGCAGCATGCTGCGTGCCCAGAACACAACCCCCTGTATCGTGCCTGCCACGGGACTGCTTCTGAGCACGGAGGCACGCCTACAAGCCAGCTGAGATGGGCTTTGCCTAAGAGTCAGGGAAGTGGCGAGCGGAACAAGGGATGTGCTGCACAGCTTCCCTCGCAGGCAGATTCCCTCCTGGGACGCTTACTTCTCTTGCCTTAGTGCCCTGCTTTGTTTGGAGGCTGTTTGCGGACAGCAGCACACACAGCGGGAAGGTGCGCTCTGATCGGCTCCAAGTCTCGGCAGATAGAAGCGCAAGCGAGGCACCGGCTCGCAGTTTGTCCCGGGCATGGGAAGCAGCATGCTGCGTGCCCAGAACACATCCCCCTGTATCCTGCCTGCCACGGGACTGCTTCTGAGCACGGAGGCACGTCTACAAGCCAGCTGAGATGGGCTTTGCCTAAGAGTCAGGGAAGTGTCGAGTGGAACAAGGGATGTGCTGCACAGCTTCCCTCGCAGGCAGATTCCCTCCTGGGACGCTTACTTCTCATGCCTTAGTGCCCTGCTTTGTTTGGAGGCTGTTTGCGGACAGCACCACACACAGCGGGAAGTTGCGCTCTGATCGGCTCCAAGTCTCGGCAGATAGAAGCGCAAGCGAGGCACCGGCTCGCAGTTTGTCCCGGGCATGGGAAGCAGCGTGCTGCATGCCCAGAACACATCTCTCACTGTCCTGCCTGCCACAGGGCTGTTTCTGAGCACGGAGGCACGCCTACAAGCAAGTTGAGATGGGCTTTGCCTAAGAGTGAGGGAAGTGTCGAGTGGAACAAGGGAACTGCTGCACAGCTTCCCTCGCAGGCAGATTCCCTCCTGGGGCGCTTAGTTCTCATGCCTTAGTGCCCTGCTTTGTTTGGAGGCTGTTTGCGCACAGCAGCACACACAGCGGGAAGGTGCGCTCTGATCGGCTCCAAGTCTCGGCAGATAGAAGCGCAAGCGAGGCACCGGCTCGCAGTTTGTCCCGGGCATGGGAAGCAGCATGCTGCGTGCCCAGAACACATCTCGCACTGTCCTGCCTGCCACGGGACTGCTTCTGAGCACGGAGGCACGCCTACAAGCAAGTTGAGATGGGCTTTGCCTAAGAGTGAGGGAAGTGTCGAGTGGAACAAGGGAACTGCTGAACAGCTTCCCTCGCAGGCAGATTCCCTCCTGGGGCGCTTAGTTCTCTTGCTTTAGTGCCCTGCTTTGTTTGGAGGCTGTTTGCGGACAGCAGCACACACAGCGGGAAGGTGCGCGCTGGCCAGCTCCAAGTCCGGCAGATAGAAGCGCAAGCGAGGCACCGGCTCGCAGTTTGTCCCGGGCATGGGAAGCAGCATGCTGCGTGCCCAGAACACATCTCGCACTGTCCTGCCTGCCACAGGGCTGTTTCTGAGCACGGAGGCACGCCTACAAGCCAGCTGAGATGGGCTTTGCCTAAGAGTCAGGGAAGTGGCGAGCGGAACAAGGGATGTGCTGCACAGCTTCCCTCGCAGGCAGATTCCCTCCTGGGACGCTTACTTCTCTTGCCTTAGTGCCCTGCTTTGTTTGGAGGCTGTTTGCGGACAGCAGCACACACAGCGGGAAGGTGCGCTCTGATCGGCTCCAAGTCTCGGCAGATAGAAGCGCAAGCGAGGCACCGGCTCGCAGTTTGTCCCGGGCATGGGAAGCAGCATGCTGCGTGCCCAGAATACATCCCCCTGTATCCTGCCTGCCACGGGACTGCTTCTGAGCACGGAGGCTCGCCTACAAGCCAGCTGAGATGGGCTTTGCCTAAGAGTCAGGGAAGTGGCGAGTGGAACAAGGGATGTGCTGCACAGCTTCCCTCGCAGGCAGATTCCCTCCTGGGGCGCTTAGTTTTCTTGCTTTAGTGCCCTGCTTTGTTTGGAGGCTGTTTGCGGACAGCAGCACACACAGCGGGAAGGTGCGCTCTGATCGGCTCCAAGTCCGGCAGATAGAAGCGCAAGCAAGGCACCGGCTCGCAGTTTGTCCCGGGCATGGGAAGCAGCATGCTGCTTGCCCAGAACACATCTCGCACTGTCCTGCCTGCCACGGGACTGCTTCTGAGCACGGAGACACGCCTACAAGCCAGCTGAGATGGGCTTTGCCTAAGAGTCAGGGAAGTGGCGAGTGGAACAAGGGATGTACTGCACAGCTTCCCTCGCAGGCAGATTCCCTCCTGGGACGCTTACTTCTCTTGCTTTAGTGCCCTGCTTTGTTTGGAGACTGTTTGCGGACAGCAGCACACACAGCGGGAAGGTGCGCTCTGATCGGCTCCAAGTCTCGGCAGATAGAAGCGCAAGCGAGGCACCGGCTCGCAGTTTGTCCCGGGCATGGGAAGCAGCATGCTGCTTGCCCAGAACACATCTCGCACTGTCCTGCCTGCCACGGGACTGCTTCTGAGCACGGAGGCACGCCTAAAAGCAAGTTGAGATGGGCTTTGCCTAAGAGTGAGGGAAGTGTCGAGTGGAACAAGGGAACTGCTGAACAGCTTCCCTCGCAGGCAGATTCCCTCCTGGGGCGCTTAGTTCTCTTGCTTTAGTGCCCTGCTTTGTTTGGAGACTGTTTGCGGACAGCAGCACACACAGCGGGAAGGTGCGCTCTGATCGGCTCCAAGTCCGGCAGATAGAAGCGCAAGCGAGGCACCGGCTCGCAGTTTGTCCCGGGCATGGGAAGCAGCATGCTGCTTGCCCAGAACACATCCCCCTGTATCCTGCCTGCCATGGGACTGCTTCTGAGCACGGAGGCACGCCTACAAGCCAGCTGAGATGGGCTTTGCCTAAGAGTCAGGGAAGTGGCGAGTGGAACAAGGGATGTGCTGCACAGCTTCCCTCGCAGGCAGATTCCCTCCTGGGACGCTTACTTCTCATGCCTTAGTGCCCTGCTTTGTTTGGAGACTGTTTGCGGACAGCAGCACACACAGCGGGAAGGTGCGCTCTGATCGGCTCCAAGTCTCGGCAGATAGAAGCGCAAGCGAGGCACCGGCTCGCAGTTTGTCCCGGGCATGGGAAGCAGCATGCTGCATGCCCAGAACACATCTCTCACTGTCCTGCCTGCCACAGGGCTGTTTCTGAGCACGGAGGCACGCCTACAAGCAAGTTGAGATGGGCTTTGCCTAAGAGTGAGGGAAGTGTCGAGTGGAACAAGGGAACTGCTTCACAGCTTCCCTCGCAGGCAGATTCCCTCCTGGGATGCTTAGTTCTCTTGCCTTAGTGCCCTGCTTTGTTTGGAGGCTGTTTGCGGACAGCAGCACACACAGCGGGAAGGTGCGCTCTGATCGGCTCCAAGTCTCGGCAGATAGAAGCGCAAGCGAGGCACCGGCTCGCAGTATGTCCCGGGCATGGGAAGCAGCATGCTGCATGCCCAGAACACATCTCGCACTGTCCTGCCTGCCACAGGGCTGTTTCTGAGCACGGAGGCACGCCTACAAGCCAGCAGAGATGGGCTTTGCCTAAGAGTGAGGGAAGTGTCGAGTGGAACAAGGGATGTGCTGCACAGCTTCCCTCGCAGGCAGATTCCCTCCTGGGACGCTTACTTCTCATGCCTTAGTGCCCTGCTTTGTTTGGAGGCTGTTTGCGGACAGCAGCACACACAGCGGGAAGGTGCGCTCTGATCGGCTCCAAGTCCGGCAGATAGAAGCGCAAGCGAGGCACCGGCTCGCAGTTTGTCCCGGGCATGGGAAGCAGCATGCTGCTTGCCCAGAACACATCCCCCTGTATCCTGCCTGCCATGGGACTGCTTCTGAGCACGGAGGCACGCCTACAAGCCAGCTGAGATGGGCTTTGCCTAAGAGTCACGGAAGTGGCGAGTGGAACAAGGGATGTGCTGCACAGCTTCCCTCGCAGGCAGATTCCCTCCTGGGACGCTTAGTTCTCTTGCCTTAGTGCCCTGCTTTGTTTGGAGGCTGTTTGCGGACAGCAGCACACACAGCGGGAAGGTGCGCTCTGATCGGCTCCAAGTCTCAGCAGATAGAAGCGCAAGCGAGGCACCGGCTCGCAGTTTGTCCCGGGCATGGGAAGCAGCATGCTGCGTGCCCAGAATACATCCCCCTGTATCCTGACTGCCACGGGACTGCTTCTGAGCACGGAGGCTCGCCTACAAGCCAGCTGAGATGGGCTTTGCCTAAGAGTCAGGGAAGTGTCGAGTGGAACAAGGGATGTGCTGCACAGATTCCCTCGCAGGCAGATTCCCTCCTGGGACGCTTACTTCTCATGCCTTAGTGCCCTGCTTTGTTTGGAGACTGTTTGCGGACAGCAGCACACACAGCGGGAAGGTGCGCTCTGATCGGCTCCAAGTCTCGGCAGATAGAAGCGCAAGCGAGGCACCGGCTCGCAGTTTGTCCCGGGCATGGGAAGCAGCATGCTGCATGCCCAGAACACATCTCTCACTGTCCTGCCTGCCACAGGGCTGTTTCTGAGCACGGAGGCACGCCTACAAGCAAGTTGAGATGGGCTTTGCCTAAGAGTGAGGGAAGTGTCGAGTGGAACAAGGGAACTGCTTCACAGCTTCCCTCGCAGGCAGATTCCCTCCTGGGATGCTTACTTCTCTTGCCTTAGTGCCCTGCTTTGTTTGGAGGCTGTTTGCGGACAGCAGCACACACAGCGGGAAGGTGCGCTCTGATCGGCTCCAAGTCTCGGCAGATAGAAGCGCAAGCGAGGCACCGGCTCGCAGTATGTCCCGGGCATGGGAAGCAGCATGCTGCATGCCCAGAACACATCTCGCACTGTCCTGCCTGCCACAGGGCTGTTTCTGAGCACGGAGGCACGCCTACAAGCCAGCAGAGATGGGCTTTGCCTAAGAGTGAGGGAAGTGTCGAGTGGAACAAGGGATGTGCTGCACAGCTTCCCTCGCAGGCAGATTCCCTCCTGGGACGCTTACTTCTCATGCCTTAGTGCCCTGCTTTGTTTGGAGGCTGTTTGCGGACAGCAGCACACACAGCGGGAAGGTGCGCTCTGATCGGCTCCAAGTCTCGGCAGATAGAAGCGCAAGCGAGGCACCGGCTCGCAGTTTGTCCCGGGCATGGGAAGCAGCATGCTGCGTGCCCAGAACACATCCCCCTGTATCCTGCCTGCCACGGGACTGCTTCTGAGCACGGAGGCACGCCTACAAGCCAGCTGAGATGGGCTTTGCCTAAGAGTCAGGGAAGTGTCGAGTGGAACAAGGGATGTGCTGCACAGCTTCCCTCGCAGGCAGATTCCCTCCTGGGGCGCTTAGTTCTCTTGCTTTAGTGCCCTGCTTTGTTTGGAGACTGTTTGCGGACAGCAGCACACACAGCGGGAAGGTGCGCGCTGGCCAGCTCCAAGTCTCGGCAGATAGAAGCGCAAGCGAGGCACCGGCTCGCAGTTTGTCCCGGGCATGGGAAGCAGCATGCTGCGTGCCCAGAACACATCCCCCTGTATCCTGCCTGCCACGGGACTGCTTCTGAGCACGGAGGCACGCCTACAAGCCAGCTGAGATGGGCTTTGCCTAAGAGTCAGGGAAGTGGCGAGCGGAACAAGGGATGTGCTGCACAGCTTCCCTCGCAGGCAGATTCCCTCCTGGGACGCTTACTTCTCTTGCCTTAGTGCCCTGCTTTGTTTGGAGGCTGTTTGCGGACAGCAGCACACACAGCGGGAAGGTGCGCTCTGATCGGCTCTAAGTCTCGGCAGATAGAAGCGCAAGCGAGGCACCGGCTCGCAGTTTGTCCCGGGCATGGGAAGCAGCATGCTGCGTGCCCAGAACACATCCCCCTGTATCCTGCCTGCCACGGGACTGCTTCTGAGCACGGAGGCACGTCTACAAGCCAGCTGAGATGGGCTTTGCCTAAGAGTCAGGGAAGTGTCGAGTGGAACAAGGGATGTGCTGCACAGCTTCCCTCGCAGGCAGATTCCCTCCTGGGACGCTTACTTCTCATGCCTTAGTGCCCTGCTTTGTTTGGAGGCTGTTTGCGGACAGCACCACACACAGCGGGAAGTTGCGCTCTGATCGGCTCCAAGTCTCGGCAGATAGAAGCGCAAGCGAGGCACCGGCTCGCAGTTTGTCCCGGGCATGGGAAGCAGCCTGCTGCATGCCCAGAACACATCTCTCACTGTCCTGCCTGCCACAGGGCTGTTTCTGAGCACGGAGGCACGCCTACAAGCAAGTTGAGATGGGCTTTGCCTAAGAGTGAGGGAAGTGTCGAGTGGAACAAGGGATGTGCTGCACAGCTTCCCTCGCAGGCAGATTCCCTCCTGGGACGCTTACTTCTCATGCCTTAGTGCCCTGCTTTGTTTGGAGGCTGTTTGCGCACAGCAGCACACACAGCGGTAAGGTGCGCTCTGATCGGCTCCAAGTCTCGGCAGATAGAAGCGCAAGCGAGGCACCGGCTCGCAGTTTGTCCCGGGCATGGGAAGCAGCATGCTGCTTGCCCAGAACACATCCCCCTGTATCCTGCCTGCCACGGGACTGCTTCTGAGCACGGAGGCACGCCTACAAGCCAGCTGAGATGGGCTTTGCCTAAGAGTCAGGGAAGTGGCGAGTGGAACAAGGGATGTGCTGCACAGCTTCCCTCGCAGGCAGATTCCCTCCTGGGACGCTTACTTCTCTTGCCTTAGTGCCCTGCTTTGTTTGGAGGCTGTTTGCGGACAGCAGCACACACAGCGGGAAGGTGCGCTCTGATCGGCTCCAAGTCTCGGCAGATAGAAGCGCAAGCGAGGCACCGGCTCACAGTTTGTCCCGGGCATGGGAAGCAGCATGCTGCATGCCCAGAACACATCTCTCACTGTCCTGCCTGCCACAGGGCTGTTTCTGAGCACGGAGGCACGCCTACAAGCAAGTTGAGATGGGCTTTGCCTAAGAGTGAGGGAAGTGTCGAGTGGAACAAGGGAACTGCTGCACAGCTTCCCTCGCAGGCAGATTCAATCCTGGGACGCTTAGTTCTCTTGCCTTAGTGCCCTGCTTTGTTTGGAGACTGTTTGCGGACAGCAGCACACACAGCGGGAAGGTGCGCGCTGGCCATCTCCAAGTCCGGCAGATAGAAGCGCAAGCGAGGCACCGGCTCGCAGTATGTCCCGGGCATGGGAAGCAGCATGCTGCGTGCCCAGAACACATCTCGCACTGTCCTGCCTGCCACAGGGCTGTTTCTGAGCACGGAGGCACGCCTACAAGCCAGCAGAGATGGGCTTTGCCTAAGAGTCAGGGAAGTGTCGAGTGGAACAAGGGATGTGCTGCACAGCTTCCCTCGCAGGCAGATTCCCTCCTGGGACGCTTACTTCTCATGCCTTAGTGCCCTGCTTTGTTTGGAGGCTGTTTGCGGACAGCAGCACACACAGCGGGAAGGTGCGCTCTGATCGGCTCCAAGTCTCGGCAGATAGAAGCGCAAGCGAGGCACCGGCTCGCAGTTTGTCCCGGGCATGGGAAGCAGCATGCTGCGTGCCCAGAACACATCCCCCTGTATCCTGCCTGCCACGGGACTGCTTCTGAGCACGGAGGCACGCCTACAAGCCAGCTGAGATGGGCTTTGCCTAAGAGTCAGGGAAGTGTCGAGTGGAACAAGGGATGTGCTGCACAGCTTCCCTCGCAGGCAGATTCCCTCCTGGGACGCTTACTTCTCTTGCCTTAGTGCCCTGCTTTGTTTGGAGGCTGTTTGCGGACAGCAGCACACACAGCGGGAAGGTGCGCTCTGATCGGCTCCAAGTCTCGGCAGATAGAAGCGCAAGCGAGGCACCGGCTCACAGTTTGTCCCGGGCATGGGAAGCAGCATGCTGCGTGCCCAGAACACATCTCGCACTGTCCTGCCTGCCACGGGACTGCTTCTGAGCACGGAGGCACGCCTACAAGCAAGTTGAGATGGGCTTTGCCTAAGAGTCAGGGAAGTGTCGAGTGGAACAAGGGAACTGCTGAACAGCTTCCCTCGCAGGCAGATTCCCTCCTGGGGCGCTTAGTTCTCTTGCTTTAGTGCCCTGCTTTGTTTGGAGGCTGTTTGCGGACAGCAGCACACACAGCGGGAAGGTGCGCGCTGGCCAGCTCCAAGTCCGGCAGATAGAAGCGCAAGCGAGGCACCGGCTCGCAGTTTGTCCCGGGCATGGGAAGCAGCATGCTGCATGCCCAGAACACATCTCGCACTGTCCTGCCTGCCACAGGGCTGTTTCTGAGCACGGAGGCACGCCTACAAGCCAGCTGAGATGGGCTTTGCCTAAGAGTCAGGGAAGTGGCGAGCGGAACAAGGGATGTGCTGCACAGCTTCCCTCGCAGGCAGATTCCCTCCTGGGACGCTTACTTCTCTTGCCTTAGTGCCCTGCTTTGTTTGGAGGCTGTTTGCGGACAGCAGCACACACAGCGGGAAGGTGCGCTCTGATCGGCTCCAAGTCTCGGCAGATAGAAGCGCAAGCGAGGCACCGGCTCGCAGTTTGTCCCGGGCATGGGAAGCAGCATGCTGCGTGCCCAGAATACATCCCCCTGTATCCTGCCTGCCACGGGACTGCTTCTGAGCACGGAGGCTCGCCTACAAGCCAGCTGAGATGGGCTTTGCCTAAGAGTCAGGGAAGTGGCGAGTGGAACAAGGGATGTGCTGCACAGCTTCCCTCGCAGGCAGATTCCCTCCTGGGGCGCTTAGTTTTCTTGCTTTAGTGCCCTGCTTTGTTTGGAGACTGTTTGCGGACAGCAGCACACACAGCGGGAAGGTGCGCTCTGATCGGCTCCAAGTCCGGCAGATAGAAGCGCAAGCAAGGCACCGGCTCGCAGTTTGTCCCGGGCATGGGAAGCAGCATGCTGCTTGCCCAGAACACATCTCGCACTGTCCTGCCTGCCACGGGACTGCTTCTGAGCACGGAGACACGCCTACAAGCCAGCTGAGATGGGCTTTGCCTAAGAGTCAGGGAAGTGGCGAGTGGAACAAGGGATGTACTGCACAGCTTCCCTCGCAGGCAGATTCCCTCCTGGGACGCTTACTTCTCTTGCTTTAGTGCCCTGCTTTGTTTGGAGACTGTTTGCGGACAGCAGCACACACAGCGGGAAGGTGCGCTCTGATCGGCTCCAAGTCTCGGCAGATAGAAGCGCAAGCGAGGCACCGGCTCGCAGTTTGTCCCGGGCATGGGAAGCAGCATGCTGCTTGCCCAGAACACATCTCGCACTGTCCTGCCTGCCACGGGACTGCTTCTGAGCACGGAGGCACGCCTAAAAGCAAGTTGAGATGGGCTTTGCCTAAGAGTGAGGGAAGTGTCGAGTGGAACAAGGGAACTGCTGAACAGCTTCCCTCGCAGGCAGATTCCCTCCTGGGGCGCTTAGTTCTCTTGCTTTAGTGCCCTGCTTTGTTTGGAGACTGTTTGCGGACAGCAGCACACACAGCGGGAAGGTGCGCTCTGATCGGCTCCAAGTCCGGCAGATAGAAGCGCAAGCGAGGCACCGGCTCGCAGTTTGTCCCGGGCATGGGAAGCAGCATGCTGCTTGCCCAGAACACATCCCCCTGTATCCTGCCTGCCATGGGACTGCTTCTGAGCACGGAGGCACGCCTACAAGCCAGCTGAGATGGGCTTTGCCTAAGAGTCAGGGAAGTGGCGAGTGGAACAAGGGATGTGCTGCACAGCTTCCCTCGCAGGCAGATTCCCTCCTGGGACGCTTACTTCTCATGCCTTAGTGCCCTGCTTTGTTTGGAGACTGTTTGCGGACAGCAGCACACACAGCGGGAAGGTGCGCTCTGATCGGCTCCAAGTCTCGGCAGATAGAAGCGCAAGCGAGGCACCGGCTCGCAGTTTGTCCCGGGCATGGGAAGCAGCATGCTGCATGCCCAGAACACATCTCTCACTGTCCTGCCTGCCACAGGGCTGTTTCTGAGCACGGAGGCACGCCTACAAGCAAGTTGAGATGGGCTTTGCCTAAGAGTGAGGGAAGTGTCGAGTGGAACAAGGGAACTGCTTCACAGCTTCCCTCGCAGGCAGATTCCCTCCTGGGATGCTTAGTTCTCTTGCCTTAGTGCCCTGCTTTGTTTGGAGGCTGTTTGCGGACAGCAGCACACACAGCGGGAAGGTGCGCTCTGATCGGCTCCAAGTCTCGGCAGATAGAAGCGCAAGCGAGGCACCGGCTCGCAGTATGTCCCGGGCATGGGAAGCAGCATGCTGCATGCCCAGAACACATCTCGCACTGTCCTGCCTGCCACAGGGCTGTTTCTGAGCACGGAGGCACGCCTACAAGCCAGCAGAGATGGGCTTTGCCTAAGAGTGAGGGAAGTGTCGAGTGGAACAAGGGATGTGCTGCACAGCTTCCCTCGCAGGCAGATTCCCTCCTGGGACGCTTACTTCTCATGCCTTAGTGCCCTGCTTTGTTTGGAGGCTGTTTGCGGACAGCAGCACACACAGCGGGAAGGTGCGCTCTGATCGGCTCCAAGTCCGGCAGATAGAAGCGCAAGCGAGGCACCGGCTCGCAGTTTGTCCCGGGCATGGGAAGCAGCATGCTGCTTGCCCAGAACACATCCCCCTGTATCCTGCCTGCCATGGGACTGCTTCTGAGCACGGAGGCACGCCTACAAGCCAGCTGAGATGGGCTTTGCCTAAGAGTCACGGAAGTGGCGAGTGGAACAAGGGATGTGCTGCACAGCTTCCCTCGCAGGCAGATTCCCTCCTGGGACGCTTAGTTCTCTTGCCTTAGTGCCCTGCTTTGTTTGGAGGCTGTTTGCGGACAGCAGCACACACAGCGGGAAGGTGCGCTCTGATCGGCTCCAAGTCTCAGCAGATAGAAGCGCAAGCGAGGCACCGGCTCGCAGTTTGTCCCGGGCATGGGAAGCAGCATGCTGCGTGCCCAGAATACATCCCCCTGTATCCTGACTGCCACGGGACTGCTTCTGAGCACGGAGGCTCGCCTACAAGCCAGCTGAGATGGGCTTTGCCTAAGAGTCAGGGAAGTGTCGAGTGGAACAAGGGATGTGCTGCACAGATTCCCTCGCAGGCAGATTCCCTCCTGGGACGCTTACTTCTCATGCCTTAGTGCCCTGCTTTGTTTGGAGACTGTTTGCGGACAGCAGCACACACAGCGGGAAGGTGCGCTCTGATCGGCTCCAAGTCTCGGCAGATAGAAGCGCAAGCGAGGCACCGGCTCGCAGTTTGTCCCGGGCATGGGAAGCAGCATGCTGCATGCCCAGAACACATCTCTCACTGTCCTGCCTGCCACAGGGCTGTTTCTGAGCACGGAGGCACGCCTACAAGCAAGTTGAGATGGGCTTTGCCTAAGAGTGAGGGAAGTGTCGAGTGGAACAAGGGAACTGCTTCACAGCTTCCCTCGCAGGCAGATTCCCTCCTGGGATGCTTACTTCTCTTGCCTTAGTGCCCTGCTTTGTTTGGAGGCTGTTTGCGGACAGCAGCACACACAGCGGGAAGGTGCGCTCTGATCGGCTCCAAGTCTCGGCAGATAGAAGCGCAAGCGAGGCACCGGCTCGCAGTATGTCCCGGGCATGGGAAGCAGCATGCTGCATGCCCAGAACACATCTCGCACTGTCCTGCCTGCCACAGGGCTGTTTCTGAGCACGGAGGCACGCCTACAAGCCAGCAGAGATGGGCTTTGCCTAAGAGTGAGGGAAGTGTCGAGTGGAACAAGGGATGTGCTGCACAGCTTCCCTCGCAGGCAGATTCCCTCCTGGGACGCTTACTTCTCATGCCTTAGTGCCCTGCTTTGTTTGGAGGCTGTTTGCGGACAGCAGCACACACAGCGGGAAGGTGCGCTCTGATCGGCTCCAAGTCTCGGCAGATAGAAGCGCAAGCGAGGCACCGGCTCGCAGTTTGTCCCGGGCATGGGAAGCAGCATGCTGCGTGCCCAGAACACATCCCCCTGTATCCTGCCTGCCACGGGACTGCTTCTGAGCACGGAGGCACGCCTACAAGCCAGCTGAGATGGGCTTTGCCTAAGAGTCAGGGAAGTGTCGAGTGGAACAAGGGATGTGCTGCACAGCTTCCCTCGCAGGCAGATTCCCTCCTGGGGCGCTTAGTTCTCTTGCTTTAGTGCCCTGCTTTGTTTGGAGACTGTTTGCGGACAGCAGCACACACAGCGGGAAGGTGCGCGCTGGCCAGCTCCAAGTCTCGGCAGATAGAAGCGCAAGCGAGGCACCGGCTCGCAGTTTGTCCCGGGCATGGGAAGCAGCATGCTGCGTGCCCAGAACACATCCCCCTGTATCCTGCCTGCCACGGGACTGCTTCTGAGCACGGAGGCACGCCTACAAGCCAGCTGAGATGGGCTTTGCCTAAGAGTCAGGGAAGTGGCGAGCGGAACAAGGGATGTGCTGCACAGCTTCCCTCGCAGGCAGATTCCCTCCTGGGACGCTTACTTCTCTTGCCTTAGTGCCCTGCTTTGTTTGGAGGCTGTTTGCGGACAGCAGCACACACAGCGGGAAGGTGCGCTCTGATCGGCTCTAAGTCTCGGCAGATAGAAGCGCAAGCGAGGCACCGGCTCGCAGTTTGTCCCGGGCATGGGAAGCAGCATGCTGCGTGCCCAGAACACATCCCCCTGTATCCTGCCTGCCACGGGACTGCTTCTGAGCACGGAGGCACGTCTACAAGCCAGCTGAGATGGGCTTTGCCTAAGAGTCAGGGAAGTGTCGAGTGGAACAAGGGATGTGCTGCACAGCTTCCCTCGCAGGCAGATTCCCTCCTGGGACGCTTACTTCTCATGCCTTAGTGCCCTGCTTTGTTTGGAGGCTGTTTGCGGACAGCACCACACACAGCGGGAAGTTGCGCTCTGATCGGCTCCAAGTCTCGGCAGATAGAAGCGCAAGCGAGGCACCGGCTCGCAGTTTGTCCCGGGCATGGGAAGCAGCCTGCTGCATGCCCAGAACACATCTCTCACTGTCCTGCCTGCCACAGGGCTGTTTCTGAGCACGGAGGCACGCCTACAAGCAAGTTGAGATGGGCTTTGCCTAAGAGTGAGGGAAGTGTCGAGTGGAACAAGGGATGTGCTGCACAGCTTCCCTCGCAGGCAGATTCCCTCCTGGGACGCTTACTTCTCATGCCTTAGTGCCCTGCTTTGTTTGGAGGCTGTTTGCGCACAGCAGCACACACAGCGGTAAGGTGCGCTCTGATCGGCTCCAAGTCTCGGCAGATAGAAGCGCAAGCGAGGCACCGGCTCGCAGTTTGTCCCGGGCATGGGAAGCAGCATGCTGCTTGCCCAGAACACATCCCCCTGTATCCTGCCTGCCACGGGACTGCTTCTGAGCACGGAGGCACGCCTACAAGCCAGCTGAGATGGGCTTTGCCTAAGAGTCAGGGAAGTGGCGAGTGGAACAAGGGATGTGCTGCACAGCTTCCCTCGCAGGCAGATTCCCTCCTGGGACGCTTACTTCTCTTGCCTTAGTGCCCTGCTTTGTTTGGAGGCTGTTTGCGGACAGCAGCACACACAGCGGGAAGGTGCGCTCTGATCGGCTCCAAGTCTCGGCAGATAGAAGCGCAAGCGAGGCACCGGCTCACAGTTTGTCCCGGGCATGGGAAGCAGCATGCTGCATGCCCAGAACACATCTCTCACTGTCCTGCCTGCCACAGGGCTGTTTCTGAGCACGGAGGCACGCCTACAAGCAAGTTGAGATGGGCTTTGCCTAAGAGTGAGGGAAGTGTCGAGTGGAACAAGGGAACTGCTGCACAGCTTCCCTCGCAGGCAGATTCAATCCTGGGACGCTTAGTTCTCTTGCCTTAGTGCCCTGCTTTGTTTGGAGACTGTTTGCGGACAGCAGCACACACAGCGGGAAGGTGCGCGCTGGCCATCTCCAAGTCCGGCAGATAGAAGCGCAAGCGAGGCACCGGCTCGCAGTATGTCCCGGGCATGGGAAGCAGCATGCTGCGTGCCCAGAACACATCTCGCACTGTCCTGCCTGCCACAGGGCTGTTTCTGAGCACGGAGGCACGCCTACAAGCCAGCAGAGATGGGCTTTGCCTAAGAGTCAGGGAAGTGTCGAGTGGAACAAGGGATGTGCTGCACAGCTTCCCTCGCAGGCAGATTCCCTCCTGGGACGCTTACTTCTCATGCCTTAGTGCCCTGCTTTGTTTGGAGGCTGTTTGCGGACAGCAGCACACACAGCGGGAAGGTGCGCTCTGATCGGCTCCAAGTCTCGGCAGATAGAAGCGCAAGCGAGGCACCGGCTCGCAGTTTGTCCCGGGCATGGGAAGCAGCATGCTGCGTGCCCAGAACACATCCCCCTGTATCCTGCCTGCCACGGGACTGCTTCTGAGCACGGAGGCACGCCTACAAGCCAGCTGAGATGGGCTTTGCCTAAGAGTCAGGGAAGTGTCGAGTGGAACAAGGGATGTGCTGCACAGCTTCCCTCGCAGGCAGATTCCCTCCTGGGGCGCTTAGTTCTCTTGCTTTAGTGCCCTGCTTTGTTTGGAGACTGTTTGCGGACAGCAGCACACACAGCGGGAAGGTGCGCGCTGGCCAGCTCCAAGTCTCGGCAGATAGAAGCGCAAGCGAGGCACCGGCTCGCAGTTTGTCCCGGGCATGGGAAGCAGCATGCTGCGTGCCCAGAACACATCCCCCTGTATCCTGCCTGCCACGGGACTGCTTCTGAGCACGGAGGCACGTCTACAAGCCAGCTGAGATGGGCTTTGCCTAAGAGTGAGGGAAGTGTCGAGCGGAACAAGGGATGTGCTGCACAGATTCCCTCGCAGGCAGATTCCCTCCTGGGACGCTTACTTCTCTTGCCTTAGTGCCCTGCTTTGTTTGGAGGCTGTTTGCGGACAGCAGCACACACAGCGGGAAGGTGCGCTCTGATCGGCTCCACGTCTCGGCAGATAGAAGCGCAAGCGAGGCACCGGCTCGCAGTTTGTCCCGGGCATGGGAAGCAGCATGCTGCATGTCCAGAACACATCCCCCTGTATCCTGACTGCCACGGGACTGCTTCTGAGCACGGAGACACGTCTACAAGCCAGCTGAGATGGGCTTTGCCTAAGAGTCAGGGAAGTGTCGAGTGGAACAAGGGATGTGCTGCACAGCTTCCCTCGCAGGCAGATTCCCTCCTGGGACGCTTACTTCTCTTGCCTTAGTGCCCTGCTTTGTTTGGAGGCTGTTTGCGGACAGCAGCACACACAGCGGGAAGGTGCGCTCTGATCGGCTCCAAGTCTCGGCAGATAGAAGCGCAAGCGAGGCACCGGCTCGCAGTTTGTCCCGGGCATGGGAAGCAGCATGCTGCGTGCCCAGAACACATCTCGCACTATCCTGCCTGCCACGGGACTGCTTCTGAGCACGGAGGCACGCCTACAAGCCAGCTGAGATGGGCTTTGCCTAAGAGTGAGGGAAGTGGCGAGCTGAACACGGGAACTGCTGCACAGCTTCCCTCGCAGGCAGATTCCCTCCTGGGACGCTAACTTCTCTTGCCTTAGCGCCCTGCTTTGTTTGGAGGCTGTTTGCGGACAGCAGCACACACAGCGGGAAGGTGCGCGCTGGCCAGCTCCAAGTCTCGGCAGATAGAAGCGCAAGCGAGGCACCGGCTCGCAGTTTGTCCCGGGCATGGGAAGCAGCATGCTGCATGCCCAGAACACATCCCCCTGTATCCTGCCTGCCACGGGACTGCTTCTGAGCACGGAGGCACGCCTACAAGCCAGCTGAGATGGGCTTTGCCTAAGAGTCAGGGAAGTGGCGAGCGGAACAAGGGATGTGCTGCACAGCTTCCCTCGCAGGCAGATTCCCTCCTGGGACGCTTACTTCTCTTGCCTTAGTGCCCTGCTTTGTTTGGAGGCTGTTTGCGGACAGCAGCACACACAGCGGGAAGGTGCGCTCTGATCGGCTCCAAGTCTCGGCAGATAGAAGCGCAAGCGAGGCACCGGCTCGCAGTTTGTCCCGGGCATGGGAAGCAGCATGCTGCGTGCCCAGAATACATCCCCCTGTATCCTGCCTGCCACGGGACTGCTTCTGAGCACGGAGGCTCGCCTACAAGCCAGCTGAGATGGGCTTTGCCTAAGAGTCAGGGAAGTGTCGAGTGGAACAAGGGATGTGCTGCACAGATTCCCTCGCAGGCAGATTCCCTCCTGGAACGCTTACTTCTCATGCCTTAGTGCCCTGCTTTGTTTGGAGGCTGTTTGCGGACAGCAGCACACACAGCGGGAAGGTGCGCGCTGGCCATCTCCAAG
Organism: Rhea pennata; assembly: GCF_028389875.1. NCBI lineage: Eukaryota > Metazoa > Chordata > Aves > Rheiformes > Rheidae > Rhea > Rhea pennata. Next base: position 5,559,391 of record NW_026907677.1, read on the forward strand.
TCCGGCAGATAGAAGCGCAAGCGAGGCACCGGCTCGCAGTTTGTCCCGGGCATGGGAAGCAGCATGCTGCATGCCCAGAACACATCTCGCACTGTCCTGCCTGCCACAGGGCTGTTTCTGAGCACGGAGGCACGCCTACAAGCAAGTTGAGATGGGCTTTGCCTAAGAGTGAGGGAAGTGTTGAGTGCAACAAGGCAACTGCTTCATAGCTTCCCTCGCAGGCAGATTCCCTCCTGGGACGCTTACTTCTCTTGCCTTAGTGCCCTGCTTTGTTTGGAGACTGTTTGCGGACAGCAGCACACACAGCGGGAAGGTGCGCGCTGGCCATCTCCAAGTCCGGCAGATAGAAGCGCAAGCGAGGCACCGGCTCGCAGTTTGTCCCGGGCATGGGAAGCAGCATGCTGCTTGCCCAGAACACATCTCGCACTGTCCTGCCTGCCACAGGGCTGTTTCTGAGCACGGAGGCACGCCTACAAGCAAGTTGAGATGGGCTTTGCGTAAGAGTGAGGGAAGTGTCGAGTGGAACAAGGGAACTGCTGCACAGCTTCCCTCGCAGGCAGATTCCCTCCTGGGGCGCTTAGTTCTCTTGCTTTAGTGCCCTGCTTTGTTTGGAGACTGTTTGCGGACAGCAGCACACACAGCGGGAAGGTGCGCTCTGATCGGCTCCAAGTCTCGGCAGATAGAAGCGCAAGCGAGGCACCGGCTCGCAGTTTGTCCCGGGCATGGGAAGCAGCATGCTGCTTGCCCAGAACACATCTCGCACTGTCCTGCCTGCCACGGGACTGCTTCTGAGCACGGAGGCACGCCTACAAGCAAGTTGAGATGGGCTTTGCCTAAGAGTGAGGGAAGTGTCGAGTGGAACAAGGGAACTGCTGAACAGCTTCTCTCGCAGGCAGATTCCCTCCTGGGACGCTTAGTTCTCTTGCTTTAGTGCCCTGCTTTGTTTGGAGGCTGTTTGCGGACAGCAGCACACACAGCGGGAAGGTGCGCGCTGGCCAGCTCCAAGTCCGGCAGATAGAAGCGCAAGCGAGGCACCGGCTCGCAGTTTGTCCCGGGCATGGGAAGCAGCATGCTGCATGCCCAGAACACATCTCGCACTGTCCTGCCTGCCACAGGGCTGTTTCTGAGCACGGAGGCACGCCTACAAGCCAGCTGAGATGGGCTTTGCCTAAGAGTCAGGGAAGTGGCGAGCGGAACAAGGGATGTGCTGCACAGCTTCCCTCGCAGGCAGATTCCCTCCTGGGACGCTTACTTCTCTTGCCTTAGTGCCCTGCTTTGTTTGGAGGCTGTTTGCGGACAGCAGCACACACAGCGGGAAGGTGCGCTCTGATCGGCTCTAAGTCTCGGCAGATAGAAGCGCAAGCGAGGCACCGGCTCGCAGTTTGTCCCGGGCATGGGAAGCAGCATGCTGCGTGCCCAGAACACATCCCCCTGTATCCTGCCTGCCACGGGACTGCTTCTGAGCACGGAGGCACGTCTACAAGCCAGCTGAGATGGGCTTTGCCTAAGAGTCAGGGAAGTGTCGAGTGGAACAAGGGATGTGCTGCACAGCTTCCCTCGCAGGCAGATTCCCTCCTGGGACGCTTACTTCTCATGCCTTAGTGCCCTGCTTTGTTTGGAGGCTGTTTGCGGACAGCACCACACACAGCGGGAAGTTGCGCTCTGATCGGCTCCAAGTCTCGGCAGATAGAAGCGCAAGCGAGGCACCGGCTCGCAGTTTGTCCCGGGCATGGGAAGCAGCCTGCTGCATGCCCAGAACACATCTCTCACTGTCCTGCCTGCCACAGGGCTGTTTCTGAGCACGGAGGCACGCCTACAAGCAAGTTGAGATGGGCTTTGCCTAAGAGTGAGGGAAGTGTCGAGTGGAACAAGGGATGTGCTGCACAGCTTCCCTCGCAGGCAGATTCCCTCCTGGGACGCTTACTTCTCATGCCTTAGTGCCCTGCTTTGTTTGGAGGCTGTTTGCGCACAGCAGCACACACAGCGGTAAGGTGCGCTCTGATCGGCTCCAAGTCTCGGCAGATAGAAGCGCAAGCGAGGCACCGGCTCGCAGTTTGTCCCGGGCATGGGAAGCAGCATGCTGCTTGCCCAGAACACATCCCCCTGTATCCTGCCTGCCACGGGACTGCTTCTGAGCACGGAGGCACGCCTACAAGCCAGCTGAGATGGGCTTTGCCTAAGAGTCAGGGAAGTGGCGAGTGGAACAAGGGATGTGCTGAACAGCTTCCCTCGCAGGCAGATTCCCTCCTGGGACGCTTACTTCTCTTGCCTTAGTGCCCTGCTTTGTTTGGAGGCTGTTTGCGGACAGCAGCACACACAGCGGGAAGGTGCGCTCTGATCGGCTCCAAGTCTCGGCAGATAGAAGCGCAAGCGAGGCACCGGCTCACAGTTTGTCCCGGGCATGGGAAGCAGCATGCTGCGTGCCCAGAACACATCTCGCACTGTCCTGCCTGCCACGGGACTGCTTCTGAGCACGGAGGCACGCCTACGAGCAAGTTGAGATGGGCTTTGCCTAAGAGTGAGGGAAGTGTCGAGTGGAACAAGGGAACTGCTGAACAGCTTCCCTCGCAGGCAGATTCCCTCCTGGGGCGCTTAGTTCTCTTGCTTTAGTGCCCTGCTTTGTTTGGAGGCTGTTTGCGGACAGCAGCACACACAGCGGGAAGGTTCGCGCTGGCCAGCTCCAAGTCCGGCAGATAGAAGCACAAGCGAGGCACCGGCTCGCAGTTTGTCCCGGGCATGGGAAGCAGCATGCTGCATGCCCAGAACACATCTCGCACTGTCCTGCCTGCCACAGGGCTGTTTCTGAGCACGGAGGCACGCCTACAAGCCAGCTGAGATGGGCTTTGCCTAAGAGTCAGGGAAGTGGCGAGCGGAACAAGGGATGTGCTGCACAGCTTCCCTCGCAGGCAGATTCCCTCCTGGGGCGCTTACTTCTCTTGCTTTAGTGCCCTGCTTTGTTTGGAGACTGTTTGCGGACAGCAGCACACACAGCGGGAAGGTGCGCTCTGATCGGCTCCAAGTCCGGCAGATAGAAGCGCAAGCGAGGCACCGGCTCGCAGTTTGTCCCGGGCATGGGAAGCAGCATGCTGCTTGCCCAGAACACATCTCGCACTGTCCTGCCTGCCACGGGACTGCTTCTGAGCACGGAGGCACGCCTACGAGCAAGTTGAGATGGGCTTTGCCTAAGAGTGAGGGAAGTGTCGAGTGGAACAAGGGAACTGCTGAACAGCTTCCCTCGCAGGCAGATTCCCTCCTGGGGCGCTTAGTTCTCTTGCTTTAGTGCCCTGCTTTGTTTGGAGGCTGTTTGCGGACAGCAGCACACACAGCGGGAAGGTTCGCGCTGGCCAGCTCCAAGTCCGGCAGATAGAAGCACAAGCGAGGCACCGGCTCGCAGTTTGTCCCGGGCATGGGAAGCAGCATGCTGCATGCCCAGAACACATCTCGCACTGTCCTGCCTGCCACAGGGCTGTTTCTGAGCACGGAGGCACGCCTACAAGCCAGCTGAGATGGGCTTTGCCTAAGAGTCAGGGAAGTGGCGAGCGGAACAAGGGATGTGCTGCACAGCTTCCCTCGCAGGCAGATTCCCTCCTGGGACGCTTACTTCTCTTGCCTTAGTGCCCTGCTTTGTTTGGAGACTGTTTGCGGACAGCAGCACACACAGCGGGAAGGTGCGCTCTGATCGGCTCCAAGTCTCGGCAGATAGAAGCGCAAGCGAGGCACCGGCTCGCAGTTTGTCCCGGGCATGGGAAGCAGCATGCTGCGTGCCCAGAACACATCCCCCTGTATCCTGCCTGCCACGGGACTGCTTCTGAGCACGGAGGCTCGCCTACAAGCCAGCTGAGATGGGCTTTGCCTAAGAGTGAGGGAAGTGTCGAGTGGAACAAGGGATGTGCTGCACAGCTTCCCTCGCAGGCAGATTCCCTCCTGGGGCGCTTACTTCTCTTGCTTTAGTGCCCTGCTTTGTTTGGAGACTGTTTGCGGACAGCAGCACACACAGCGGGAAGGTGCGCTCTGATCGGCTCCAAGTCCGGCAGATAGAAGCGCAAGCGAGGCACCGGCTCGCAGTTTGTCCCGGGCATGGGAAGCAGCATGCTGCTTGCCCAGAACACATCTCGCACTGTCCTGCCTGCCACGGGACTGCTTCTGAGCACGGAGGCACGCCTAAAAGCAAGTTGAGATGGGCTTTGCCTAAGAGTGAGGGAAGTGTCGAGTGGAACAAGGGAACTGCTGAACAGCTTCCCTCGCAGGCAGATTCCCTCCTGGGACGCTTAGTTCTCTTGCTTTAGTGCCCTGCTTTGTTTGGAGACTGTTTGCGGACAGCAGCACACACAGCGGGAAGGTGCGCTCTGATCGGCTCCAAGTCCGGCAGATAGAAGCGCAAGCGAGGCACCGGCTCGCAGTTTGTCCCGGGCATGGGAAGCAGCATGCTGCTTGCCCAGAACACATCCCCCTGTATCCTGCCTGCCATGGGACTGCTTCTGAGCACGGAGGCACGCCTACAAGCCAGCTGAGATGGGCTTTGCCTAAGAGTCAGGGAAGTGGCAAGTGGAACAAGGGATGTGCTGCACAGCTTCCCTCGCAGGCAGATTCCCTCCTGGGGCGCTTAGTTCTCTTGCCTTAGTGCCCTGCTTTGTTTGGAGGCTGTTTGCGGACAGCAGCACACACAGCGGGAAGGTGCGCTCTGATCGGCTCCAAGTCTCGGCAGATAGAAGCGCAAGCGAGGCACCGGCTCGCAGTTTGTCCCGGGCATGGGAAGCAGCATGCTGCGTGCCCAGAATACATCCCACTGTATCCTGCCTGCCACGGGACTGCTTCTGAGCACGGAGGCTCGCCTACAAGCCAGCTGAGATGGGCTTTGCCTAAGAGTGAGGGAAGTGTCGAGTGGAACAAGGGAACTGCTTCACAGCTTTTCTCGCAGGCAGATTCCCTCCTGGGGCGCTTACTTCTCATGCCTTAGTGCCCTGCTTTGTTTGGAGGCTGTTTGCGGACAGCAGCACACACAGCGGGAACGTGCGCTCTGATCGGCTCCAAGTCTCGGCAGATAGAAGCGCAAGCGAGGCACCGGCTCGCAGTTTGTCCCGGGCATGGGAAGCAGCATGCTGCATGCCCAGAACACATCTCTCACTGTCCTGCCTGCCACAGGGCTGTTTCTGAGCACGGAGGCACGCCTACAAGCAAGTTGAGATGGGCTTTGCCTAAGAGTGAGGGAAGTGTCGAGTGGAACAAGGGAACTGCTGCACAGCTTCCCTCGCAGGCAGATTCAATCCTGGGACGCTTAGTTCTCTTGCCTTAGTGCCCTGCTTTGTTTGGAGACTGTTTGCGGACAGCAGCACACACAGCGGGAAGGTGCGCGCTGGCCATCTCCAAGTCCGGCAGATAGAAGCGCAAGCGAGGCACCGGCTCGCAGTATGTCCCGGGCATGGGAAGCAGCATGCTGCGTGCCCAGAACACATCTCGCACTGTCCTGCCTGCCACAGGGCTGTTTCTGAGCACGGAGGCACGCCTACAAGCCAGCAGAGATGGGCTTTGCCTAAGAGTCAGGGAAGTGTCGAGTGGAACAAGGGATGTGCTGCACAGCTTCCCTCGCAGGCAGATTCCCTCCTGGGACGCTTACTTCTCATGCCTTAGTGCCCTGCTTTGTTTGGAGGCTGTTTGCGGACAGCAGCACACACAGCGGGAAGGTGCGCTCTGATCGGCTCCAAGTCTCGGCAGATAGAAGCGCAAGCGAGGCACCGGCTCGCAGTTTGTCCCGGGCATGGGAAGCAGCATGCTGCGTGCCCAGAACACATCCCCCTGTATCCTGCCTGCCACGGGACTGCTTCTGAGCACGGAGGCACGCCTACAAGCCAGCTGAGATGGGCTTTGCCTAAGAGTCAGGGAAGTGGCGAGTGGAACAAGGGATGTGCTGCACAGCTTCCCTCGCAGGCAGATTCCCTCCTGGGGCGCTTAGTTCTCTTGCTTTAGTGCCCTGCTTTGTTTGGAGACTGTTTGCGGACAGCAGCACACACAGCGGGAAGGTGCGCGCTGGCCAGCTCCAAGTCTCGGCAGATAGAAGCGCAAGCGAGGCACCGGCTCGCAGTTTGTCCCGGGCATGGGAAGCAGCATGCTGCGTGCCCAGAACACATCCCCCTGTATCCTGCCTGCCACGGGACTGCTTCTGAGCACGGAGGCACGCCTACAAGCCAGCTGAGATGGGCTTTGCCTAAGAGTCAGGGAAGTGTCGAGCGGAACAAGGGATGTGCTGCACAGATTCCCTCGCAGGCAGATTCCCTCCTGGGACGCTTACTTCTCTTGCCTTAGTGCCCTGCTTTGTTTGGAGGCTGTTTGCGGACAGCAGCACACACAGCGGGAAGGTGCGCTCTGATCGGCTCCACGTCTCGGCAGATAGAAGCGCAAGCGAGGCACCGGCTCGCAGTTTGTCCCGGGCATGGGAAGCAGCATGCTGCATGTCCAGAACACATCCCCCTGTATCCTGACTGCCACGGGACTGCTTCTGAGCACGGAGACACGTCTACAAGCCAGCTGAGATGGGCTTTGCCTAAGAGTGAGGGAAGTGTCGAGTGGAACAAGGGATGTGCTGCACAGCTTCCCTCGCAGGCAGATTCCCTCCTGGGACGCTTACTTCTCTTGCCTTAGTGCCCTGCTTTGTTTGGAGGCTGTTTGCGCACAGCAGCACACACAGCGGGAAGGTGCGCTCTGATCGGCTCCAAGTCTCGGCAGATAGAAGCGCAAGCGAGGCACCGGCTCGCAGTTTGTCCCGGGCATGGGAAGCAGCATGCTGCGTGCCCAGAACACATCTCGCACTATCCTGCCTGCCACGGGACTGCTTCTGAGCACGGAGGCACGCCTACAAGCCAGCTGAGATGGGCTTTGCCTAAGAGTCAGGGAAGTGTCGAGTGGAACAAGGGATGTGCTGCAGAGCTTCCCTCGCAGGCAGATTCCCTCCTGGAACGCTTACTTCTCATGCCTTAGTGCCCTGCTTTGTTTGGAGGCTGTTTGCGGACAGCAGCACACACAGCGGGAAGGTGCGCGCTGGCCATCTCCAAGTCCGGCAGATAGAAGCGCAAGCGAGGCACCGGCTCGCAGTTTGTCCCGGGCATGGGAAGCAGCATGCTGCTTGCCCAGAACACATCTCGCACTGTCCTGCCTGCCACAGGGCTGTTTCTGAGCACGGAGGCACGCCTACAAGCAAGTTGAGATGGGCTTTGCCTAAGAGTGAGGGAAGTGTCGAGTGGAACAAGGGAACTGCTGCACAGCTTCCCTCGCAGGCAGATTCCCTCCTGGGGCGCTTAGTTCTCTTGCTTTAGTGCCCTGCTTTGTTTGGAGACTGTTTGCGGACAGCAGCACACACAGCGGGAAGGTGCGCTCTGATCGGCTCCAAGTCTCGGCAGATAGAAGCGCAAGCGAGGCACCGGCTCGCAGTTTGTCCCGGGCATGGGAAGCAGCATGCTGCTTGCCCAGAACACATCTCGCACTGTCCTGCCTGCCACGGGACTGCTTCTGAGCACGGAGGCACGCCTACAAGCAAGTTGAGATGGGCTTTGCCTAAGAGTGAGGGAAGTGTCGAGTGGAACAAGGGAACTGCTGAACAGCTTCCCTCGCAGGCAGATTCCCTCCTGGGACGCTTAGTTCTCTTGCTTTAGTGCCCTGCTTTGTTTGGAGGCTGTTTGCGGACAGCAGCACACACAGCGGGAAGGTGCGCGCTGGCCAGCTCCAAGTCCGGCAGATAGAAGCGCAAGCGAGGCACCGGCTCGCAGTTTGTCCCGGGCATGGGAAGCAGCATGCTGCATGCCCAGAACACATCTCGCACTGTCCTGCCTGCCACAGGGCTGTTTCTGAGCACGGAGGCACGCCTACAAGCCAGCTGAGATGGGCTTTGCCTAAGAGTCAGGGAAGTGGCGAGTGGAACAAGGGAACTGCTGAACAGCTTCCCTCGCAGGCAGATTCCCTCCTGGGGCGCTTACTTCTCTTGCCTTAGTGCCCTGCTTTGTTTGGAGGCTGTTTGCGGACAGCAGCACACACAGCGGGAAGGTGCGCTCTGATCGGCTCCAAGTCTCGGCAGATAGAAGCGCAAGCGAGGCACCGGCTCGCAGTTTGTCCCGGGCATGGGAAGCAGCATGCTGCGTGCCCAGAATACATCCCCCTGTATCCTGCCTGCCACGGGACTGCTTCTGAGCACGGAGGCTCGCCTACAAGCCAGCTGAGATGGGCTTTGCCTAAGAGTCAGGGAAGTGTCGAGTGGAACAAGGGATGTGCTGCACAGCTTCCCTCGCAGGCAGATTCCCTCCTGGGACGCTTACTTCTCATGCCTTAGTGCCCTGCTTTGTTTGGAGGCTGTTTGCGGACAGCAGCACACACAGCGGGAAGGTGCGCGCTGGCCAGCTCCAAGTCTCGGCAGATAGAAGCGCAAGCGAGGCACCGGCTCGCAGTTTGTCCCGGGCATGGGAAGCAGCATGCTGCATGCCCAGAACACATCTCTCACTGTCCTGCCTGCCACAGGGCTGTTTCTGAGCACGGAGGCACGCCTACAAGCAAGTTGAGATGGGCTTTGCCTAAGAGTGAGGGAAGTGTCGAGTGGAACAAGGGAACTGCTGCACAGCTTCCCTCGCAGGCAGATTCCCTCCTGGGACGCTTAGTTCTCTTGCCTTAGTGCCCTGCTTTGTTTGGAGGCTGTTTGCGGACAGCAGCACACACAGCGGGAAGGTGCGCGCTGGCCATCTCCAAGTCCGGCAGATAGAAGCGCAAGCGAGGCACCGGCTCGCAGTTTGTCCCGGGCATGGGAAGCAGCATGCTGCGTGCCCAGAACACATCTCGCACTGTCCTGCCTGCCACAGGGCTGTTTCTGAGCACGGAGGCACGCCTACAAGCAAGTTGAGATGGGCTTTGCCTAAGAGTGAGGGAAGTGTCGAGTGGAACAAGGGAACTGCTTCACAGCTTCCCTCGCAGGCAGATTCCCTCCTGGGACGCTTACTTCTCATGCCTTAGTGCCCTGCTTTGTTTGGAGGCTGTTTGCGGACAGCAGCACACACAGCGGGAACGTGCGCTCTGATCGGCTCCAAGTCTCGGCAGATAGAAGCGCAAGCGAGGCACCGGCTCGCAGTTTGTCCCGGGCATGGGAAGCAGCATGCTGCATGCCCAGAACACATCTCTCACTGTCCTGCCTGCCACAGGGCTGTTTCTGAGCACGGAGGCACGCCTACAAGCAAGTTGAGATGGGCTTTGCCTAAGAGTGAGGGAAGTGTCGAGTGGAACAAGGGAACTGCTGCACAGCTTCCCTCGCAGGCAGATTCAATCCTGGGACGCTTAGTTCTCTTGCCTTAGTGCCCTGCTTTGTTTGGAGACTGTTTGCGGACAGCAGCACACACAGCGGGAAGGTGCGCGCTGGCCATCTCCAAGTCCGGCAGATAGAAGCGCAAGCGAGGCACCGGCTCGCAGTATGTCCCGGGCATGGGAAGCAGCATGCTGCGTGCCCAGAACACATCTCGCACTGTCCTGCCTGCCACAGGGCTGTTTCTGAGCACGGAGGCACACCTACAAGCCAGCAGAGATGGGCTTTGCCTAAGAGTCAGGGAAGTGTCGAGTGGAACAAGGGATGTGCTGCACAGCTTCCCTCGCAGGCAGATTCCCTCCTGGGACGCTTACTTCTCATGCCTTAGTGCCCTGCTTTGTTTGGAGGCTGTTTGCGGACAGCAGCACACACAGCGGGAAGGTGCGCTCTGATCGGCTCCAAGTCTCGGCAGATAGAAGCGCAAGCGAGGCACCGGCTCGCAGTTTGTCCCGGGCATGGGAAGCAGCATGCTGCGTGCCCAGAACACATCCCCCTGTATCCTGCCTGCCACGGGACTGCTTCTGAGCACGGAGGCACGCCTACAAGCCAGCTGAGATGGGCTTTGCCTAAGAGTCAGGGAAGTGTCGAGTGGAACAAGGGATGTGCTGCACAGCTTCCCTCACAGGCAGATTCCCTCCTGGGGCGCTTAGTTCTCTTGCTTTAGTGCCCTGCTTTGTTTGGAGACTGTTTGCGGACAGCAGCACACACAGCGGGAAGGTGCGCGCTGGCCAGCTCCAAGTCTCGGCAGATAGAAGCGCAAGCGAGGCACCGGCTCGCAGTTTGTCCCGGGCATGGGAAGCAGCATGCTGCGTGCCCAGAACACATCCCCCTGTATCCTGCCTGCCACGGGACTGCTTCTGAGCACGGAGGCACGTCTACAAGCCAGCTGAGATGGGCTTTGCCTAAGAGTCAGGGAAGTGTCGAGCGGAACAAGGGATGTGCTGCACAGATTCCCTCGCAGGCAGATTCCCTCCTGGGACGCTTACTTCTCTTGCCTTAGTGCCCTGCTTTGTTTGGAGGCTGTTTGCGGACAGCAGCACACACAGCGGGAAGGTGCGCTCTGATCGGCTCCAAGTCTCGGCAGATAGAAGCGCAAGCGAGGCACCGGCTCGCAGTTTGTCCCGGGCATGGGAAGCAGCATGCTGCGTGCCCAGAACACATCTCGCACTATCCTGCCTGCCACGGGACTGCTTCTGAGCACGGAGGCACGCCTACAAGCCAGCTGAGATGGGCTTTGCCTAAGAGTGAGGGAAGTGGCGAGCTGAACACGGGAACTGCTGCACAGCTTCCCTCGCAGGCAGATTCCCTCCTGGGACGCTAACTTCTCTTGCCTTAGCGCCCTGCTTTGTTTGGAGGCTGTTTGCGGACAGCAGCACACACAGCGGGAAGGTGCGCGCTGGCCAGCTCCAAGTCTCGGCAGATAGAAGCGCAAGCGAGGCACCGGCTCGCAGTTTGTCCCGGGCATGGGAAGCAGCATGCTGCGTGCCCAGAATACATCCCCCTGTATCCTGCCTGCCACGGGACTGCTTCTGAGCACGGAGGCTCGCCTACAAGCCAGCTGAGATGGGCTTTGCCTAAGAGTCAGGGAAGTGTCGAGTGGAACAAGGGATGTGCTGCACAGCTTCCCTCGCAGGCAGATTCCCTCCTGGAACGCTTACTTCTCATGCCTTAGTGCCCTGCTTTGTTTGGAGGCTGTTTGCGGACAGCAGCACACACAGCGGGAAGGTGCGCGCTGGCCATCTCCAAGTCCGGCAGATAGAAGCGCAAGCGAGGCACCGGCTCGCAGTTTGTCCCGGGCATGGGAAGCAGCATGCTGCATGCCCAGAACACATCTCGCACTGTCCTGCCTGCCACAGGGCTGTTTCTGAGCACGGAGGCATGCCTACAAGCAAGTTGAGATGGGCTTTGCCTAAGAGTGAGGGAAGTGTTGAGTGGAACAAGGCAACTGCTTCACAGCTTCCCTCGCAGGCAGATTCCCTCCTGGGACGCTTACTTCTCTTGCCTTAGTGCCCTGCTTTGTTTGGAGACTGTTTGCGGACAGCAGCACACACAGCGGGAAGGTGCGCGCTGGCCATCTCCAAGTCCGGCAGATAGAAGCGCAAGCGAGGCACCGGCTCGCAGTTTGTCCCGGGCATGGGAAGCAGCATGCTGCTTGCCCAGAACACATCTCGCACTGTCCTGCCTGCCACAGGGCTGTTTCTGAGCACGGAGGCACGCCTACAAGCAAGTTGAGATGGGCTTTGCCTAAGAGTGAGGGAAGTGTCGAGTGGAACAAGGGAACTGCTGCACAGCTTCCCTCGCAGGCAGATTCCCTCCTGGGGCGCTTAGTTCTCTTGCTTTAGTGCCCTGCTTTGTTTGGAGACTGTTTGCGGACAGCAGCACACACAGCGGGAAGGTGCGCTCTGATCGGCTCCAAGTCTCGGCAGATAGAAGCGCAAGCGAGGCACCGGCTCGCAGTTTGTCCCGGGCATGGGAAGCAGCATGCTGCTTGCCCAGAACACATCTCGCACTGTCCTGCCTGCCACGGGACTGCTTCTGAGCACGGAGGCACGCCTACAAGCAAGTTGAGATGGGCTTTGCCTAAGAGTGAGGGAAGTGTCGAGTGGAACAAGGGAACTGCTGAACAGCTTCCCTCGCAGGCAGATTCCCTCCTGGGACGCTTAGTTCTCTTGCTTTAGTGCCCTGCTTTGTTTGGAGGCTGTTTGCGGACAGCAGCACACACAGCGGGAAGGTGCGCGCTGGCCAGCTCCAAGTCCGGCAGATAGAAGCGCAAGCGAGGCACCGGCTCGCAGTTTGTCCCGGGCATGGGAAGCAGCATGCTGCATGCCCAGAACACATCTCGCACTGTCCTGCCTGCCACAGGGCTGTTTCTGAGCACGGAGGCACGCCTACAAGCCAGCTGAGATGGGCTTTGCCTAAGAGTCAGGGAAGTGGCGAGCGGAACAAGGGATGTGCTGCACAGCTTCCCTCGCAGGCAGATTCCCTCCTGGGACGCTTACTTCTCTTGCCTTAGTGCCCTGCTTTGTTTGGAGGCTGTTTGCGGACAGCAGCACACACAGCGGGAAGGTGCGCTCTGATCGGCTCTAAGTCTCGGCAGATAGAAGCGCAAGCGAGGCACCGGCTCGCAGTTTGTCCCGGGCATGGGAAGCAGCATGCTGCGTGCCCAGAACACATCCCCCTGTATCCTGCCTGCCACGGGACTGCTTCTGAGCACGGAGGCACGTCTACAAGCCAGCTGAGATGGGCTTTGCCTAAGAGTCAGGGAAGTGTCGAGGGGAACAAGGGATGTGCTGCACAGCTTCCCTCGCAGGCAGATTCCCTCCTGGGACGCTTACTTCTCATGCCTTAGTGCCCTGCTTTGTTTGGAGGCTGTTTGCGGACAGCAGCACACACAGCGGGAAGGTGCGCTCTGATCGGCTCCAAGTCTCGGCAGATAGAAGCGCAAGCGAGGCACCGGCTCGCAGTTTGTCCCGGGCATGGGAAGCAGCCTGCTGCATGCCCAGAACACATCTCTCACTGTCCTGCCTGCCACAGGGCTGTTTCGGAGCACGGAGGCACGCCTACAAGCAAGTTGAGATGGGCTTTGCCTAAGAGTGAGGGAAGTGTCGAGTGGAACAAGGGATGTGCTGCACAGCTTCCCTCGCAGGCAGATTCCCTCCTGGGACGCTTACTTCTCATGCCTTAGTGCCCTGCTTTGTTTGGAGGCTGTTTGCGCACAGCAGCACACACAGCGGTAAGGTGCGCTCTGATCGGCTCCAAGTCTCGGCAGATAGAAGCGCAAGCGAGGCACCGGCTCGCAGTTTGTCCCGGGCATGGGAAGCAGCATGCTGCTTGCCCAGAACACATCCCCCTGTATCCTGCCTGCCACGGGACTGCTTCTGAGCACGGAGGCACGCCTACAAGCCAGCTGAGATGGGCTTTGCCTAAGAGTCAGGGAAGTGGCGAGTGGAACAAGGGATGTGCTGCACAGCTTCCCTCGCAGGCAGATTCCCTCCTGGGACGCTTACTTCTCTTGCCTTAGTGCCCTGCTTTGTTTGGAGGCTGTTTGCGGACAGCAGCACACACAGCGGGAAGGTGCGCTCTGATCGGCTCCAAGTCTCGGCAGATAGAAGCGCAAGCGAGGCACCGGCTCACAGTTTGTCCCGGGCATGGGAAGCAGCATGCTGCGTGCCCAGAACACATCTCGCACTGTCCTGCCTGCCACGGGACTGCTTCTGAGCACGGAGGCACGCCTACGAGCAAGTTGAGATGGGCTTTGCCTAAGAGTGAGGGAAGTGTCGAGTGGAACAAGGGAACTGCTGAACAGCTTCCCTCGCAGGCAGATTCCCTCCTGGGGCGCTTAGTTCTCTTGCTTTAGTGCCCTGCTTTGTTTGGAGGCTGTTTGCGGACAGCAGCACACACAGCGGGAAGGTGCGCGCTGGCCAGCTCCAAGTCCGGCAGATAGAAGCACAAGCGAGGCACCGGCTCGCAGTTTGTCCCGGGCATGGGAAGCAGCATGCTGCATGCCCAGAACACATCTCGCACTGTCCTGCCTGCCACAGGGCTGTTTCTGAGCACGGAGGCACGCCTACAAGCCAGCTGAGATGGGCTTTGCCTAAGAGTCAGGGAAGTGGCGAGCGGAACAAGGGATGTGCTGCACAGCTTCCCTCGCAGGCAGATTCCCTCCTGGGACGCTTACTTCTCTTGCCTTAGTGCCCTGCTTTGTTTGGAGACTGTTTGCGGACAGCAGCACACACAGCGGGAAGGTGCGCTCTGATCGGCTCCAAGTCTCGGCAGATAGAAGCGCAAGCGAGGCACCGGCTCGCAGTTTGTCCCGGGCATGGGAAGCAGCATGCTGCGTGCCCAGAACACATCCCCCTGTATCCTGCCTGCCACGGGACTGCTTCTGAGCACGGAGGCTCGCCTACAAGCCAGCTGAGATGGGCTTTGCCTAAGAGTGAGGGAAGTGTCGAGTGGAACAAGGGATGTGCTGCACAGCTTCCCTCGCAGGCAGATTCCCTCCTGGGGCGCTTACTTCTCTTGCTTTAGTGCCCTGCTTTGTTTGGAGACTGTTTGCGGACAGCAGCACACACAGCGGGAAGGTGCGCTCTGATCGGCTCCAAGTCCGGCAGATAGAAGCGCAAGCGAGGCACCGGCTCGCAGTTTGTCCCGGGCATGGGAAGCAGCATGCTGCTTGCCCAGAACACATCTCGCACTGTCCTGCCTGCCACGGGACTGCTTCTGAGCACGGAGGCACGCCTAAAAGCAAGTTGAGATGGGCTTTGCCTAAGAGTGAGGGAAGTGTCGAGTGGAACAAGGGAACTGCTGAACAGCTTCCCTCGCAGGCAGATTCCCTCCTGGGACGCTTAGTTCTCTTGCTTTAGTGCCCTGCTTTGTTTGGAGACTGTTTGCGGACAGCAGCACACACAGCGGGAAGGTGCGCTCTGATCGGCTCCAAGTCCGGCAGATAGAAGCGCAAGCGAGGCACCGGCTCGCAGTTTGTCCCGGGCATGGGAAGCAGCATGCTGCTTGCCCAGAACACATCCCCCTGTATCCTGCCTGCCATGGGACTGCTTCTGAGCACGGAGGCACGCCTACAAGCCAGCTGAGATGGGCTTTGCCTAAGAGTCAGGGAAGTGGCAAGTGGAACAAGGGATGTGCTGCACAGCTTCCCTCGCAGGCAGATTCCCTCCTGGGGCGCTTAGTTCTCTTGCCTTAGTGCCCTGCTTTGTTTGGAGGCTGTTTGCGGACAGCAGCACACACAGCGGGAAGGTGCGCTCTGATCGGCTCCAAGTCTCGGCAGATAGAAGCGCAAGCGAGGCACCGGCTCGCAGTTTGTCCCGGGCATGGGAAGCAGCATGCTGCTTGCCCAGAACACATCTCGCACTGTCCTGCCTGCCACGGGACTGCTTCTGAGCACGGAGGCACGCCTACAAGCAAGTTGAGATGGGCTTTGCCTAAGAGTGAGGGAAGTGTCGAGTGGAACAAGGGAACTGCTGAACAGCTTCCCTCGCAGGCAGATTCCCTCCTGGGACGCTTAGTTCTCTTGCTTTAGTGCCCTGCTTTGTTTGGAGGCTGTTTGCGGACAGCAGCACACACAGCGGGAAGGTGCGCGCTGGCCAGCTCCAAGTCCGGCAGATAGAAGCGCAAGCGAGGCACCGGCTCGCAGTTTGTCCCGGGCATGGGAAGCAGCATGCTGCATGCCCAGAACACATCTCGCACTGTCCTGCCTGCCACAGGGCTGTTTCTGAGCACGGAGGCACGCCTACAAGCCAGCTGAGATGGGCTTTGCCTAAGAGTCAGGGAAGTGGCGAGCGGAACAAGGGATGTGCTGCACAGCTTCCCTCGCAGGCAGATTCCCTCCTGGGACGCTTACTTCTCTTGCCTTAGTGCCCTGCTTTGTTTGGAGGCTGTTTGCGGACAGCAGCACACACAGCGGGAAGGTGCGCTCTGATCGGCTCTAAGTCTCGGCAGATAGAAGCGCAAGCGAGGCACCGGCTCGCAGTTTGTCCCGGGCATGGGAAGCAGCATGCTGCGTGCCCAGAACACATCCCCCTGTATCCTGCCTGCCACGGGACTGCTTCTGAGCACGGAGGCACGTCTACAAGCCAGCTGAGATGGGCTTTGCCTAAGAGTCAGGGAAGTGTCGAGGGGAACAAGGGATGTGCTGCACAGCTTCCCTCGCAGGCAGATTCCCTCCTGGGACGCTTACTTCTCATGCCTTAGTGCCCTGCTTTGTTTGGAGGCTGTTTGCGGACAGCAGCACACACAGCGGGAAGGTGCGCTCTGATCGGCTCCAAGTCTCGGCAGATAGAAGCGCAAGCGAGGCACCGGCTCGCAGTTTGTCCCGGGCATGGGAAGCAGCCTGCTGCATGCCCAGAACACATCTCTCACTGTCCTGCCTGCCACAGGGCTGTTTCGGAGCACGGAGGCACGCCTACAAGCAAGTTGAGATGGGCTTTGCCTAAGAGTGAGGGAAGTGTCGAGTGGAACAAGGGATGTGCTGCACAGCTTCCCTCGCAGGCAGATTCCCTCCTGGGACGCTTACTTCTCATGCCTTAGTGCCCTGCTTTGTTTGGAGGCTGTTTGCGCACAGCAGCACACACAGCGGTAAGGTGCGCTCTGATCGGCTCCAAGTCTCGGCAGATAGAAGCGCAAGCGAGGCACCGGCTCGCAGTTTGTCCCGGGCATGGGAAGCAGCATGCTGCTTGCCCAGAACACATCCCCCTGTATCCTGCCTGCCACGGGACTGCTTCTGAGCACGGAGGCACGCCTACAAGCCAGCTGAGATGGGCTTTGCCTAAGAGTCAGGGAAGTGGCGAGTGGAACAAGGGATGTGCTGCACAGCTTCCCTCGCAGGCAGATTCCCTCCTGGGACGCTTACTTCTCTTGCCTTAGTGCCCTGCTTTGTTTGGAGGCTGTTTGCGGACAGCAGCACACACAGCGGGAAGGTGCACTCTGATCGGCTCCAAGTCTCGGCAGATAGAAGCGCAAGCGAGGCACCGGCTCACAGTTTGTCCCGGGCATGGGAAGCAGCATGCTGCGTGCCCAGAACACATCTCGCACTGTCCTGCCTGCCACGGGACTGCTTCTGAGCACGGAGGCACGCCTACGAGCAAGTTGAGATGGGCTTTGCCTAAGAGTGAGGGAAGTGTCGAGTGGAACAAGGGAACTGCTGAACAGCTTCCCTCACAGGCAGATTCCCTCCTGGGGCGCTTAGTTCTCTTGCTTTAGTGCCCTGCTTTGTTTGGAGGCTGTTTGCGGACAGCAGCACACACAGCGGGAAGGTGCGCGCTGGCCAGCTCCAAGTCCGGCAGATAGAAGCACAAGCGAGGCACCGGCTCGCAGTTTGTCCCGGGCATGGGAAGCAGCATGCTGCATGCCCAGAACACATCTCGCACTGTCCTGCCTGCCACAGGGCTGTTTCTGAGCACGGAGGCACGCCTACAAGCCAGCTGAGATGGGCTTTGCCTAAGAGTCAGGGAAGTGGCGAGCGGAACAAGGGATGTGCTGCACAGCTTCCCTCGCAGGCAGATTCCCTCCTGGGACGCTTACT
This sequence comes from Rhea pennata, assembly GCF_028389875.1. Classification (NCBI taxonomy): domain Eukaryota; kingdom Metazoa; phylum Chordata; class Aves; order Rheiformes; family Rheidae; genus Rhea; species Rhea pennata. The sequence continues at coordinate 5,576,754 of NW_026907677.1, forward strand.
TCTCTTGCCTTAGTGCCCTGCTTTGTTTGGAGACTGTTTGCGGACAGCAGCACACACAGCGGGAAGGTGCGCTCTGATCGGCTCCAAGTCTCGGCAGATAGAAGCGCAAGCGAGGCACCGGCTCGCAGTTTGTCCCGGGCATGGGAAGCAGCATGCTGCGTGCCCAGAACACATCCCCCTGTATCCTGCCTGCCACGGGACTGCTTCTGAGCACGGAGGCACGCCTACAAGCCAGCTGAGATGGGCTTTGCCTAAGAGTGAGGGAAGTGTCGAGTGGAACAAGGGATGTGCTGCACAGCTTCCCTCGCAGGCAGATTCCCTCCTGGGGCGCTTACTTCTCTTGCTTTAGTGCCCTGCTTTGTTTGGAGACTGTTTGCGGACAGCAGCACACACAGCGGGAAGGTGCGCTCTGATCGGCTCCAAGTCCGGCAGATAGAAGCGCAAGCGAGGCACCGGCTCGCAGTTTGTCCCGGGCATGGGAAGCAGCATGCTGCTTGCCCAGAACACATCTCGCACTGTCCTGCCTGCCACGGGACTGCTTCTGAGCACGGAGGCACGCCTAAAAGCAAGTTGAGATGGGCTTTGCCTAAGAGTGAGGGAAGTGTCGAGTGGAACAAGGGAACTGCTGAACAGCTTCCCTCGCAGGCAGATTCCCTCCTGGGACGCTTAGTTCTCTTGCTTTAGTGCCCTGCTTTGTTTGGAGACTGTTTGCGGACAGCAGCACACACAGCGGGAAGGTGCGCTCTGATCGGCTCCAAGTCCGGCAGATAGAAGCGCAAGCGAGGCACCGGCTCGCAGTTTGTCCCGGGCATGGGAAGCAGCATGCTGCTTGCCCAGAACACATCCCCCTGTATCCTGCCTGCCATGGGACTGCTTCTGAGCACGGAGGCACGCCTACAAGCCAGCTGAGATGGGCTTTGCCTAAGAGTCAGGGAAGTGGCAAGTGGAACAAGGGATGTGCTGCACAGCTTCCCTCGCAGGCAGATTCCCTCCTGGGGCGCTTAGTTCTCTTGCCTTAGTGCCCTGCTTTGTTTGGAGGCTGTTTGCGGACAGCAGCACACACAGCGGGAAGGTGCGCTCTGATCGGCTCCAAGTCTCGGCAGATAGAAGCGCAAGCGAGGCACCGGCTCGCAGTTTGTCCCGGGCATGGGAAGCAGCATGCTGCTTGCCCAGAACACATCTCGCACTGTCCTGCCTGCCACGGGACTGCTTCTGAGCACGGAGGCACGCCTACAAGCAAGTTGAGATGGGCTTTGCCTAAGAGTGAGGGAAGTGTCGAGTGGAACAAGGGAACTGCTGAACAGCTTCCCTCGCAGGCAGATTCCCTCCTGGGACGCTTAGTTCTCTTGCTTTAGTGCCCTGCTTTGTTTGGAGGCTGTTTGCGGACAGCAGCACACACAGCGGGAAGGTGCGCGCTGGCCAGCTCCAAGTCCGGCAGATAGAAGCGCAAGCGAGGCACCGGCTCGCAGTTTGTCCCGGGCATGGGAAGCAGCATGCTGCATGCCCAGAACACATCTCGCACTGTCCTGCCTGCCACAGGGCTGTTTCTGAGCACGGAGGCACGCCTACAAGCCAGCTGAGATGGGCTTTGCCTAAGAGTGAGGGAAGTGTCGAGTGGAACAAGGGAACTGCTGAACAGCTTCCCTCGCAGGCAGATTCCCTCCTGGGACGCTTACTTCTCTTGCCTTAGTGCCCTGCTTTGTTTGGAGGCTGTTTGCGGACAGCAGCACACACAGCGGGAAGGTGCGCTCTGATCGGCTCCAAGTCTCGGCAGATAGAAGCGCAAGCGAGGCACCGGCTCGCAGTTTGTCCCGGGCATGGGAAGCAGCATGCTGCGTGCCCAGAATACATCCCCCTGTATCCTGCCTGCCACGGGACTGCTTCTGAGCACGGAGGCTCGCCTACAAGCCAGCTGAGATGGGCTTTGCCTAAGAGTCAGGGAAGTGTCGAGTGGAACAAGGGATGTGCTGCACAGCTTCCCTCGCAGGCAGATTCCCTCCTGGGACGCTTACTTCTCATGCCTTAGTGCCCTGCTTTGTTTGGAGGCTGTTTGCGGACAGCAGCACACACAGCGGGAAGGTGCGCGCTGGCCAGCTCCAAGTCTCGGCAGATAGAAGCGCAAGCGAGGCACCGGCTCGCAGTTTGTCCCGGGCATGGGAAGCAGCATGCTGCATGCCCAGAACACATCTCTCACTGTCCTGCCTGCCACAGGGCTGTTTCTGAGCACGGAGGCACGCCTACAAGCAAGTTGAGATGGGCTTTGCCTAAGAGTGAGGGAAGTGTCGAGTGGAACAAGGGAACTGCTGCACAGCTTCCCTCGCAGGCAGATTCCCTCCTGGGACGCTTAGTTCTCTTGCCTTAGTGCCCTGCTTTGTTTGGAGGCTGTTTGCGGACAGCAGCACACACAGCGGGAAGGTGCGCGCTGGCCATCTCCAAGTCCGGCAGATAGAAGCGCAAGCGAGGCACCGGCTCGCAGTTTGTCCCGGGCATGGGAAGCAGCATGCTGCGTGCCCAGAACACATCTCGCACTGTCCTGCCTGCCACGGGACTGCTTCTGAGCACGGAGGCACGCCTACAAGCAAGTTGAGATGGGCTTTGCCTAAGAGTGAGGGAAGTGTCGAGTGGAACAAGGGAACTGCTGAACAGCTTCCCTCGCAGGCAGATTCCCTCCTGGGGCGCTTAGTTCTCTTGCTTTAGTGCCCTGCTTTGTTTGGAGACTGTTTGCGGACAGCAGCACACACAGCGGGAAGGTGCGCTCTGATCGGCTCCAAGTCCGGCAGATAGAAGCGCAAGCGAGGCACCGGCTCGCAGTTTGTCCCGGGCATGGGAAGCAGCATGCTGCTTGCCCAGAACACATCCCCCTGTATCCTGCCTGCCACAGGGCTGTTTCTGAGCACGGAGGCACGCCTACAAGCCAGCTGAGATGGGCTTTGCCTAAGAGTGAGGGAAGTGTCGAGTGGAACAAGGGAACTGCTGAACAGCTTCCCTCGCAGGCAGATTCCCTCCTGGGACGCTTACTTCTCTTGCCTTAGTGCCCTGCTTTGTTTGGAGGCTGTTTGCGGACAGCAGCACACACAGCGGGAAGGTGCGCTCTGATCGGCTCCAAGTCTCGGCAGATAGAAGCGCAAGCGAGGCACCGGCTCGCAGTTTGTCCCGGGCATGGGAAGCAGCATGCTGCGTGCCCAGAATACATCCCCCTGTATCCTGCCTGCCACGGGACTGCTTCTGAGCACGGAGGCTCGCCTACAAGCCAGCTGAGATGGGCTTTGCCTAAGAGTGAGGGAAGTGTCGAGTGGAACAAGGGATGTGCTGCACAGCTTCCCTCGCAGGCAGATTCCCTCCTGGGGCGCTTACTTCTCATGCCTTAGTGCCCTGCTTTGTTTGGAGGCTGTTTGCGGACAGCAGCACACACAGCGGGAACGTGCGCTCTGATCGGCTCCAAGTCTCGGCAGATAGAAGCGCAAGCGAGGCACCGGCTCGCAGTTTGTCCCGGGCATGGGAAGCAGCATGCTGCATGCCCAGAACACATCTCTCACTGTCCTGCCTGCCACAGGGCTGTTTCTGAGCACGGAGGCACGCCTACAAGCAAGTTGAGATGGGCTTTGCCTAAGAGTGAGGGAAGTGTCGAGTGGAACAAGGGAACTGCTGCACAGCTTCCCTCGCAGGCAGATTCCCTCCTGGGGCGCTTAGTTCTCTTGCTTTAGTGCCCTGCTTTGTTTGGAGACTGTTTGCGGACAGCAGCACACACAGCGGGAAGGTGCGCGCTGGCCAGCTCCAAGTCCGGCAGATAGAAGCACAAGCGAGGCACCGGCTCGCAGTTTGTCCCGGGCATGGGAAGCAGCATGCTGCATGCCCAGAACACATCTCGCACTGTCCTGCCTGCCACAGGGCTGTTTCTGAGCACGGAGGCACGCCTACAAGCCAGCTGAGATGGGCTTTGCCTAAGAGTCAGGGAAGTGGCGAGCGGAACAAGGGATGTGCTGCACAGCTTCCCTCGCAGGCAGATTCCCTCCTGGGACGCTTACTTCTCTTGCCTTAGTGCCCTGCTTTGTTTGGAGGCTGTTTGCGGACAGCAGCACACACAGCGGGAAGGTGCGCTCTGATCGGCTCCAAGTCTCGGCAGATAGAAGCGCAAGCGAGGCACCGGCTCGCAGTTTGTCCCGGGCATGGGAAGCAGCATGCTGCGTGCCCAGAACACATCCCCCTGTATCCTGCCTGCCACGGGACTGCTTCTGAGCACGGAGGCACGCCTACAAGCCAGCTGAGATGGGCTTTGCCTAAGAGTCAGGGAAGTGTCGAGTGGAACAAGGGATGTGCTGCACAGCTTCCCTCGCAGGCAGATTCCCTCCTGGGGCGCTTACTTCTCTTGTTTTAGTGCCCTGCTTTGTTTGGAGACTGTTTGCGGACAGCAGCACACACAGCGGGAAGGTGCGCGCTGGCCAGCTCCAAGTCTCGGCAGATAGAAGCGCAAGCGAGGCACCGGCTCGCAGTTTGTCCCGGGCATGGGAAGCAGCATGCTGCGTGCCCAGAACACATCCCCCTGTATCCTGCCTGCCACGGGACTGCTTCTGAGCACGGAGGCACGTCTACAAGCCAGCTGAGATGGGCTTTGCCTAAGAGTCAGGGAAGTGTCGAGCGGAACAAGGGATGTGCTGCACAGATTCCCTCGCAGGCAGATTCCCTCCTGGGACGCTTACTTCTCTTGCCTTAGTGCCCTGCTTTGTTTGGAGGCTGTTTGCGGACAGCAGCACACACAGCGGGAAGGTGCGCTCTGATCGGCTCCAAGTCTCGGCAGATAGAAGCGCAAGCGAGGCACCGGCTCGCAGTTTGTCCCGGGCATGGGAAGCAGCATGCTGCGTGCCCAGAACACATCTCGCACTATCCTGCCTGCCACGGGACTGCTTCTGAGCACGGAGGCACGCCTACAAGCCAGCTGAGATGGGCTTTGCCTAAGAGTCAGGGAAGTGGCGAGCTGAACACGGGAACTGCTGCACAGCTTCCCTCGCAGGCAGATTCCCTCCTGGGACGCTAACTTCTCTTGCCTTAGCGCCCTGCTTTGTTTGGAGGCTGTTTGCGGACAGCAGCACACACAGCGGGAAGGTGCGCGCTGGCCAGCTCCAAGTCTCGGCAGATAGAAGCGCAAGCGAGGCACCGGCTCGCAGTTTGTCCCGGGCATGGGAAGCAGCATGCTGCATGCCCAGAACACATCCCCCTGTATCCTGCCTGCCACGGGACTGCTTCTGAGCACGGAGGCACGCCTACAAGCCAGCTGAGATGGGCTTTGCCTAAGAGTCAGGGAAGTGGCGAGTGGAACAAGGGATGTGCTGCACAGCTTCCCTCGCAGGCAGATTCCCTCCTGGGACGCTTACTTCTCTTGCCTTAGTGCCCTGCTTTGTTTGGAGGCTGTTTGCGGACAGCAGCACACACAGCGGGAAGGTGCGCTCTGATCGGCTCCAAGTCTCGGCAGATAGAAGCGCAAGCGAGGCACCGGCTCGCAGTTTGTCCCGGGCATGGGAAGCAGCATGCTGCGTGCCCAGAATACATCCCCCTGTATCCTGCCTGCCACGGGACTGCTTCTGAGCACGGAGGCTCGCCTACAAGCCAGCTGAGATGGGCTTTGCCTAAGAGTCAGGGAAGTGTCGAGTGGAACAAGGGATGTGCTGCACAGCTTCCCTCGCAGGCAGATTCCCTCCTGGAACGCTTACTTCTCATGCCTTAGTGCCCTGCTTTGTTTGGAGGCTGTTTGCGGACAGCAGCACACACAGCGGGAAGGTGCGCGCTGGCCATCTCCAAGTCCGGCAGATAGAAGCGCAAGCGAGGCACCGGCTCGCAGTTTGTCCCGGGCATGGGAAGCAGCATGCTGCATGCCCAGAACACATCTCGCACTGTCCTGCCTGCCACAGGGCTGTTTCTGAGCACGGAGGCACGCCTACAAGCAAGTTGAGATGGGCTTTGCCTAAGAGTGAGGGAAGTGTTGAGTGGAACAAGGCAACTGCTTCACAGCTTCCCTCGCAGGCAGATTCCCTCCTGGGACGCTTAGTTCTCTTGCCTTAGTGCCCTGCTTTGTTTGGAGACTGTTTGCGGACAGCAGCACACACAGCGGGAAGGTGCGCGCTGGCCAGCTCCAAGTCCGGCAGATAGAAGCGCAAGCGAGGCACCGGCTCGCAGTTTGTCCCGGGCATGGGAAGCAGCATGCTGCTTGCCCAGAACACATCTCGAACTGTCCTGCCTGCCACAGGGCTGTTTCTGAGCACGGAGGCACGCCTACAAGCAAGTTGAGATGGGCTTTGCCTAAGAGTGAGGGAAGTGTCGAGTGGAACAAGGGAACTGCTGCACAGCTTCCCTCGCAGGCAGATTCCCTCCTGGGGCGCTTAGTTCTCTTGCTTTAGTGCCCTGCTTTGTTTGGAGACTGTTTGCGGACAGCAGCACACACAGCGGGAAGGTGCGCTCTGATCGGCTCCAAGTCTCGGCAGATAGAAGCGCAAGCGAGGCACCGGCTCGCAGTTTGTCCCGGGCATGGGAAGCAGCATGCTGCTTGCCCAGAACACATCTCGCACTGTCCTGCCTGCCACGGGACTGCTTCTGAGCACGGAGGCACGCCTACAAGCAAGTTGAGATGGGCTTTGCCTAAGAGTGAGGGAAGTGTCGAGTGGAACAAGGGAACTGCTGAACAGCTTCCCTCGCAGGCAGATTCCCTCCTGGGACGCTTAGTTCTCTTGCTTTAGTGCCCTGCTTTGTTTGGAGGCTGTTTGCGGACAGCAGCACACACAGCGGGAAGGTGCGCGCTGGCCAGCTCCAAGTCCGGCAGATAGAAGCGCAAGCGAGGCACCGGCTCGCAGTTTGTCCCGGGCATGGGAAGCAGCATGCTGCATGCCCAGAACACATCTCGCACTGTCCTGCCTGCCACAGGGCTGTTTCTGAGCACGGAGGCACGCCTACAAGCCAGCTGAGATGGGCTTTGCCTAAGAGTGAGGGAAGTGTCGAGTGGAACAAGGGAACTGCTGAACAGCTTCCCTCGCAGGCAGATTCCCTCCTGGGACGCTTACTTCTCTTGCCTTAGTGCCCTGCTTTGTTTGGAGGCTGTTTGCGGACAGCAGCACACACAGCGGGAAGGTGCGCTCTGATCGGCTCCAAGTCTCGGCAGATAGAAGCGCAAGCGAGGCACCGGCTCGCAGTTTGTCCCGGGCATGGGAAGCAGCATGCTGCGTGCCCAGAATACATCCCCCTGTATCCTGCCTGCCACGGGACTGCTTCTGAGCACGGAGGCTCGCCTACAAGCCAGCTGAGATGGGCTTTGCCTAAGAGTCAGGGAAGTGTCGAGTGGAACAAGGGATGTGCTGCACAGCTTCCCTCGCAGGCAGATTCCCTCCTGGGACGCTTACTTCTCATGCCTTAGTGCCCTGCTTTGTTTGGAGGCTGTTTGCGGACAGCAGCACACACAGCGGGAAGGTGCGCGCTGGCCAGCTCCAAGTCTCGGCAGATAGAAGCGCAAGCGAGGCACCGGCTCGCAGTTTGTCCCGGGCATGGGAAGCAGCATGCTGCATGCCCAGAACACATCTCTCACTGTCCTGCCTGCCACAGGGCTGTTTCTGAGCACGGAGGCACGCCTACAAGCAAGTTGAGATGGGCTTTGCCTAAGAGTGAGGGAAGTGTCGAGTGGAACAAGGGAACTGCTGCACAGCTTCCCTCGCAGGCAGATTCCCTCCTGGGACGCTTAGTTCTCTTGCCTTAGTGCCCTGCTTTGTTTGGAGACTGTTTGCGGACAGCAGCACACACAGCGGGAAGGTGCGCGCTGGCCAGCTCCAAGTCCGGCAGATAGAAGCGCAAGCGAGGCACCGGCTCGCAGTTTGTCCCGGGCATGGGAAGCAGCATGCTGCGTGCCCAGAACACATCTCGCACTGTCCTGCCTGCCACAGGGCTGTTTCTGAGCACGGAGGCACGCCTACAAGCAAGTTGAGATGGGCTTTGCCTAAGAGTGAGGGAAGTGTCGAGTGGAACAAGGGAACTGCTGCACAGCTTCCCTCGCAGGCAGATTCCCTCCTGGGACGCTTACTTCTCTTGTTTTAGTGCCCTGCTTTGTTTGGAGACTGTTTGCGGACAGCAGCACACACAGCGGGAAGGTGCGCTCTGATCGGCTCCAAGTCCGGCAGATAGAAGCGCAAGCGAGGCACCGGCTCACAGTTTGTCCCGGGCATGGGAAGCAGCATGCTGCTTGCCCAGAACACATCTCGCACTGTCCTGCCTGCCACGGGACTGCTTCTGAGCACGGAGGCACGCCTACAAGCAAGTTGAGATGGGCTTTGCCTAAGAGTGAGGGAAGTGTCGAGTGGAACAAGGGAACTGCTGAACAGCTTCCCTCACAGGCAGATTCCCTCCTGGGGCGCTTAGTTCTCTTGCCTTAGTGCCCTGCTTTGTTTGGAGACTGTTTGCGGACAGCAGCACACACAGCGGGAAGGTGCGCGCTGGCCAGCTCCAAGTCCGGCAGATAGAAGCACAAGCGAGGCACCGGCTCGCAGTTTGTCCCGGGCATGGGAAGCAGCATGCTGCATGCCCAGAACACATCTCGCACTGTCCTGCCTGCCACAGGGCTGTTTCTGAGCACGGAGGCACGCCTACAAGCCAGCTGAGATGGGCTTTGCCTAAGAGTCAGGGAAGTGGCGAGCGGAACAAGGGATGTGCTGCACAGCTTCCCTCGCAGGCAGATTCCCTCCTGGGACGCTTACTTCTCTTGCCTTAGTGCCCTGCTTTGTTTGGAGGCTGTTTGCGGACAGCAGCACACACAGCGGGAAGGTGCGCGCTGGCCAGCTCCAAGTCCGGCAGATAGAAGCGCAAGCGAGGCACCGGCTCGCAGTTTGTCCCGGGCATGGGAAGCAGCATGCTGCTTGCCCAGAACACATCTCGCACTGTCCTGCCTGCCACAGGGCTGTTTCTGAGCACGGAGGCACGCCTACAAGCAAGTTGAGATGGGCTTTGCCTAAGAGTGAGGGAAGTGTCGAGTGGAACAAGGGAACTGCTGCACAGCTTCCCTCGCAGGCAGATTCCCTCCTGGGGCGCTTAGTTCTCTTGCTTTAGTGCCCTGCTTTGTTTGGAGACTGTTTGCGGACAGCAGCACACACAGCGGGAAGGTGCGCTCTGATCGGCTCCAAGTCTCGGCAGATAGAAGCGCAAGCGAGGCACCGGCTCGCAGTTTGTCCCGGGCATGGGAAGCAGCATGCTGCTTGCCCAGAACACATCTCGCACTGTCCTGCCTGCCACGGGACTGCTTCTGAGCACGGAGGCACGCCTACAAGCAAGTTGAGATGGGCTTTGCCTAAGAGTGAGGGAAGTGTCGAGTGGAACAAGGGAACTGCTGAACAGCTTCCCTCGCAGGCAGATTCCCTCCTGGGACGCTTACTTCTCTTGCCTTAGTGCCCTGCTTTGTTTGGAGGCTGTTTGCGGACAGCAGCACACACAGCGGGAAGGTGCGCTCTGATCGGCTCCAAGTCTCGGCAGATAGAAGCGCAAGCGAGGCACCGGCTCGCAGTTTGTCCCGGGCATGGGAAGCAGCATGCTGCATGCCCAGAACACATCTCGCACTGTCCTGCCTGCCACAGGGCTGTTTCTGAGCACGGAGGCACGCCTACAAGCCAGCTGAGATGGGCTTTGCCTAAGAGTGAGGGAAGTGTCGAGTGGAACAAGGGAACTGCTGAACAGCTTCCCTCGCAGGCAGATTCCCTCCTGGGACGCTTACTTCTCTTGCCTTAGTGCCCTGCTTTGTTTGGAGGCTGTTTGCGGACAGCAGCACACACAGCGGGAAGGTGCGCTCTGATCGGCTCCAAGTCTCGGCAGATAGAAGCGCAAGCGAGGCACCGGCTCGCAGTTTGTCCCGGGCATGGGAAGCAGCATGCTGCGTGCCCAGAACACATCCCCCTGTATCCTGCCTGCCACGGGACTGCTTCTGAGCACGGAGGCACGCCTACAAGCCAGCTGAGATGGGCTTTGCCTAAGAGTCAGGGAAGTGTCGAGTGGAACAAGGGATGTGCTGCACAGCTTCCCTCGCAGGCAGATTCCCTCCTGGGGCGCTTAGTTCTCTTGCTTTAGTGCCCTGCTTTGTTTGGAGACTCTTTGCGGACAGCAGCACACACAGCGGGAAGGTGCGCGCTGGCCAGCTCCAAGTCTCGGCAGATAGAAGCGCAAGCGAGGCACCGGCTCGCAGTTTGTCCCGGGCATGGGAAGCAGCATGCTGCGTGCCCAGAACACATCCCCCTGTATCCTGCCTGCCACGGGACTGCTTCTGAGCACGGAGGCACGTCTACAAGCCAGCTGAGATGGGCTTTGCCTAAGAGTCAGGGAAGTGTCGAGCGGAACAAGGGATGTGCTGCACAGATTCCCTCGCAGGCAGATTCCCTCCTGGGACGCTTACTTCTCTTGCCTTAGTGCCCTGCTTTGTTTGGAGGCTGTTTGCGGACAGCAGCACACACAGCGGGAAGGTGCGCTCTGATCGGCTCCAAGTCTCGGCAGATAGAAGCGCAAGCGAGGCACCGGCTCGCAGTTTGTCCCCGGCATGGGAAGCAGCATGCTGCGTGCCCAGAACACATCTCGCACTATCCTGCCTGCCACGGGACTGCTTCTGAGCACGGAGGCACGCCTACAAGCCAGCTGAGATGGGCTTTGCCTAAGAGTCAGGGAAGTGGCGAGCTGAACACGGGAACTGCTGCACAGCTTCCCTCGCAGGCAGATTCCCTCCTGGGACGCTAACTTCTCTTGCCTTAGCGCCCTGCTTTGTTTGGAGGCTGTTTGCGGACAGCAGCACACACAGCGGGAAGGTGCGCGCTGGCCAGCTCCAAGTCTCGGCAGATAGAAGCGCAAGCGAGGCACCGGCTCGCAGTTTGTCCCGGGCATGGGAAGCAGCATGCTGCATGCCCAGAACACATCCCCCTGTATCCTGCCTGCCACGGGACTGCTTCTGAGCACGGAGGCACGCCTACAAGCCAGCTGAGATGGGCTTTGCCTAAGAGTCAGGGAAGTGGCGAGTGGAACAAGGGATGTGCTGCACAGCTTCCCTCGCAGGCAGATTCCCTCCTGGGACGCTTACTTCTCTTGCCTTAGTGCCCTGCTTTGTTTGGAGGCTGTTTGCGGACAGCAGCACACACAGCGGGAAGGTGCGCTCTGATCGGCTCCAAGTCTCGGCAGATAGAAGCGCAAGCGAGGCACCGGCTCGCAGTTTGTCCCGGGCATGGGAAGCAGCATGCTGCATGCCCAGAATACATCCCCCTGTATCCTGCCTGCCACGGGACTGCTTCTGAGCACGGAGGCTCGCCTACAAGCCAGCTGAGATGGGCTTTGCCTAAGAGTCAGGGAAGTGTCGAGTGGAACAAGGGATGTGCTGCACAGCTTCCCTCGCAGGCAGATTCCCTCCTGGAACGCTTACTTCTCATGCCTTAGTGCCCTGCTTTGTTTGGAGGCTGTTTGCGGACAGCAGCACACACAGCGGGAAGGTGCGCGCTGGCCATCTCCAAGTCCGGCAGATAGAAGCGCAAGCGAGGCACCGGCTCGCAGTTTGTCCCGGGCATGGGAAGCAGCATGCTGCATGCCCAGAACACATCTCGCACTGTCCTGCCTGCCAGAGGGCTGTTTCTGAGCACGGAGGCACGCCTACAAGCAAGTTGAGATGGGCTTTGCCTAAGAGTGAGGGAAGTGTTGAGTGGAACAAGGCAACTGCTTCACAGCTTCCCTCGCAGGCAGATTCCCTCCTGGGACGCTTAGTTCTCTTGCCTTAGTGCCCTGCTTTGTTTGGAGACTGTTTGCGGACAGCAGCACACACAGCGGGAAGGTGCGCGCTGGCCATCTCCAAGTCCGGCAGATAGAAGCGCAAGCGAGGCACCGGCTCGCAGTTTGTCCCGGGCATGGGAAGCAGCATGCTGCTTGCCCAGAACACATCTCGAACTGTCCTGCCTGCCACAGGGCTGTTTCTGAGCACGGAGGCACGCCTACAAGCCAGCTGAGATGGGCTTTGCCTAAGAGTCAGGGAAGTGTCAAGTGGAACAAGGGATGTGCTGCACAGATTCCCTCGCAGGCAGATTCCCTCCTGGGGCGCTTAGTTCTCTTGCTTTAGTGCCCTGCTTTGTTTGGAGACTGTTTGCGGACAGCAGCACACACAGCGGGAAGGTGCGCGCTGGCCAGCTCCAAGTCTCGGCAGATAGAAGCGCAAGCGAGGCACCGGCTCGCAGTTTGTCCCGGGCATGGGAAGCAGCATGCTGCGTGCCCAGAACACATCCCCCTGTATCCTGCCTGCCACGGGACTGCTTCTGAGCACGGAGGCACGTCTACAAGCCAGCTGAGATGGGCTTTGCCTAAGAGTCAGGGAAGTGTCGAGCGGAACAAGGGATGTGCTGCACAGATTCCCTCGCAGGCAGATTCCCTCCTGGGACGCTTACTTCTCTTGCCTTAGTGCCCTGCTTTGTTTGGAGGCTGTTTGCGGACAGCAGCACACACAGCGGGAAGGTGCGCTCTGATCGGCTCCAAGTCTCGGCAGATAGAAGCGCAAGCGAGGCACCGGCTCGCAGTTTGTCCCGGGCATGGGAAGCAGCATGCTGCGTGCCCAGAACACATCTCGCACTATCCTGCCTGCCACGGGACTGCTTCTGAGCACGGAGGCACGCCTACAAGCCAGCTGAGATGGGCTTTGCCTAAGAGTCAGGGAAGTGTCGAGTGGAACAAGGGATGTGCTGCACAGCTTCCCTCGCAGGCAGATTCCCTCCTGGAACGCTTACTTCTCATGCCTTAGTGCCCTGCTTTGTTTGGAGGCTGTTTGCGGACAGCAGCACACACAGCGGGAAGGTGCGCGCTGGCCATCTCCAAGTCCGGCAGATAGAAGCGCAAGCGAGGCACCGGCTCGCAGTTTGTCCCGGGCATGGGAAGCAGCATGCTGCATGCCCAGAACACATCTCGCACTGTCCTGCCTGCCACAGGGCTGTTTCTGAGCACGGAGGCACGCCTACAAGCAAGTTGAGATGGGCTTTGCCTAAGAGTGAGGGAAGTGTTGAGTGGAACAAGGCAACTGCTTCACAGCTTCCCTCGCAGGCAGATTCCCTCCTGGGACGCTTAGTTCTCTTGCCTTAGTGCCCTGCTTTGTTTGGAGACTGTTTGCGGACAGCAGCACACACAGCGGGAAGGTGCGCGCTGGCCATCTCCAAGTCCGGCAGATAGAAGCGCAAGCGAGGCACCGGCTCGCAGTTTGTCCCGGGCATGGGAAGCAGCATGCTGCTTGCCCAGAACACATCTCGAACTGTCCTGCCTGCCACAGGGCTGTTTCTGAGCACGGAGGCACGCCTACAAGCAAGTTGAGATGGGCTTTGCCTAAGAGTGAGGGAAGTGTCGAGTGGAACAAGGGAACTGCTGCACAGCTTCCCTCGCAGGCAGATTCCCTCCTGGGGCGCTTAGTTCTCTTGCTTTAGTGCCCTGCTTTGTTTGGAGACTGTTTGCGGACAGCAGCACACACAGCGGGAAGGTGCACTCTGATCGGCTCCAAGTCTCGGCAGATAGAAGCGCAAGCGAGGCACCGGCTCGCAGTTTGTCCCGGGCATGGGAAGCAGCATGCTGCTTGCCCAGAACACATCTCGCACTGTCCTGCCTGCCACGGGACTGCTTCTGAGCACGGAGGCACGCCTACAAGCAAGTTGAGATGGGCTTTGCCTAAGAGTGAGGGAAGTGTCGAGTGGAACAAGGGAACTGCTGAACAGCTTCCCTCACAGGCAGATTCCCTCCTGGGGCGCTTAGTTCTCTTGCCTTAGTGCCCTGCTTTGTTTGGAGACTGTTTGCGGACAGCAGCACACACAGCGGGAAGGTGCGCGCTGGCCAGCTCCAAGTCCGGCAGATAGAAGCACAAGCGAGGCACCGGCTCGCAGTTTGTCCCGGGCATGGGAAGCAGCATGCTGCATGCCCAGAACACATCTCGCACTGTCCTGCCTGCCACAGGGCTGTTTCTGAGCACGGAGGCACGCCTACAAGCCAGCTGAGATGGGCTTTGCCTAAGAGTCAGGGAAGTGGCGAGCGGAACAAGGGATGTGCTGCACAGCTTCCCTCGCAGGCAGATTCCCTCCTGGGACGCTTACTTCTCTTGCTTTAGTGCCCTGCTTTGTTTGGAGGCTGTTTGCGGACAGCAGCACACACAGCGGGAAGGTGCACTCTGATCGGCTCCAAGTCTCGGCAGATAGAAGCGCAAGCGAGGCACCGGCTCGCAGTTTGTCCCGGGCATGGGAAGCAGCATGCTGCTTGCCCAGAACACATCTCGCACTGTCCTGCCTGCCACGGGACTGCTTCTGAGCACGGAGGCACGCCTACAAGCAAGTTGAGATGGGCTTTGCCTAAGAGTGAGGGAAGTGTCGAGTGGAACAAGGGAACTGCTGAACAGCTTCCCTCACAGGCAGATTCCCTCCTGGGGCGCTTAGTTCTCTTGCCTTAGTGCCCTGCTTTGTTTGGAGACTGTTTGCGGACAGCAGCACACACAGCGGGAAGGTGCGCGCTGGCCAGCTCCAAGTCCGGCAGATAGAAGCACAAGCGAGGCACCGGCTCGCAGTTTGTCCCGGGCATGGGAAGCAGCATGCTGCATGCCCAGAACACATCTCGCACTGTCCTGCCTGCCACAGGGCTGTTTCTGAGCACGGAGGCACGCCTACAAGCCAGCTGAGATGGGCTTTGCCTAAGAGTCAGGGAAGTGGCGAGCGGAACAAGGGATGTGCTGCACAGCTTCCCTCGCAGGCAGATTCCCTCCTGGGACGCTTACTTCTCTTGCTTTAGTGCCCTGCTTTGTTTGGAGGCTGTTTGCGGACAGCAGCACACACAGCGGGAAGGTGCGCTCTGATCGGCTCCAAGTCTCGGCAGATAGAAGCGCAAGCGAGGCACCGGCTCGCAGTTTGTCCCGGGCATGGGAAGCAGCATGCTGCGTGCCCAGAACACATCCCCCTGTATCCTGCCTGCCACGGGACTGCTTCTGAGCACGGAGGCTCGCCTACAAGCCAGCTGAGATGGGCTTTGCCTAAGAGTCAGGGAAGTGTCGAGTGGAACAAGGGATGTGCTGCACAGATTCCCTCGCAGGCAGATTCCCTCCTGGGACGCTTACTTCTCATGCCTTAGTGCCCTGCTTTGTTTGGAGGCTGTTTGCGGACAGCAGCACACACAGCGGGAAGGTGCGCTCTGATCGGCTCCAAGTCTCGGCAGATAGAAGCGCAAGCGAGGCACCGGCTCGCAGTTTGTCCCGGGCATGGGAAGCAGCATGCTGCATGCCCAGAACACATCTCGCACTGTCCTGCCTGCCACAGGGCTGTTTCTGAGCACGGAGGCACGCCTACAAGCAAGTTGAGATGGGCTTTGCCTAAGAGTGAGGGAAGTGTTGAGTGGAACAAGGCAACTGCTTCACAGCTTCCCTCGCAGGCAGATTCCCTCCTGGGACGCTTAGTTCTCTTGCCTTAGTGCCCTGCTTTGTTTGGAGACTGTTTGCGGACAGCAGCACACACAGCGGGAAGGTGCGCGCTGGCCATCTCCAAGTCCGGCAGATAGAAGCGCAAGCGAGGCACCGGCTCGCAGTTTGTCCCGGGCATGGGAAGCAGCATGCTGCTTGCCCAGAACACATCTCGCACTGTCCTGCCTGCCACAGGGCTGTTTCTGAGCACGGAGGCACGCCTACAAGCAAGTTGAGATGGGCTTTGCCTAAGAGTGAGGGAAGTGTCGAGTGGAACAAGGGAACTGCTGCACAGCTTCCCTCACAGGCAGATTCCCTCCTGGGGCGCTTAGTTCTCTTGCTTTAGTGCCCTGCTTTGTTTGGAGACTGTTTGCGGACAGCAGCACACACAGCGGGAAGGTGCGCTCTGATCGGCTCCAAGTCTCGGCAGATAGAAGCGCAAGCGAGGCACCGGCTCGCAGTTTGTCCCGGGCATGGGAAGCAGCATGCTGCTTGCCCAGAACACATCTCGCACTGTCCTGCCTGCCACGGGACTGCTTCTGAGCACGGAGGCACGCCTACAAGCAAGTTGAGATGGGCTTTGCCTAAGAGTGAGGGAAGTGTCGAGTGGAACAAGGGAACTGCTGAACAGCTTCCCTCGCAGGCAGATTCCCTCCTGGGGCGCTTAGTTCTCTTGCTTTAGTGCCCTGCTTTGTTTGGAGGCTGTTTGCGGACAGCAGCACACACAGCGGGAAGGTGCGCGCTGGCCAGCTCCAAGTCCGGCAGATAGAAGCGCAAGCGAGGCACCGGCTCGCAGTTTGTCCCGGGCATGGGAAGCAGCATGCTGCATGCCCAGAACACATCTCGCACTGTCCTGCCTGCCACAGGGCTGTTTCTGAGCACGGAGGCACGCCTACAAGCCAGCTGAGATGGGCTTTGCCTAAGAGTGAGGGAAGTGTCGAGTGGAACAAGGGAACTGCTGAACAGCTTCCCTCGCAGGCAGATTCCCTCCTGGGACGCTTACTTCTCTTGCCTTAGTGCCCTGCTTTGTTTGGAGGCTGTTTGCGGACAGCAGCACACACAGCGGGAAGGTGCGCTCTGATCGGCTCCAAGTCTCGGCAGATAGAAGCGCAAGCGAGGCACCGGCTCGCAGTTTGTCCCGGGCATGGGAAGCAGCATGCTGCGTGCCCAGAATACATCCCCCTGTATCCTGCCTGCCACGGGACTGCTTCTGAGCACGGAGGCTCGCCTACAAGCCAGCTGAGATGGGCTTTGCCTAAGAGTCAGGGAAGTGTCGAGTGGAACAAGGGATGTGCTGCACAGCTTCCCTCGCAGGCAGATTCCCTCCTGGGACGCTTACTTCTCATGCCTTAGTGCCCTGCTTTGTTTGGAGGCTGTTTGCGGACAGCAGCACACACAGCGGGAAGGTGCGCGCTGGCCAGCTCCAAGTCTCGGCAGATAGAAGCGCAAGCGAGGCACCGGCTCGCAGTTTGTCCCGGGCATGGGAAGCAGCATGCTGCATGCCCAGAACACATCTCTCACTGTCCTGCCTGCCACAGGGCTGTTTCTGAGCACGGAGGCACGCCTACAAGCAAGTTGAGATGGGCTTTGCCTAAGAGTGAGGGAAGTGTCGAGTGGAACAAGGGAACTGCTGCACAGCTTCCCTCGCAGGCAGATTCCCTCCTGGGACGCTTAGTTCTCTTGCCTTAGTGCCCTGCTTTGTTTGGAGACTGTTTGCGGACAGCAGCACACACAGCGGGAAGGTGCGCGCTGGCCATCTCCAAGTCCGGCAGATAGAAGCGCAAGCGAGGCACCGGCTCGCAGTTTGTCCCGGGCATGGGAAGCAGCATGCTGCATGCCCAGAACACATCTCTCACTGTCCTGCCTGCCACAGGGCTGTTTCTGAGCACGGAGGCATGCCTACAAGCAAGTTGAGATGGGCTTTGCCTAAGAGTGAGGGAAGTGTCGAGTGGAACAAGGGAACTGCTGCACAGCTTCCCTCGCAGGCAGATTCCCTCCTGGGACGCTTAGTTCTCTTGCCTTAGTGCCCTGCTTTGTTTGGAGGCTGTTTGCGGACAGCAGCACACACAGCGGGAAGGTGCGCTCTGATCGGCTCCAAGTCTCGGCAGATAGAAGCGCAAGCGAGGCACCGGCTCACAGTTTGTCCCGGGCATGGGAAGCAGCATGCTGCGTGCCCAGAACACATCTCGCACTGTCCTGCCTGCCACGGGACTGCTTCTGAGCACGGAGGCACGCCTACAAGCAAGTTGAGATGGGCTTTGCCTAAGAGTGAGGGAAGTGTCGAGTGGAACAAGGGAACTGCTGAACAGCTTCCCTCGCAGGCAGATTCCCTCCTGGGGCGCTTATTTCTCTTGCTTTAGTGCCCTGCTTTGTTTGGAGGCTGTTTGCGGACAGCAGCACACACAGCGGGAAGGTGCGCGCTGGCCAGCTCCAAGTCCGGCAGATAGAAGCGCAAGCGAGGCACCGGCTCGCAGTTTGTCCCGGGCATGGGAAGCAGCATGCTGCTTGCCCAGAACACATCCCCCTGTATCCTGACTGCCACGGGACTGCTTCTGAGCACGGAGGCACGCCTACAAGCCAGCTGAGATGGGCTTTGCCTAAGAGTCAGGGAAGTGGCGAGCGGAACAAGGGATGTGCTGCACAGCTTCCCTCGCAGGCAGATTCCCTCCTGGGACGCTTACTTCTCTTGCCTTAGTGCCCTGCTTTGTTTGGAGGCTGTTTGCGGACAGCAGCACACACAGCGGGAAGGTGCGCTCTGATCGGCTCCAAGTCTCGGCAGATAGAAGCGCAAGCGAGGCACCGGCTCGCAGTTTGTCCCGGGCATGGGAAGCAGCATGCTGCGTGCCCAGAACACATCCCCCTGTATCCTGCCTGCCACGGGACTGCTTCTGAGCACGGAGGCTCGCCTACAAGCCAGCTGAGATGGGCTTTGCCTAAGAGTGAGGGAAGTGTCGAGTGGAACAAGGGATGTGCTGCACAGCTTCCCTCGCAGGCAGATTCCCTCCTGGGACGCTTACTTCTCATGCCTTAGTGCCCTGCTTTGTTTGGAGGCTGTTTGCGGACAGCAGCACACACAGCGGGAAGGTGCGCTCTGATCGGCTCCAAGTCTCGGCAGATAGAAGCGCAAGTGAGGCACCGGCTCGCAGTTTGTCCCGGGCATGGGAAGCAGCATGCTGCATGCCCAGAACACATCTCTCACTGTCCTGCCTGCCACAGGGCTGTTTCTGAGCACGGAGGCATGCCTACAAGCAAGTTGAGATGGGCTTTGCCTAAGAGTGAGGGAAGTGTCGAGTGGAACAAGGGAACTGCTGCACAGCTTCCCTCGCAGGCAGATTCCCTCCTGGGGCGCTTAGTTCTCTTGCCTTAGTGCCCTGCTTTGTTTGGAGACTGTTTGCGGACAGCAGCACACACAGCGGGAAGGTGCGCTCTGATCGGCTCCAAGTCTCGGCAGATAGAAGCGCAAGCGAGGCACCGGCTCGCAGTTTGTCCCGGGCATGGGAAGCAGCATGCTGCTTGCCCAGAACACATCCCCCTGTATCCTGCCTGCCACGGGACTGCTTCTGAGCACGGAGGCACGCCTACAAGCCAGCTGAGATGGGCTTTGCCTAAGAGTCTGGGAAGTGGCGAGTGGAACAAGGGATGTGCTGCACAGCTTCCCTCGCAGGCAGATTCCCTCCTGGGACGCTTACTTCTCTTGCCTTAGTGCCCTGCTTTGTTTGGAGGCTGTTTGCGGACAGCAGCACACACAGCGGGAAGGTGCGCTCTGATCGGCTCCAAGTCTCGGCAGATAGAAGCGCAAGCGAGGCACCGGCTCGCAGTTTGTCCCGGGCATGGGAAGCAGCATGCTGCGTGCCCAGAACACATCTCGCACTGTCCTGCCTGCCACAGGGCTGTTTCTGAGCACGGAGGCACGCCTACAAGCAAGTTGAGATGGGCTTTGCCTAAGAGTGAGGGAAGTGTCGAGTGGAACAAGGGAACTGCTGAACAGCTTCCCTCGCAGGCAGATTCCCTCCTGGGGCGCTTAGTTCTCTTGCTTTAGTGCCCTGCTTTGTTTGGAGACTGTTTGCGGACAGCAGCACACACAGCGGGAAGGTGCGCTCTGATCGGCTCCAAGTCCGGCAGATAGAAGCGCAAGCGAGGCACCGGCTCGCAGTTTGTCCCGGGCATGGGAAGCAGCATGCTGCATGCCCAGAACACATCTCTCACTGTCCTGCCTGCCACAGGGCTGTTTCTGAGCACGGAGGCACGCCTACAAGCCAGCTGAGATGGGCTTTGCCTAAGAGTGAGGGAAGTGTCGAGTGGAACAAGGGAACTGCTGCACAGCTTCCCTCGCAGGCAGATTCCCTCCTGGGACGCTTACTTCTCATGCCTTAGTGTCCTGCTTTGTTTGGAGGCTGTTTGCGGACAGCAGCACACACAGCGGGAAGGTGCGCGCTGGCCAGCTCCAAGTCCGGCAGATAGAAGCGCAAGCGAGGCACCGGCTCGCAGTTTGTCCCGGGCATGGGAAGCAGCATGCTGCGTGCCCAGAACACATCCCCCTGTATCCTGCCTGCCACGGGACTGCTTCTGAGCACGGAGGCTCGCCTACAAGCCAGCTGAAATGGGCTTTGCCTAAGAGTCAGGGAAGTGTCGAGTGGAACAAGGGATGTGCTGCACAGCTTCCCTCGCAGGCAGATTCCCTCCTGGAACGCTTACTTCTCATGCCTTAGTGCCCTGCTTTGTTTGGAGGCTGTTTGCGGACAGCAGCACACACAGCGGGAAGGTGCGCTCTGATCGGCTCCAAGTCTCGGCAGATAGAAGCGCAAGCGAGGCACCGGCTCGCAGTTTGTCCCGGGCATGGGAAGCAGCATGCTGCTTGCCCAGAACACATCTCGCACTGTCCTGCCTGCCACAGGGCTGTTTCTGAGCACGGAGGCACGCCTACAAGCAAGTTGAGATGGGCTTTGCCTAAGAGTGAGGGAAGTGTCGAGTGGAACAAGGGAACTGCTGCACAGCTTCCCTCGCAGGCAGATTCCCTCCTGGGACGCTTAGTTCTCTTGCCTTAGTGCCCTGCTTTGTTTGGAGACTGTTTGCGGACAGCAGCACACACAGCGGGAAGGTGCGCGCTGGCCATCTCCAAGTCCGGCAGATAGAAGCGCAAGCGAGGCACCGGCTCGCAGTTTGTCCCGGGCATGGGAAGCAGCATGCTGCGTGCCCAGAACACATCTCGCACTGTCCTGCCTGCCACAGGGCTGTTTCTGAGCACGGAGGCACGCCTACAAGCAAGTTGAGATGGGCTTTGCCTAAGAGTGAGGGAAGTGTCGAGTGGAACAAGGGAACTGCTGCACAGCTTCCCTCGCAGGCAGATTCCCTCCTGGGGCGCTTAGTTCTCTTGCTTTAGTGCCCTGCTTTGTTTGGAGACTGTTTGCGGACAGCAGCACACACAGCGGGAAGGTGCGCTCTGATCGGCTCCAAGTCCGGCAGATAGAAGCGCAAGCGAGGCACCGGCTCACAGTTTGTCCCGGGCATGGGAAGCAGCATGCTGCTTGCCCAGAACACATCTCGCACTGTCCTGCCTGCCACGGGACTGCTTCTGAGCACGGAGGCACGCCTACAAGCAAGTTGAGATGGGCTTTGCCTAAGAGTGAGGGAAGTGTCGAGTGGAACAAGGGAACTGCTGAACAGCTTCCCTCACAGGCAGATTCCCTCCTGGGGCGCTTAGTTCTCTTGCTTTAGTGCCCTGCTTTGTTTGGAGACTGTTTGCGGACAGCAGCACACACAGCGGGAAGGTGCGCGCTGGCCAGCTCCAAGTCCGGCAGATAGAAGCACAAGCGAGGCACCGGCTCGCAGTTTGTCCCGGGCATGGGAAGCAGCATGCTGCATGCCCAGAACACATCTCGCACTGTCCTGCCTGCCACAGGGCTGTTTCTGAGCACGGAGGCACGCCTACAAGCCAGCTGAGATGGGCTTTGCCTAAGAGTCAGGGAAGTGGCGAGCGGAACAAGGGATGTGCTGCACAGCTTCCCTCGCAGGCAGATTCCCTCCTGGGACGCTTACTTCTCTTGCCTTAGTGCCCTGCTTTGTTTGGAGGCTGTTTGCGGACAGCAGCACACACAGCGGGAAGGTGCACTCTGATCGGCTCCAAGTCTCGGCAGATAGAAGCGCAAGCGAGGCACCGGCTCGCAGTTTGTCCCGGGCATGGGAAGCAGCATGCTGCGTGCCCAGAACACATCCCCCTGTATCCTGCCTGCCACGGGACTGCTTCTGAGCACGGAGGCTCGCCTACAAGCCAGCTGAGATGGGCTTTGCCTAAGAGTGAGGGAAGTGTCGAGTGGAACAAGGGATGTGCTGCACAGCTTCCCTCGCAGGCAGATTCCCTCCTGGGACGCTTACTTCTCATGCCTTAGTGCCCTGCTTTGTTTGGAGGCTGTTTGCGGACAGCAGCACACACAGCGGGAAGGTGCGCTCTGATCGGCTCCAAGTCTCGGCAGATAGAAGCGCAAGCGAGGCACCGGCTCGCAGTTTGTCCCGGGCATGGGAAGCAGCATGCTGCATGCCCAGAACACATCTCTCACTGTCCTGCCTGCCACAGGGCTGTTTCTGAGCACGGAGGCATGCCTACAAGCAAGTTGAGATGGGCTTTGCCTAAGAGTGAGGGAAGTGTCGAGTGGAACAAGGGAACTGCTGCACAGCTTCCCTCGCAGGCAGATTCCCTCCTGGGGCGCTTACTTCTCTTGCCTTAGTGCCCTGCTTTGTTTGGAGGCTGTTTGCGGACAGCAGCACACACAGCGGGAAGGTGCGCTCTGATCGGCTCCAAGTCTCGGCAGATAGAAGCGCAAGCGAGGCACCGGCTCGCAGTTTGTCCCGGGCATGGGAAGCAGCATGCTGCTTGCCCAGAACACATCCCCCTGTATCCTGCCTGCCACGGGACTGCTTCTGAGCACGGAGGCACGCCTACAAGCCAGCTGAGATGGGCTTTGCCTAAGAGTCAGGGAAGTGGCGAGTGGAACAAGGGATGTGCTGCACAGCTTCCCTCGCAGGCAGATTCCCTCCTGGGACGCTTACTTCTCTTGCCTTAGTGCCCTGCTTTGTTTGGAGGCTGTTTGCGGACAGCAGCACACACAGCGGGAAGGTGCGCTCTGATCGGCTCCAAGTCTCGGCAGATAGAAGCGCAAGCGAGGCACCGGCTCGCAGTTTGTCCCAGGCATGGGAAGCAGCATGCTGCGTGCCCAGAACACATCTCGCACTGTCCTGCCTGCCACGGGACTGCTTCTGAGCACGGAGGCACGCCTACAAGCAAGTTGAGATGGGCTTTGCCTAAGAGTCAGGGAAGTGTCGAGTGGAACAAGGGAACTGCTGAACAGCTTCCCTCGCAGGCAGATTCCCTCCTGGGGCGCTTAGTTCTCTTGCTTTAGTGCCCTGCTTTGTTTGGAGGCTGTTTGCGGACAGCAGCACACACAGCGGGAAGGTGCGCGCTGGCCAGCTCCAAGTCCGGCAGATAGAAGCGCAAGCGAGGCACCGGCTCGCAGTTTGTCCCGGGCATGGGAAGCAGCATGCTGCGTGCCCAGAACACATCTCGCACTGTCCTGCCTGCCACAGGGCTGTTTCTGAGCACGGAGGCACGCCTACAAGCAAGTTGAGATGGGCTTTGCCTAAGAGTGAGGGAAGTGTCGAGTGGAACAAGGGAACTGCTGAACAGCTTCCCTCGCAGGCAGATTCCCTCCTGGGGCGCTTAGTTCTCTTGCTTTAGTGCCCTGCTTTGTTTGGAGACTGTTTGCGGACAGCAGCACACACAGCGGGAAGGTGCGCTCTGATCGGCTCCAAGTCCGGCAGATAGAAGCGCAAGCGAGGCACCGGCTCGCAGTTTGTCCCGGGCATGGGAAGCAGCATGCTGCATGCCCAGAACACATCTCTCACTGTCCTGCCTGCCACAGGGCTGTTTCTGAGCACGGAGGCACGCCTACAAGCCAGCTGAGATGGGCTTTGCCTAAGAGTGAGGGAAGTGTCGAGTGGAACAAGGGAACTGCTGCACAGCTTCCCTCGCAGGCAGATTCCCTCCTGGGACGCTTACTTCTCATGCCTTAGTGCCCTGCTTTGTTTGGAGGCTGTTTGCGGACAGCAGCACACACAGCGGGAAGGTGCGCGCTGGCCATCTCCAAGTCCGGCAGATAGAAGCG
Organism: Rhea pennata; assembly: GCF_028389875.1. Classification (NCBI taxonomy): domain Eukaryota; kingdom Metazoa; phylum Chordata; class Aves; order Rheiformes; family Rheidae; genus Rhea; species Rhea pennata. The sequence continues at coordinate 5,600,349 of NW_026907677.1, forward strand.
CAAGCGAGGCACCGGCTCGCAGTTTGTCCCGGGCATGGGAAGCAGCATGCTGCGTGCCCAGAACACATCCCCCTGTATCCTGCCTGCCACAGGGCTGTTTCTGAGCACGGAGGCACGCCTACAAGCCAGCTGAGATGGGCTTTGCCTAAGAGTCAGGGAAGTGGCGAGCGGAACAAGGGATGTGCTGCACAGCTTCCCTCGCAGGCAGATTCCCTCCTGGGACGCTTACTTCTCTTGCCTTAGTGCCCTGCTTTGTTTGGAGGCTGTTTGCGGACAGCAGCACACACAGCGGGAAGGTGCACTCTGATCGGCTCCAAGTCTCGGCAGATAGAAGCGCAAGCGAGGCACCGGCTCGCAGTTTGTCCCGGGCATGGGAAGCAGCATGCTGCGTGCCCAGAACACATCCCCCTGTATCCTGCCTGCCATGGGACTGCTTCTGAGCACGGAGGCTCGCCTACAAGCCAGCTGAGATGGGCTTTGCCTAAGAGTGAGGGAAGTGTCGAGTGGAACAAGGGATGTGCTGCACAGCTTCCCTCGCAGGCAGATTCCCTCCTGGGACGCTTACTTCTCATGCCTTAGTGCCCTGCTTTGTTTGGAGGCTGTTTGCGGACAGCAGCACACACAGCGGGAAGGTGCGCTCTGATCGGCTCCAAGTCTCGGCAGATAGAAGCGCAAGCGAGGCACCGGCTCGCAGTTTGTCCCGGGCATGGGAAGCAGCATGCTGCATGCCCAGAACACATCTCTCACTGTCCTGCCTGCCACAGGGCTGTTTCTGAGCACGGAGGCATGCCTACAAGCAAGTTGAGATGGGCTTTGCCTAAGAGTGAGGGAAGTGTCGAGTGGAACAAGGGAACTGCTGCACAGCTTCCCTCGCAGGCAGATTCCCTCCTGGGACGCTTAGTTCTCTTGCCTTAGTGCCCTGCTTTGTTTGGAGGCTGTTTGCGGACAGCAGCACACACAGCGGGAAGGTGCGCTCTGATCGGCTCCAAGTCTCGGCAGATAGAAGCGCAAGCGAGGCACCGGCTCACAGTTTGTCCCGGGCATGGGAAGCAGCATGCTGCGTGCCCAGAACACATCTCGCACTGTCCTGCCTGCCACGGGACTGCTTCTGAGCACGGAGGCACGCCTACAAGCAAGTTGAGATGGGCTTTGCCTAAGAGTCAGGGAAGTGTCGAGTGGAACAAGGGAACTGCTGAACAGCTTCCCTCGCAGGCAGATTCCCTCCTGGGGCGCTTAGTTCTCTTGCTTTAGTGCCCTGCTTTGTTTGGAGGCTGTTTGCGGACAGCAGCACACACAGCGGGAAGGTGCGCGCTGGCCAGCTCCAAGTCCGGCAGATAGAAGCGCAAGCGAGGCACCGGCTCGCAGTTTGTCCCGGGCATGGGAAGCAGCATGCTGCTTTCCCAGAACACATCCCCCTGTATCCTGCCTGCCACGGGACTGCTTCTGAGCACGGAGGCTCGCCTACAAGCCAGCTGAGATGGGCTTTGCCTAAGAGTCAGGGAAGTGTCGAGTGGAACAAGGGATGTGCTGCACAGCTTCCCTCGCAGGCAGATTCCCTCCTGGGACGCTTACTTCTCATGCCTTAGTGCCCTGCTTTGTTTGGAGGCTGTTTGCGGACAGCAGCACACACAGCGGGAAGGTGCGCGCTGGCCAGCTCCAAGTCTCGGCAGATAGAAGCGCAAGCGAGGCACCGGCTCGCAGTTTGTCCCGGGCATGGGAAGCAGCATGCTGCGTGCCCAGAACACATCTCGCACTGTCCTGCCTGCCACAGGGCTGTTTCTGAGCACGGAGGCACGCCTACAAGCAAGTTGAGATGGGCTTTGCCTAAGAGTGAGGGAAGTGTCGAGTGGAACAAGGGAACTGCTGAACAGCTTCCCTCGCAGGCAGATTCCCTCCTGGGGCGCTTAGTTCTCTTGCTTTAGTGCCCTGCTTTGTTTGGAGACTGTTTGCGGACAGCAGCACACACAGCGGGAAGGTGCGCTCTGATCGGCTCCAAGTCCGGCAGATAGAAGCGCAAGCGAGGCACCGGCTCGCAGTTTGTCCCGGGCATGGGAAGCAGCATGCTGCATGCCCAGAACACATC